>NC_081346.1:9001010-9134436 GCF_029784015.1 Lycium ferocissimum | reverse complement strand
ACGTTTTGTTAAATTTAAAATTTAAATATTAAATAAACAAAAAAAAACTATTCAATAAAATTTTTATTTAAAGATCCGACCCGGCCCGCGCCCAAGCCCCAAGTTCAAGTCCAAGTCATTTAGATATATAATTAAATATATATAAATGCACCTATCTTATAAATATGCCATTTTATTAGACTAAATGGGCTTAGCTCTTTATAGCCAATCAATGGCTATTGGCCATCGATATGGGACTCCTCCCAGATATTACAAACTACACTTACAATTAGCAAATGCCTTTAATTTTCTGTTATTCTTCTCTAATTTTTCTAACATTATTTTTCTAACATTGGTTAAAACTAAAGACATCTAAAATGGCAAAGTGTTCTATTCAGAATGAATTATAGTAGATGTCTATTCAGATAGAAAACAAATGAAGTTAACTGGAATCTACCAGATATCGGAAAAATCTTTTCGTATGTTAGTTAGCAGCGAGTTACTCAACTTGGGGGTATAACCTACGTGTGTTAAGAAAATAAACATTAAATCTGACTCAACTCTAAAAATTATAGTGGTGAAAATTATCCAAATTAAACATATATGGGAACTACAGCCTATGCAGATACTTTATTGGAATGGATGTGAGATTTTAACACACTTTTGTACACCCAGAGAAGGATATATGTGTTGAAGATGTTGAAGTTGAAGATACAAGCAGTGCACAAAGCAGCAGTTCTGCAAACTGGAGGCATGCACAATAGAACAGTATACGACCTAATATACTATGTTTATAAGTATACATTGTAATTAAGGAGATTGAAATTAAGGAAATTGTTAATTAAGGTAAATTAGGATCCTAATAGAAGTAGGAGTTAGAATCCTAGTAGGAATACCACATTGTAAAGGCGGCAGAATAAGGCTATAAATATAGCCTCTGTATGCATGATATACACGCACAAAAATCAATAAAAGCTCAGCTTTTGATTATTTCTTGTACTGTGTTTTCTGCAATATGTAGAGTGTGTGGAGTACTAGTATAATACTCCTTCAGATCCATATTAAGTGGTGCTTTACCTTTTTATTTAGGTCCAAAATAAATGATGTTTCACATGCTATTACCCATGTACACTCAATCGACTCAGAATTCTAACACTGCGGTGCCACATAAATCCACACTAAAAGACACAAAGATTCATACGAGTCATTAGATAATCCAAACGATCATAATATATACATGCTTGTGCTCCAACCAAAAGCCTTTCTCCATTTTAATTGCTTCAAAGATATAAGTATAATGTTATTGTCCGAAAAAATAAAAAGAACACAGATTCAATTATCTAAATTATTGGTCGGCAACTAGTACTTTTTGAAGTGATTAATTACAAAGATAAACACAAATGACCAGTCCCATAAATAACAACATTATATATACCCAATGTAATTCCACAAGTAGAGTCGTCTAGGGAGGGTAGGACATACACAGACCTTATATCTACCCTTGCGGGGAAGAGAGACTTTCTGATAGACCCTCGGCTCAAAGAAATGTAGTCAATGCAGGATTGCAAGAAAAATAAGACACCAAAATATTAAGATGGAAAACAAATGGAGCAACACATAGTAATACACACATAAGAATAATAATCTACGCATACCTACAATACTACTACAAAGCAATTAAAGGGGAAGAGGAGATGGAAAGGCTAGCCCCCACCTCTCTCACACATAACTCGACAAAACTCAACTACCTACTAACCTTCTATCCTAATCCTCGATCTCCAAATCTTCCTATCTAAGATCATGTCCTCAGTCAGCTGAAGCCGTGCCGTGTCCTGTCTAATCACTTCCCTCTTCCAGTTCTTCTTCGGCCTACCTCTACCTCTCCTAACTCATGCGACCGTCAATCTCTCACACCTCCTAATTGGCGCATCCTCACTCCTACTCTTTACATGCCCGAACCATCTCACAAATCACCAGTCCCATCTACTCTATTATAAATAATGATTCCTTTCATCTCAACTCTAATTTGAAATTCGAGTATTAGTTATATGCGTCCTTATATTTGTTTAGTTTTTTCATTAAACTAATTTACTACTCCTATATGTTATAAAGTCTATAAAGAAGACACCTATGTTTCTTATATTCATTGCGTTTACGCAAATTTTATAGCTCAACCATACATCACATATTTTACGCGCTAAAATGATTGCATATACTGGGCAGATCTACTCCACAAGTTAGGTGTTTGACAAAACTCAATTGTTTTGGCTTAAACCCTCTACTTGGCTTTAAAAAAATTCACTTAATATGTATAAATAATCTATCATGAACTCAATCGTTGTCCTGACTTAAATTCCAGAACCTATAAACTTAAAATTCTGAATTCTCATACAACAATACAAATAGTATGAATTAGTTTAATTTGTCCATGATGTATGGGATAGAAGAGAAGGAATATATGTATGGTTAGGAATTTTAGGGTTTGTGAGGGATGTCGTTATTAAGGAAGGTGAGAGGTATCTTCCTTTCTTGCACGAATATGAAACCTTGAAAAAATCGTTGGTCTTATGGAGCCTACGTTGTCTTGACTCTGCATGTGCTGAGAGGTCCCCATACTGCATAATTCATATTGCATTGTTATATCATATAATGCATGCCTTTTGAAAGGGGGCTCGCAGAGATAGGTACTGTGAGCCTGTGACAGATACGACCCAAATGGAACGTCTGTCTTTGCATGTGCATGGGGGGAGTATTATATGGAACATGTTCTTTTGGCTGCTACTTGTCTCTGCAATTTCATATCAAATTATCTGATCTTCGCAGAATGTTTCAGCGCTACAAATAATTTCCAACAAAATCTAATACCTGAATGAATAGTTAATTAATTAAGAAGTTATTATACATCTTATTCTGTGTCTAAATAATATAATTCTCCTTATCTTTTGGAGAATATTTCTGTCTCAATTTAACTGTTGTAGAATTCCCTCGAATAATTTGGTATAAATAGGTTCATGCATGTTACTTCGTCTGACCATCTATCCCAAGAGTATTAAATTGAGATAAAACACATTATTTTGGCATAACTTGAAAAAGATAATCTAGGATCATAAAATTAATAAAACATTGACATTTAAGCAGCAGAAAATACTAACTCCTAGATAAAAATAGGTAATTTGAATAAACTATCCCTAATTAAATTGGTATTGGGATTTGATCACATAACACTTAATAGGGTAAATTTGGAAAAATAAGGCTAATTCTTTCTTGATTTGATAAGTAGACACTTTTTTTTACCCAAAAAAAAGGATAAGTGGACACTTTTTTTTTTTTTTAATTTGGAGGGAGTAAAACATTGAGATAATTAAGTGGCCACTTTCCTAAAAAGGGACTTTCTTTTCTGCGTTATTCAATCAGTTTTCAGTAATGTATAACATCAATATATTCTTTAGGCCCATGCATCTTTTCAGTGAAAGAAAGTTAAAATTAATTAACCATCTTTCCACTTTGGACTGTAGTTGATAGGCCACTAATAGTGGGACAAAACAAGTCATCTTGAAAGTTTTAAATATTTTCCCCTTATCGTAGTTAGTTTAGGAGTGTGCTAATAATTTCTAAATTCTGTTTCTATTACTTTGTCCTTGTCATTTATGTGAACATATTTGACTGAAACATATTTTTATAAAAATGAAGATTTTTGAAACTTATGATCTTAAACATGTCATACATCGTATATACGCTATAGTACTTTTAAAATTGTGATTTTAATGGTCTTAAATATGCCATAATATTTGTCGTGAACAAAAATTTCTCATTACGGGTAAATGAAAATTTTATATTAAGTTATTTTCAAATTAGAAAGGATTGATTCTTTTAGAATGGAGTAAAAAGGGGGACGACAAAGGAACGGCGGAATGGGAAGAATGAAGGGGAATAGAAAATTAATTAGTTAGTGGAGTTTTATACCTATCGTGAAATTAAATTCCCTTGGAAATTTGTAGAGCCGTGTATACACGTCGAACCAGAATCAATTAAACCATTGACTCATTTCAGCTGGCAGAAATTTTCTTGAATATTATACATAGTGTATGCTTATACGTTTGGGAAGATATGTCAACTTAGATGATGTAGCCCACCTCATGTATGATGCTAAAGATTTCAATTAAGTAAGACACAGTGTGTGACATGGTTCATGAGGGAGGTTAGCCATGACTCAATGAGTTTCGTAATACTGACAAGAAGAAAATGGAGCAAAAAACAATATGGCCAACTACTTCTGTAATGCTATGTATCCCCAAAAATAGAAAGCCTCATGAATCTGGACATACAGCTGCTTACTTTTTCTTGCATAATCCTCACATATCTTATGATACCAAACTGTGTGGCTGAAGCGATATAAGTAGGTGGCTGGAAATAGAGCACCTCTATAATACCAAATATAGCATGCATCAAGCACTCACTTAAAATATTAATCATTTCACCAATTTTTTTGGGCACAAGTACAGCGTCCCAGGTTTAAATATCCCAGGTATAATTATTTGCGAAAAAATTGTTTAGAGAAATTAAAAATAGTATATGAAAAAATTATACGTTGTAATTTTTTTTTAAGAACTGTTTGAGTGTACCTAGCTCAAAGATTTCTCCAACCAAAAACTGTACTTACTGGTGACTTTTTTCAGGGAATTCTTACGTCCAACCACCGCTTGTTGAAATCAGGTAGTACCACGTCCGTCCATATTGTGTAGCCTAGAATCGATCTGAGAGGCTTTGTTTATTTATTTGTGTTTATCAAGAATAATAATTTATTTATTTAAAAATAAATATTGTAGATTTAGATTCAAACTTAATTACTAATCGCTAAAGTTAATTGTTGAACCAAGCAAAAGTAGAGTGTAAGTTAATTTTGATATTTTTTAAAGAAACCATGACTCTGAAATTTGATGTACTCAAAGGATTGGATTTGGAAAAGGGCTTCAGTTGGGCGTCTGGTCCTTTTGTCCAGAGACATACAGCGTACAAAAAGAAACTTGGGCCATTTAACCAGTTTGGTACTTTTTTTTGCGCGGATTGTCCTTCATGTGGGGGTGGTATTTAATTTTTGTCCTTCAAATTGGTGTTCTTTAAGTTTTATCCTTCGCCTAATATTCCGAAATTGTGTGTAAGAACTCCAGCTCAGTAAAAAAAAAAATCGCAAGCCAGAATTTGTAAAATTGTCCATGCAAATTCTGCTTTAAGAACAAAAATTAAAGATCACCAATTTGAGGGATAAAAATTAAAGACCATCGATAAATGCAGTTTCTACATTTTAAAATCTCATTTAAGAAAATATATATATCTTTAACATTAAGCTGGGTGCAACATCATATATAGTACATACAACACAACAGTACTAAGAAAAGATATATATCTTTAACATTAAGCTGGGTGCGACATCATATATAGTACATACAACACAACAGTACTTTTCAAATTACAACTCACATGGCTCACAAAGATTGTCAATCTAGCCAAGACATGATTTACCAGTACTATTATCCCATTTGATATAATAAAATCAAATAAGCTAGGTTCACACTCCACACACTACACACTTGAAAGTAAGATGAAATAATAATATTAAGGACACTTGGTCTTGTTGCCATGGGTAGTCATCTCAGTGTAACATTTGCCACACTTCTCTCTGTTGCCAAAAGTCCCTGGCGGCACACATTTGCACCTTACACAACATGTTCCACATGCCCTAAAACACACATTGGGCCTCGAGTGTAAACTGCATCTGTATTTGCACAATCCCCCACAATCCAACTGGCTTGGAGTTGGAGATGGTGCGGGAGCTAGAGCCAGATCCCCATTGTTCAAGTATTTTGCAACCTTTAAAACTGCAAACAGAAGAACAATTTTATGCGTCAATTTATAAAGAAGGAAATCTTAGTGGCTGTCTATTGACGATAATAATTGGATAAATGGCTGCACTTTCTGTTTAAGGAGTGAAACAGTACAGTTGTGTCCAATTCTTTTATGTGATTTAGGATAGAAAAGTAAAATTACGTCTGCATTGACTAAGAACAGAAAAACCTGGTTGCACGTCTTGCAGAACTTTATCCAATGTGGCAATGTTACATGATTTGTATTGGATGGAATTATTTGCACCTTATCGCATTATTATGCCACCATTTAAATTTTGTTCTTGTTAATCGGCTAAATTATGCCTTGAAAAGTTGTTAGATAAATATTTCTTTTTGCATACAAATTTAGCCTACTGTATTAACAAGACAAAACTTAAGATCTACATGTGCAAATGCCCCAATTGAATGATATGTTTCACCTTATTTCAAGTGGTATCACAACCAACCTTGTTGTCACACTTATCAAAAATAAAGTTTGCTGAAGCAAAACAGTTTAAGTGATATAAAATCAAAGTAGGCATTTGGCCATATAAACAAAAAACTCACTTTTTTTGGAATTTTGGAGTTGAAGTTGGGAGTTGTGTTTAGCCATAATTTTTGTAAATAGTATTTTTTGATTGAAATATATTTGTTTTGGTCATGAAGAAAGTAAAAAAACTTCAAAAAACAAGTTTTTCTTATTTTTCAAATCCCAATTGTATTTGGGATTTTAATGGCCAAACACTTTCAACTTTTGAAAAAGGTGAAAAAAAAATTGCAGAAAAAAGTGAATAATTCTTGTGGCCAAACGGGTCCAAAGCGTGCATATAAAAAGACATCCTAAGGAATTTATGAAGTCTTGAGTAAGATATCTAACCTCTTTGACATTAGAAAGGAAGGTGCCAAACTAATTGATCAAAAGGTCGTTTAATCAAAAGCCAAGAGACTGGTGATTTGACTGGTCCTTCTCACCACTATTCTTTTCAATGACCGATAAATTAGTCTGGATAATATCAGGCTAATTTTTAAGACTAGATAATTCTAAGCCCGTGCTAACACGAAAAATGAGTTTACTAATAAAATTGTGAACGTATTATTATATAAACATAATTACAATTCAATCAATTTAAATAGCATTTATTATAGCCCTTTATTTTTAAGTACAAACAAATGAGCTGAGCGCTAGTTTTGACGAGCTCCCTGCCTTGACGATTGGAATGAAAGGTTCGAATCCATTAGTAAACATGATTTCTTTTTCTTATTCCCCCCTCTCCGGATGCAGTAGAATTTTTTTAATAAAAATACTGACCAACTCTATCTCAATCCTTTTTAATGAAATATCTACACGCACTTAGTGTTTTTTTGTGTTCAATCTAAATCCTCCTCCTTTTAATTTCTTCTGTTAATTTTCTCTAAGCTTATCTTTATTATTTTATGAACTTACTATGATTCAGTATGTATACCCCCTATACTATGAAAATTCTACGCATGCACCCCATGTAAGGCATATATGTAATTAAGTATATTAAAATATAATTATTAAAATGTTAATTATAAATTATAAAAAAGAAGCTTTTATATATTTATTTTTATGAAACTTAATGAAGAGGTTAATAATTTTTTTAATATCTTTAATCTCGCATTTGATTAAAATAGAGGATAAACATTTTTGAAACATATATATTTCGAAACTTATTAATAAGAAATTTACGGAATTTACTCAATTTATTTGTGTCTTTACTAATAGACTTACAAAAATTTAAAAAGTTTATTAGCACATTATTAATTGAAGAAAATACTGGAAAAAAAAATCTTGAAGAGATTAGATCAAAGTAGAAAGAAAAAGTGATGCTCTTAAAAGTCAACTATGCCCTCACAGGCATGTCACGATCCGAGTGGTAAACCCACTCTTATAGTATATGTTATAAAAGATAAGCCTTGTCTACTTTTTCCATTTTAAATATTAGCTATTAACTTTATATATATATATATATATATATATATAGCACAAGCTCGAACCTGCAACTTAAATTAGTAAATCTTAACCTATGTCACTTAAACTAAAGCACAATTGACATCACCATAACAATTTAATCTCATCACTGTTGTACTTGGGGAGGTATCATGTGGCAAATTTAATTTTTGCACTTCCAGTTCAATTAATGTGACCTTAAAGTATCCCGGTCAACCGAACCAACAGAGGTGCATTTATTTCACTCGAACCACGGGATGAAACGTGATGTTTGTGAGGTACTACAAAACGGTTACCCTTTAGTTTAATCCAAAATTATGACTTCTTTTTCTTATTCGCACTCTAAAACACACTCTAGATGAAAAAATTTGTGAAATTCTTAGCGCTACTCATTTAAAATGATAGATTTAATACTCTGCAAATATTTGACTTGATGTCAAAACCCTTAATTTACTGAATCGCGTCCAGTCCAAAAAACAGTCACATTAATTGGATTGGGTCAGAGGGAGTAATAATGCTCAAAGCAAGGCCACTACTTGAGATTTTAAAGACAGGTCTGTTGGTGTTCTTGTTAAGTGG
The DNA here is from genome assembly GCF_029784015.1 of Lycium ferocissimum. Classification (NCBI taxonomy): domain Eukaryota; kingdom Viridiplantae; phylum Streptophyta; class Magnoliopsida; order Solanales; family Solanaceae; genus Lycium; species Lycium ferocissimum. The sequence continues at coordinate 9,126,024 of NC_081346.1, read as the reverse complement.
CGACACTTCTAAGAACAGTTTCATATTTAAGTCATTCAATAGATGGTGGTTATGGCTCTTAAGTCAAGAAATTTGAAGTCCACTGTCTTATACAAAACCAAAAAAAAATGACGAACTAAAAACAAGATCTCTCCTAAGTAGGTACATTAATTATTAACAGTAAAACAGAGCAAATTAGCATTTTTTGACTCACCTATGTCTTGAACTAGCCGCCTATTGGCTCCTCTAGTGAAAACCTGCAAAGGAAAAAACCAAACAAATTTTCAGATAGCGAGTAAATTGTTTTCTCCAACGTTACTCACTGGATCGATCATCAAAAAGAACGAAGTCCAATTATTTACTAAAAAGTAAGAAAAAACGAGATGTACGACTAACAGCTCTTGCACTTTATTTAAGTATGTCACATTTAAAATCAGAAATTTCAGAAGTCTTATTGCAACATAAATATATAATATATTTGGGATCACAAGTTCTTAAAAAGTTTCAAATTTCGTATCAGATAAAATTAGACCAAACAAATTAAAATCTAGTGAGCCGTAAAAGAAAAGGAGAAGAGAGACGAACACGAAATGCCTGGCTAAGGCCAACATGTTGAGGTTTATCTTCTTCAACGTTCTTCAGATCAGTTAAAGAAACCTGCATGCATGGAATATAATACATAGTCACTCAATTAAATGGCTATATATAGCAATAGACAGCCATAAATATCCCAGTAAGATAACTTGGTGTAGAGATTTACCTGGGCTGTGACACCCAAAAACAGAAGAAAAAGAAGTACTAGACGAATCGCCATAGCCATGAGTATATATGACTGCAAGCTTAACCCTACTTGTGGTTGCACTCCATGTTTTATAGTTAAACATCTCTCATCATTTTTTTTTTTTCCATATATATTGGGACCCTCGTTAACAGTAATTTTCTTACCTCTAGACGCTAGCTGTGTGTTTAATGGTGCATTAGTAGTACTACAGCTGGTTCTTGATTAAGTCTACTGTAGGTTTTGAATTTCGAGCTATGACAATTCTCTCACATTAATGCTTTCTTTTTCTTTTCTTTTGCCCTCTAGTCATATGTGATACTCGTTAAAAACACCTCTAAATACCTTTCAAATTTGTAAAAAGAGATTTAAAGAACATTTATTTTCCAAAAACAATTACTCTCGTGGTCCCAAGTAATATTATTTGGCTGGCCATATGATCTAATAGAAAAATAGAAACTTGTATTCTAAACAAACATATTTGTGACATATCTACATGCGAATATATTATTTCATTAAAGTTAAAATAATTTTTTTGTTTTTTTGATAATTAAAGAGTTTTATTTACCAAAGTAGTATTTATAAAGCAAAGTTCCAAAACTGAGCAGATTATTTTTAAAATAAAATAAATATCTTACCTCTTAAAACAAACAATTTAAATTAAATTATTTTTAATTTTATAAATATCTTAATTCTTAAGGACAAATTAAAAAAATAATGCCATAAATTAAGACAAGAGAGTAAGAGCCCGTTTGGATTGGCTTATAAGTTGCTTTATATGTTTATTTTTAACTTTTTGAGTGTTTTGTGAATTTTTAAGCCATTTTGTGCTTAAAATAAGCCCAAAAATATAATTAGGCTGATTTAGCTTAGCTTATCTAAAGCAACTTATAAACTGTTTTTTTTAAGTCTATCCAAACAGGCTCTAAAACAATCGCCACTTAAAGAAAAAGCAGTTAAAGGGGCGGCTACCTCCATGATATTTTTATTTGTAACTTTGGCCCACAATATTACGCACCCTTCATAGAGTCCGAACCAAAACGACTCAATAAAAAATTAATTGAACCAAAATACCCCAAGAAAAAAAAGATACCAAAATATCTTTAACGCACCTTTTTTATGCGTTATGTAAAAAGGTGTTAACGTCCCCGGTTAACATTCATTACCCGAGCTTTAAAAAAATAAAAATAAAAAGAACCTTGCATAAGCAGCAAATAGATGCGCTATGCAGAGACAAATTTTTCCAGACTAATCCACGGTCTAAGAATAGGCTAAGGCATCAACTTATATGCTCCTTCCGTTTTAATTTATGTGAACCTATTTGAATGTGTACGGAGTTTAAGGAAAAACAGAAGGCTTTTGAACTTGTGGCGTAAAATGAGATACATATACTTTGTGTGGCTATAAAACATCGCATAAAAGTAAATTGTTTTCAAATATGAAAAGGGGTCATTTTTTTTTTGCACGGATTAAAAATGAAATAGATTCACATAAATTAAAACGGAGGGAGTATTAATGAAGATTTGTTGTGTCTATTTGCGTTGCATTATTAATGAGCTAAGTTTTATATTTATTGATTGTCTTAAAAAAGATCATAGATATTTTTAAAAAAAATATATACTTATCCCCTCGTATTAATTTACGTGTCTTACTTTTCTTTCTAAAAAATAATTATAATCATTTCTAAGACAACCAAAAATATAACACTTAGCTTATGCTTAGAAAAAATAATATCCCTCGTATTAATTTAAGTGTCTTACTTTTTTTTTATAAAAAATAGTTATACTTATTTATAAGATAACCAAACATATAAGTTATACTTACTTATGCTTAAGAAAATAATAACATCTTTGTATCATTTTAAGTGTTTTATACTTCTTTTTAGAAAATAATTATAATTATTTTCTAAGACAACCAAAAAAAAGACTTAGCTTATGAAAAATAATATCCCCTCCGTATTAATAAAGTGTCTTATTTTTCTTTTTAGAAATAATTATAATTATTTTAAGGCAACAAAAAATGTAATATTCAGAAATAATTATAATCATTTCTAAGATAATAAAATTATAATACCTAGCATAATATCCTTTCTGTATCAATTTAAGTGTCTTTCTTTTATAGAAAATAATTGTAGATTTTTTTAAGACAACCAAAAATATAAGATTTAGCTTATGCTTGCGAAAAAAATATCCCATTCGTATCAATTTAAGTGTTTTGCTTTTCTTTTTAGAAAATAATTTAATCATTTTTTAAAACAACCGAAGATATAAGATTTAGAAAATAATCATAATCATTTTCTACGACAACAAGAAATATAACACTTAGCTTATGCTTCGAAATAATATCCCCTTTCGAAATAATATCGAGAAAATACTCAAAATACCCCCCAATGTTTGACCAAAATCCCAACTACACACCTAACCTTTGCGTTGGTCCTATTACCCCCCTGAACAATTTTTTTCAATATTAAAATGCCCCTTTTTTACTGATGTGGACAAGAGCGTGACTACATCGCTCAGTGGCGCGTTATAGCCTTTAAAAAAAGCATCTGACGTGTTTTAAAATGCCAACTGGACTGCCACATAGATAAGTTTAAATTCCTTCCATTTTAAGCTACTTCATCTTCTTCTTCACCCTATTTAATACTCATCTCCATTTTTTTTGTCAAAATAATACCCATTATAAATTTAGAGCTAGGATAGTGATTATTCTTATAATCACTGTTTTCCCAAATCAAATTCAAAAAAAAAAAAAAATCTGAAGAAAAAAAAAACAAGATTGAAAATCTAATCTTGTTAAAGAAAATCTGATTGGAAGTTGCTTGTTTGGAGTTGCTACTTGTTGCTTAGTTGAAGTTGTTTAAGCACTAATTCTTTGAATTGATTTGGGGAGAAAATTAAACTCCATTGCTAGGAATTTGGAGAAAGCTATGAAGAACACCAAGTGGGTTTCTTTAAATTCTTGATTGTTTGATCAAATTAATGGATGAACTTTGTTTTACTTGGTGTTAGGAAGCTTCCTTTCACATTTGGATTTTTTTGGATCAGATTTGAGGAAGTTGGTGTGATTTTTTTTTTTTCAACTCCTAATGAAGATGAAGATGATGATGAAGATGTTGATGAAGATGAAGGAGAGTTGGATATGGATTTTCGGATCCTCATATTGAAAATGGAGTATGGAAAATTGAGAGATTTTTTTTTTTTTTTTTTTTGGATGGAGGGGGAAATTAATAAAAAATGGGGGAAATTAAAGATGTGGCACATGGGCAGTGCGTGTGGACAAGACTTTTTGTTAATAATTGGGGTTGTCATATTGACCGCCACATCGACAAAAAAAGGGCATTTTAATATTGAAAAAAATTGTCCAGGCGGTAATAGGACCAACGCAAAGGTTAGGTGTGTAGTTGGAATTTTGGTCAAACGTTGAGGGGTATTTTGAGTATTTTCTCAAATAATATCCCCTTCATATCAATTTAAGTGTCTTACATTTTTATAAAAATAATTATAATTAATTTTTAAGATAACCAAACATATAAAATTAGGCTAGAAAATAATTTAATCATTTTTTAAAACAACCGAAGATATAAGATTTAGAAAATAATCATAATCATTTTCTATGACAACAAGAAATATAACACTTAGCTTATGCTTTGAAATAATATCCCCTTCATGTCAATTTAAGTGTGTTACATTTTGATTAAAAAAATTATAATTAATTTTTAAGATAACCAAACATATAAAATTAGCTTATGCCTACGAAAAAAATATCCCAAATTCTTATCAATTGAAATGTCTTGCTTTTCTTTTTAGAAAAATAATTTAATCATTTTTTAAACCAACCGATGATATATGATTTAGAAAATAATTATTATCATTTTCTATGACAACAAAAAAATATAACACTTAACTTATGCTTCGAAAAAATAATATCCCTCTGTGTCAATTTAAGTGTGTTATAAGAAAATAATTATAATTATCTCCGTATCAATTTAAGTGGCTTATATTTATTTTTAGAAAATAATTATAACCATTTTCTAAGACAGCAAAAAATAATACTTAGCTTATGCTTACGAAAAATAACTTCCTCTCCTTATTAATTTAAGTGTCTTAGGCAACTGAAAATATAATATTTAGAAAAGAATTATAATCATTTTCTGAGACAACAAAATTATACTCCCTCTGTTTCAATTTATGTGAACCTATTTCCTTTTTAGTTTGTGTCAAAATGAATGACCTCTTTCCTAATTTGAAAACAAATTTACTTTATGAAATAATTTACAGTCACACAAATATTCAAAACTTATTTTGATCCATAAATTTCAAAAATCTTCACTCTTTTTTAAATATCTTACCCAGTTAAATAGGTTTATATAAATTGAAACGGAGGGAGTAATACTTACAATGATGCCATTTGTCGGAAAGTTGGCAACAAAATTATAATACAACAATCTTGTGAGAAATTGTTGAAGTGAGGATAATTGCATTCACATAGCGCATCTGTTTATTGCGCTATGCAAGTTTTTTTTTTTTTTTTTAAAGCTCGGGTAACGAATGTTAACAGGAGACGTTAACACTTTTTTACATAAGGCATAAAAAAATGCATTAAAGGTATTTTAGTGTCCTTTTTTTTCTTAGGATATTTTGATTCAATTGATTTTTTATTGGATCATTTTGATTCCGGACTCCCCTTCATATGACTACAGCCATGTATTATGAGAAAACATGTCGTTCTCGTGCTTCTAAACTTTCAACTTGGCACTGTAAAATATTTTCTTTGAGATGACACTTCATTTTCCTTGTCATCAAAAGAAGTAAAAGACGGAAATACTAGAGATGAGCGCCATTACAACTTGGCCAGTTGGATTTTTCTGAAGATACTTTTGGAATTATGTGAGTTTAATTAATTACACTATATTATAAGAAATATTTACACTATTAAGTTAGCGAAAGTATATCTATTGCCTATTTACAATGTTTGATTTATACTATTAAAAATAGAATGAATTATCTGCATCAGATAAATAAACTAGAAAAGATAAAATTAAAAGATCTTACATAACGATATGTATATATATTCATAATTTATATACTCTTTGATTAGTGTTTTACATTGTTAAATTAGGATCCTATGCAAATGAGAAATCCATTTGTAATTACAGCCAGCAAATTAGTAATGTCAGATCATCGAAAGTAGCATTAACAGTTGCTATTAAACACGTGTCATTTGATGAGGGGCCACCGTCTTTGGATCCAAAAATATCTGTCATCACTGTGTTCCCACTTCATCACATTATGGGCCGTACTATTGGGCCTTCAACAGTCTCAGAACTCGTGTGGACAAGAGAGAAATCAAGGATAACGACGAAGAAGCCCAGTAAATAGGGGTAAAGTGGGGCGTGGTTTTGAAAATAGGTAGCCGAACGTAAGATGTATGCGAATCTTATTTCTATCTTTGTGGAACAGAAAAGCTATTTTCAATAGATCCTCGGCTTAAAAAAATATTAAAAAAATAGAAAAGAAAAATTATGACAACAAAATTAAAAACATAAACAAAGCACCTGAAGAAAAAACTGACACTAAATCGTGCGAATGTACCTACTCTTCATCCCCAAATCCAAAAGAGTAACAAAAAGATACAAGTTTCAGATAGCATGGGGTCCGTACAACCTTGTCATTTCACTATTCAATCACAGTTCTTTGGAGTCCAGCTGTGTTTTACCTGTTACGACACTAAATCGTGCAGATAGGTCCACTGATACAAGGTTGGGCCTACTAGTTTATCTTCTTAGGGTCGAGGACAGGTAATCTGCAGAAATAGGATCATTTAATGACCAGTGTTTAATTTTTGGTACTAAAGAATTTATGCAAAAATAATCTCGGTACTATACATTTGGAAAGGCAAAATTTCATGCCCCAGTACAATCTTCAATTTTTCTACCCCTCCGTCTCAATTTATGTGGCACTATTTGTTGAATTTATAGTCATTTAGAGAAGATGAAGAACATGGTCGTTTAATTCAAATGGTCAAAGGGAAAGAGGCGGTACAAACAAAGTTGTCCTGCACTAATTTTGAGCCTCATCGTTCTATCAGTTTTGGGCCTCATTATACAAGCCCAATCAATGAATGTTCAGAGATTCAAGTCCAAAGCCCAAATGAGAGTAAACATTTCCAGAAGTCACTTTCAAGTTTGTCAGCTAGAGAGATACTTCTACAACAGAAATTTCCTCTAAATTTCATGACATAGCAATGATGAAGAATAATGTAAACCCGTATAGTTTATTACATTAGGCAACGAATAGATAGTAGACAAGTTTAGGTTTGTAATTGGTTTCATATTTTACATTCTTGGGGCATACTCTAATTGTAACTTTTTTATAGTCCTTAGGTAGAGTCTTGGTTACATTTACAACTAAGAGTTGCCAACTAAAAATTGCCTCTTTCAAATTTATCCCTATATCTGTCTTATATTATTTCATCCATTATAGGATGTTTTAAAAATATCTAGGCATTTTCAAAAAAAAAAAAAATTAATAATACAAAACTCCCTAGACTAACATTTTTTCAAGGTGATGTAACATTTACTAACTTCTTCATATATTTTATTTTACTCCAACTTTATTTCTTAATTACTTGAGGTGCCACACCTAATTTTTATAAATTAGAAACTTTTAAAGTCCTCTTAAAACGCTTAATAAATTGGGAATAATTTTCTTCGTCGTTTCGATATACTTTGTATAATTTAATTAATTGTAATCTACAAATATTAGTAAAATTTTAGTTTTATTTATTTGAAATTTATCTTTGTTTATATATAACCTCATTAAAATCTCAACGAAAGAATAAATATAGCATATATAGTTGATGTCTTATTTTTGGAAGAAAACGTTGTAGTTCATATTAGATGATGTTAGAAATTAAGGACTTTATGTCACGTAATTCTTTGAAGATAAAAATAAAATAAAAAAGGGTCTAAAGTAAGGACCAAAAAAGAAATTTTGTTCAATTTTTAAATATTTTTATGCAATCTAAATATATGGGAAGTCTTTAGTTTTTAAGAGTTTACAGAAAATATCGAACTAATCTTTTAATAACTTAATATCACAAAAAGCGGAAAAAAATAAGAAAGAATTACAAATTTAACTTTTAATCTTAGTTTTGGGCCCGTGCTAGAGTTTTGCCGAAATTATCAAACTAATCTTTTTATAACTTAATGTCACAAAGAGCGGGGAATAATAAAAATAATTACAAATTTAACTTTTTATCTTAGGTTTGGGCTCGGGCTTAGCACTGGCCAAATGCCACTAGTATATATACAGATATACATCAATGAAGAAAGTAAGCAGAAAATTTCCCAAATCTGTCTCCATTTTATTATCTTTTCTTCACCATTTGATTTGATACGGATTTTAAGAAAGAAATGAAGACTTTTGAAATGTGTGATCCAAAAAAAGTTTTATATAATTGTGTGGTTGTAAATCATTTCATAAAGTTAAATTATTTCTAAATATAGAACGGTGACATTCTTTTTGAGACAGACCAAAAAGGAAATGATGCCACATAAATTGGAAAAGAGGGAGTATTTTGTTACTCCCACTGTCCCAATTTATGTGGCACTTTTCGTTTTTTGAGATTCAAGTTGTACGAACTTTGACCAACACTTTAAGATGAATTTTTTCACCAAATTGATATGAGAAAAGTTGCAAATTATAGTATTTTTCATGTAGTTTTCAATTATATAAATTTTAATCTTAAAATATTAAGTTAATCTAATTCAATTTAACTTCAGAGTTTAGTTAAATTAACTCTCAAAAAGCGAAAAGTGCCACATAAATTGAGACGGAAGGAGTACATTATTTACAAGTCTTGCCGGTTGAAGTACAATTTCATATTCCTATCTTCTTATTGGATTGACAGAACTTATACATGTTCAATTTTTCACAAATTGCTAAAATTATTAAATAAATACACATTTCACAACTTTGTGAAATTTTTATTGCTAAGGAGAAGATTTCATTTACTCAGCAGTTAAAAACATTTCAGGATTTGAAAAAAAAATTATTATCCATTTGATTATTTTTGGTGCTTGGCCCTAACTTACTTGGGATTGAGCTGGAGTAGTAGTTGTTGATCAGTTCGCGTAACAATGATACCAGCTTTAAAAAAATTTAAAAATATGGTGAAATGTTGATTCCAATCAAGATGGAACAGTCTATAGGCGCGGATATTAGCTGCCATTAGTTTAACATAGTAGAATGATGAATGGGAATACGTTGTATCTATTATTCCATGCGAGGGACATGAAAATTATTTTATCAAAGTATTGCTAATAGAGGTTGTTTTTCACCTTATTTTCAGTACAATTTACCATATGAATTTGCCAGTATTAATGAACCAATGAGAAGTGAGAACAATAGCTGAATCAAATAGAACAAAACGGGTAAAAACTTACCTGCACCCGGAGTTTACATCAAGCCAATAAATGCATGTTATGTGTTTGTACTTACACTTTTAGCTTTTAATCATGGTTTATAACATGCATTCTCACCTCATAAAATCACTTAACTACAGTAAATTTATGTGGTTTGATGTACACCGGGGTGCGGGTAGGTATCTCCCAACAAAACATTGTGGGAGATGAGAAAGAAAATACACCACACACATCTGGAAGAGATAATAAACAGGAAGATACTGCAGATCTGAAAAATTTCCACCTGGATTACAAGCAGAAGGTGAAAGCTAAATGAGAAACAACTTCCACTTTCTTTCTCTTCCTTCTTTTCACAATGCTCTAACTGCTAATATAAGACATTACAAGGTCATAACATGATTCTTGTGGCAGCAAAGTGCTTGATTAACTTCACTCTGGCATGCTCATAATGATTTTAAGCATATTAACAAAATTCATGTGACAGAGCTTTTTAAGTGTATTTTACATTTTCATCTTGACCTATATCTCATGAGAATGCTCTTAAAATACCTTTTAGATTATAAGATATAGTGTACAAAAGAGAACCATTTACCAAAAACCTGTGTATCTTCTCTGTTGCCAAAGAATTTGAGGATATACATCTTTTTATATGATCGACCAGAGACCACAATATCCAGCCATACTGCATGATCTCCGTTTACAGGTGTTGGCATCAACACCACAATCATCTTCACTGAAACATCTATGATCAGCACGAGTGTCAGGGATGTGGCAAGCACTTTCAAGTCGCCTTGTATTCGGTTCATGTTGAATCATAGAAGCCGGACAAACTTGAAGTGACATGGCACTGGTTCGTTTTATCTGCTCTCCATTCTGTGCAAGTTGAATAACTTGTTATCCCTTGAACTCATAGTGATCTGCTTTTACTAGTGTAAATATTAGAGTTGAGCGATCAACTAAGCTCGAACTTGTAAGCATATCAAAAACAAGAGGAAAGACAACGGTAGACACACTTATCAACTTCACAAGAACGACTGGATCCTTGGTTTAGTCTTCAAACAATGTTTCACTAGATCATAAAAGTCCCTATTCTATTCCCTTTAAATCTATCTAATAATGTGCTAGAGCCTAGAGGGGAGAACGTTTGTGAGTCGATGACAATATGGGTAAAAACCTGTTTCAGTATATCGGTTAACCCAATTATAACACAGTCTTATCTTACTATTGTGCCAAAATTTGTTTTTTTACTCTTTCCACAGAACGTTAAGGAAAAACATGACAAATGTGTAACCCCTGCCAACTAGCAGTCAACCACCTAGATAAATCTAATGGCTACCAATTGACCACCATTGACTGCCATCAAATTTCAAATCTAAGGTGATACAGCCTAATAATGTTTAGAAAGCATTGTCTAATGTAAAAGGGAAAAAAAGAAAGCTTTTAATTGCCTTCGATTAAGAAAATGCCCAACTTATAAGATCTCACCGAATCCCATTTAAAATGATTGGCATAGGATGGTTTATCGAGTCTTTACTCGTTTTCCACCTCTATATAATAATGAAGAAACCGAAAAAGAATATTACAAAGATACAGGTACAGCAGGATATATGAACACTGGAGGGTCAACATTAATATGTGCAAGTTTATGATCTGATGCAGCAGACACAACTACTTCTCTTTAAGGACTGACTCAAGATGCACCTACTTACCGTTGGAAATGAAGAAAAGAGCATGGAAAGGAAAAGGCAGAAGACCATGAAAGAAGAACCAAATTTACTTATAGAACTAGAGAACACAGACTAATCACAATTGTGAATGGAAAGGGAAATGTACCTTGATAGAACTTCCGTTACTTAGATTATAAGCCTCGGGAAGCTTCTCATGCCAATTGCTTCTCACAGGCAGGGGATGACCCTCAGTTGTAAATATGTAATTTTGATTAAGTAGAAACGAGTCATCAAAAAGTAGATACAAATACTTGCACCTGAGGGAATCAGACGAAAAATTATACAGCTATAAGTGCATGGGTGATCAGTCATATTAGGGGGGTCACTTTACAAAGCATCAGTCAGCTTCAATACCCATATGATTAATGTACATAAAATGAAGATACAAAACACTTACGTTTCTGCAAGGAAGAAACTATGCTGATGGTCTTCTAATTGCATTGTAGTCACATCCCTAATGCTGGCAAAGCCACCTTTAACTTTTGTATGTGCATTCAGAGAATTCATAATTGATTCGCCCACTTCCATATACCACGGATCTGTTAACGGGAAAACTACTATATTATTCAAGGTTTGAGAAAATAATTTTTTTTTTTTTCAAAAAATTTAAAAGCTAAAAGATTGCTACTTTTAAGAAACCAAAATTATGCCTAGGCAAAAACCAAAAAGAAGAGTCACAAACCTTTGGTTACTTGGTATAGGTAAAATGTGGACTCTGCCAATTCAGGACGTAAAGGATAGTATTTTTCAGTAGGATGCAACATCTGATGGTCCAGCAGATACCTAAATTATTGAAAAGGGTCCTATAAGAAAAACAATCATCACAGGTAAAACCAATTATGCTAAAGCTAGCTTATTGCAAGGAAAGCAGATGCAGAAGCAGGAAAAAGGACTTAGAGAACAGAGGAAAGCATGGAGGAGAAACATCTTTTACCTCTCTGGAAGCACTCCGTATTTCTTCCACACCTTGAAAAATTCGCGATGTGATGAATTAGCTGCCTCGATATCCCCAACAAGAACCTGAAAGCAAAAGAATCATGTTGGGTTACCACTTTATAGTTTTCCATAGAGTTATTGTTTTACATATGTAGGAGAACCGTATTGTAAAAGGAAAAGGATATGCAGAAAGAGACTAGATGTCCTCATTCGTGACAAAGAGCTATATCATTTTTCAGAAGAATATAAGCTACAGATTTCCTTACCTGCAGACCAGGCCAGAATGCTTGAAGACTTGTGAGCTGCCAGTATGTTGCTATTCCTGTTCTCATGTCAGCTTCATGATACCTACATTAAATTAAATGTTCTGATCTTTGTCTGATTGCTGAATTGCAGGACAAAACTAATGCATCATACATAATTCTCAACAGTAGATTGGTGAAGCACAGACTACGATAGAAGAATTTCAGGGAGGAGACAGAAAGGAATAAAGTACAAGGACAAAGGAGATGGTTCCAGCATTTTCTATTCCTGTTCATGGTAATTGCCACCAGTGTCATTAAAAGCGAAAAACGCAAAAAAGCTCTAAGGTTAGCTGGGGCTTTAAGCGCAAAGCGCAAATAAAGCGTGGGCTTTAATGAAAAAAGGCGCAATGGTGAAAAATACAAATATATATAAGTTTAGTCCAAGACTAGTAATAATAAGCATGAACAACAAATATATGGACAAAGAAATTGTAAAAACATTACGATAAAGTGAAATATCAATTATCTAGTGTCACCTCTTCAAGAGGGGCTCATTGTCAAGGAAAAGTATGTCTTAGAGCCTTGTTGATGACAATGAAGCGCAATTAAAGCGAGGCCAAGTGCTAGGCATGCTTTGAGCCTCGCTTAAGCGAGCTTCCTTTGACAACACTGATTGCCACAAGCAGAGATGGGAGGCTAAGGCACCAAGAATCAGTTTAACTGCTAAATATGATGGCAATACATACCCACAAAAAAAAAAAAAAAAAAAAAAAAAGAAGAAGAAGAATCCAAAATTTCAAAATAGGGTGTGATTATTATACCATGGACCATGTCTAAAATATTTCTGCACAGCAATGTAAGCAGATTGAAACATCTTCCAAATTTCATCTCTACCAAAAAGAACGTAGGCTTTCATTAGGTATTCATAGAATGAATCCACACCTAAAAAACAGCAAAAAAAAGAAATGAAATATCAAGAGAATGCATGTTGTGAAGAGTAACAGACAAGCAAAGGAAGGGTGGGGACATTATTTACCTAGGCAAATGAGAACCATGGAATCAGATGACATCTAGACAAAGTATATGTGACTATATTGAGAAAATGGTTGTGGAGAAGTCTCCTAAAAGTGCTCTATACAGAAACATACCAGCTCCAATTCCAGAAGAATATTCAATCCAGTCTCCAGTTGCTACATCTAGCGTAGTTCCAAGAAGATTTAGAGAACTCCGCATGCTCCATAGCTTACGAAGAGCATGCAAAGCTGCCGTTTCAAACCTTGGATCACCGGTTAGACGCGATAATGCACCCATTTCAAGGATTAGAGAACCTGATTACATGAAGAAAAAAAATCCACATAATATGATAAGACTTGATGGAGGGCTAATGAAATCTATTTGATGGCAGCTATCAAAGTTCAGGGAAATAGATATAGAGGTAAGGTAGGAAAGAAGAAGTAATTTACCACATCCAGATGTGCTTGTTTCTGTTGTCTCGTCCACAGTTACACCATGCTGTCACATTTTGCATTTAACGTGTCATAAATTCATCTTCCACAGAAGCAAATGCAACATATGACCCTACTGATTCTACCAGAAACGGGTTCTACTTGGTATGCAAAAACTGATGCGCCGTGCCAGTAATGCAATTCATGGACTGAGCAGTGGCATGTGATTTTCGAAAATTTTTAAAGCTATTCTAAAACAAATTAGGTGCAAGATTATTTCTTTCCCCATAAATCAATAGAATTTCTGTCACAGAGTGTAGCAATAAAGTATTAACAGAGACAAAGGAAAAGGAAAATCAAAACTTGGCTGCATATTTGAAGTGATTTCTTATTTTAAGTATTGAAGGGATTATGCAAGCAATTGCAACTCAAGTCAATAGCGGAATGGTCCACCAAGCTAATGGGCTGATTTCATGTTGAATCCAAAAACTACAACAGTTTACTAAGTGATTTTCAGCCCCGCAAGGATTTGGATATCAGGATAATTCCTAGCACATTTAAATTAGATGAGCTGATCTAAAGTTGGAACACAAACTGCAACAACGGGAGCTTTTATCATGAAAATTATAACTTCGATAGCATCACACACAATTGACATCTGGCAGGAACTAAACTGAAGCTGATCTGGACGGAAGGTTAGTAAAGAAATTTGAGTTGCAGGATAAATAAACACATTTAGAAGTTAATGAACTCAATTAAGAAATCATTAAATTAAGTGACTTGACTAACGACTTGTCCAAACTCTAGTCCCCTGGCCTATTAGCAACAGTAAATGATTAAATTCACACACAAGGTTCCTTTTTGTTTTCCGACCAAAGGTTGTGTTTTTCGTTTTCCAACAAAATGTTCCCTTCATTATGCTCATAATAGTAGTTGGTTAAGATGCCAAACTTGATAATTGAAAGGTATATTTTTGTATTATTATTTCCTTCCTGATAAGACAGCCGATCTACAATATTATCTCTTGACGTCCCAGCAAAAGCATAGACTAACTTGTTATCCCGAAGAAGTATCCCTTTGTCTGAATATATTTCTATCAAACATTTCCTTGCTTTCTATTAATTACCTCCCAGAGAGGAGATTATTTCCAGCTCTTGCATACATTATGATTAAAATCACTTACCATGAATATAGAAGTAAAATTGATGATATTTACCTTTAAGTTGATCCAAGCATAAGGTAATCCGGTTGGGGTATTGAAAGCCGGTAGAAAGCGTCGCCCCAAATCCTCAGCCAGGACAAGCAGTTGATTCTTATAAATTCCTTGAACCAACCTGTTTGTAGAATCAGTGGCAAGAATATGAGCAGAAACAAGTCCTCCAAGAACTCTTATGTTGCACTACAATTGGTGATCAGGAAAAAAGTCAAATTATTAAGTCAATAGAATAAAATGTGACCCAAAATTAAGATCCTCCTTGATTGAGTGCTGGGAAATCCTACTTAAACGTGGTTTTTGAAAGCATTTATTGAGAGAAAAAATTGAGATACACAACGGCAAGCACAATCACCCAATTAGACCGCACACAGAAATATAAATGCGACAATGTATATATTACCTCAAATAGATTTATCCTTGCATCGACATCAAATGATAGATTTTCAGATAGCCAAATAATAGCCTTTTCAAACTCAGTGTTGTTACCCAATACCGCGAGGCTGGAAAAAATAAGGTAAAAAAGATAAATGGTGAAAAATAAACATAAGTATTATATAGGTTCTGAGTTGCAAGAAGAACAACAAACGTAACCAACCTGGACAACGATTCGATTAGCGTAAGAGCTGACCCATTGTACTGCTGTGGCAGATGTTCAAGCTAAAATATGGAGAAACTATTAAACAGAGATAACAAGACCGGTTTTCTCGAATGAGAAATCTCTAAATACAGGCATAATTACCTTCAAATTTCCAAGTTCACTTAGAGAATCTGTGTAGGTTTTGGTCAGAGGTTTAAGCTCATCATGCTGCAACAACAATTAGACAGCAGAAAGAGAAGACCTTGAGTTGGTATTACATGGAGATTCATTCAATAGTAAAATGGAATGAACAAATTCAAAGCTTTATCTCACCGGAAAAGCATGCATCATGTAGTTATCATAAGCATGATAAAACCTGCCACAAACCAGAAAATTTCCCTTAACAATCTCACTTTGCAACAAGATAATCTCATTCAAGCAATATCTAAATATTATCACCCTCTACTAAAAGGAGCAATATGAAGGAAATTAAAGTTCAGACCATATATTCATGAACAATCTTATCAAGTTTTTGCACACAGTAGCCTTCTAAATTGTATTTTTTTTTTTTTTTTTTTTTATGAATGAAAAATTAGGCGATAGGGACAGGTTATAGCTTACATCTTGCGAACTCTGTTGCTCATGCGCTTCCTTTTAGCTGCTAAAAGATTGGTAGAGTGGATATCTGACAAACAGATGATAAATATGGTGGGAGATATTACAAGATATAGCAGAATCCATTTTACAACACTTGCTTGAAACATTTAGTATTTGATATGTGATACGCAAATTAATGGAGGGAAAATTGGAGAAGAAGAAGAAGGGGTATTGGGGGTTGAATGTGTAGTAGCGGATCTTGGATTAGGGATCAACAACGCAGAGCTGATGTGTTCAATGTCCTTGTCAGCATCGATTCGTTGGAGTATCCAATCACAAGCCGCCATATCACCCATTCATTTTGTTCCTTTTTTGTCTCATCCTAATGCTAATTTCTAAAGAGATTCAAACTCCGGTGACTCCTATCGAATAAATTACGGGTCAACCTATGTCTCTGTCTACTATTTTCTTTTTAAGTGATCTTTAACAATTGCATATTCGATAACTCAAAATGGAAGGTCTTATGACTATTGTGATCATATTTTAATAACAGAAATCGTAGAACTCGTCTTGCCTCGTGACTTGTAACTAATTATCGTTGCATGATTAGGATTAATGCATTTGAGCCACTCCTTCGAAAGTCGTATTAATTAATGTTTATAAGTAAAATTAGCAGAGAACTTTCTGGTGATCCTCGGCTAACTATGACGCTTTTTATGATCACTCACTTTCTTAAGTCTGCTTCTACTAAATCAAAATCCTTGTAAAATATCGGACAAAGAAATAGAGAAGAAAGGTTCTCCCTATACGATTGCAATACACGTTCAACGCTTAATTATCTAATCATACAGAAGAGGATAATATGCTGGATAATCAGTCGATCATTCTTTAATTTACTCAAATAATTAAAGGTTGCGGTATTAGTATTGTATGATAGATTAGCATAAGCCGTTGGATCTTCAAGAAGCAAAGTTGTGTTTAATTCAGAAGTCACTTGATATTTGCTGGAGGTATTGCAAAGTTTTGGTGCTAAGTGCTCCTTATTATCAAAGTCAACCTCGCATTTCTTCTTTTTTAATTTAATAAACAGAAGACAGAAAAAGAAAGCTCGATGGTTTTAAGATGGATGCTGCCTAAGATTTTTCTTGAATTTTTGCTTTGATGGTGGTCCTTAACGTATAAATATAATAAATTTTATATTAAATCCATATCGTGCATATGTATACACTGTATATAAAGATCTTTTTCTATGTTGTAGGAGGCTTTTCAGTCTTACTCATATTCAAACAATGGGTCTATACATATTGAATGCGGTGTTAGTACAAATAGCTGTCATATCTTTGCCAGATACTGAAACATAAGCACACTCAATTCTTTTCCGGGACTATTAGCACCTTCTTTTACATAACAATTTTCAACAAAGCAGTTGCGTTCATGCCAACAGGTTCTTTTCCCCACCCTGCATCAAGATAAAACTGTTATTCTGCAATTGAAGTTCACCTTGGGAAGCACCAACAGTAAAATATGGGGGATGAGTGTTGTTCTGATAATGATATACCGAGCTGAAACCGATATGTGAACTTCCATGAGTGATGGTAGGAACATAGAGAAGGAGGTCTTGATGACTTAGAGAAGAGTAAGGGTAGACAACTCCATTGTTTCTGATTAAAGCATAAAGGTAGCTAGCCCTTCTTGCTTCAAGATCCATCCTTTTCTTCTTCAGCCTCTCTTTTCGATGGGCATTCTGGTGACCTCCCAGTGCCCGTGAGTTTGTAAACTTCTTCAAACAGAAGTTGCACTCATATTCAAATTCCCTGACAGCTGAGGAGGAGCTCAAGTTTATAAGGTTTTCATTTGGGTTGGGAAGAACTATGCCAGAGGAATTCATACAGATGGACGTCTTTCCCCCTAGTCTTTCATCTGCAAATGTTGCAGAGGAGCTTATACTCTCGTCACTTTTAGTTTTTGAACAAATGATATCCGTCGGACAAGGATTTACCTCAAAGCCAAATATTCTAAGCTTTTTAGCTGAAGCAGTAGTTTTGCAACAGACAATATCTGTTCCATTTTTTCCGGTTGAAAGGAGATTAAAGTTGGTAGATTTTTGGTTCACTGCCTCATCCATTGGAATGAAAAGTTCCCAGCATGCCAAATATTTCGGAATGTAACAATTTATAGAAGATGCAAAATATATTATAGTAGAGCCACCAAAAGAACAATCACAGTCATGCAGAGCCAACATCATATTCAACTAAATCATTATACAATAAAAAAGGTTCACATAAAGCCAGAAGAGGGAGCTTAGTGCATTACTGAATTGAGACTTTTTCCACTTTATCTTTAATTTCCCGTACATGTCATTAGTTCATTCTTTCTGTTTTTTTTTCCCTTTTCCCAAAGACATGTCATTAGTTAAGCTCGCGAAGGAAATCAGTTTCTTCACTCAGAAATATCACCTCTCGATGTAACTTAGCAGCACAAAGACTTGCACCAGAGGGGAGCAAACTTGATAATCACAATTCTTATAGGCTCATACAAGATGTGGACCACATCCTTGAAAAAGACAACAGCACCACAGCAGGTAAGCAGCCGTAATACGGTTATAATTACTTATCAAAAGCATATGAAATTACTTTTTTATTACAAGAATTATAAAATAAATTCAGAAGTGGATAATGAGAGAAGCAAATCTTTAAATTAAAGGTCCACCAATTAGATCTGAGCATAATAAGTTTGTATCCAGCGCCTAGAAAGATAAATCATAGCTAAAGCAAATCATTGGCATGTATTAGCATTAGCCAGCTAAGTTTCTTTGTTTCCATCTATCCAAGTTGGCTTATTGGACCACATCTTTGAAGCTTTTTTGCCATTTCAGAAGCATAATGGAATGTGTTGTAATACCACATTGTTATTTGGTGCTTATCCCCCAATCATCTCAATCCCCATTTCATTCTTCTCACTCAATTTACAAAAAGATTTATTCCTCAATAAGGGGATGAAAAACACAACAAAAGCAGAATGATCAACAGATATAATTAAGCATTTAAGCATATATACTAGGTGATTAGGCGTAGATGCATTACAAATGACTAGAGAAAATAGATAAACATGACCTGCTTTCTCTAAGAAGTGGTCCGAAGACATGAAGTAATTAATTTTCTTTCTAATCCACTACTTTTCTATTTCATCTTTGTGTACAAGACCCAAATGCAGTACCAAAAGTGAAGGCATCATGAAAGAAAAGAATGCAAAAACCTCATGTACACAAATAGATGCATAGAGTTCAGGGATCATGAAAGAGAACAAAAAAGAAAACAAAAACCTCATGTACATGAATAGATGCATAGAATTCATAATTTGGTTTCATATTGCATTAGAACTTTGGCGCAATAATGGGCAAAGTTTGTCACAGTGTTCGTTTTTGGGTTTGTCAGAACCTTTTCCAGAGCATTCTCTACAGACCTTACCATGGGTATAAATGAGACAATTAAGGTCAAACTTTAGTTCATCTGGAATTCGTCGATTCAGATGAAGATATGTCTTTTTTACATCAGCTGCAATGGGTACCCAACGAAGAGTCTTTGCAATCTGAAAAACCTGTAATAAGTTTTGAATGTTAGCTAAGTACTTTGAACAGGCAATAAGTCTTCTAAAGTGAAACTCACATGTGTGTCCACTGGAAAATCATCTCGCTGAAGATGGAACATCAAGACGCATGCCACCTGCACCCATTGGATACAGTTAGAATCATAGCAGCTGGCCAAAGGCCAGTTATAAAGGTTGCTGGTGATAAGATCTTTCAGTTTGCAAACACCACCAATAGCATACATCTTTTTTTTTTTTTTTTCATGCCATCTTTCAGATAACCACTTAATTTCTTCCCCATCACCGGTAAGCCTGACCTACATTTTAAAATTCACATATCAGATCAGACTTTTTCAGGACATGGACGCTATGGGTAAACCTTTACCACATGTCTCAAGCATTTTCTATTCTGCCTTTTTACCTTGTTTTCGTGCACACTCATACCCTCTATTTTATAAAAGTAAGGTAACAGCACCCATGTCCTCCACTTCAGTAACAGCACCCACGTCCTCCATTTTAGAAGAAACATATCTTCCATGCATTGGACGCATGTGAACTAGACTTGGAAACTAAGTCAACACTAAGTTTTGCTATTGCTCTCAGCTGCTTCGGGTTCTCTTCTTCTTTAACCGTGTTCTTCCTCGGCTCTCCTTCTGTTTCTCAGTCGTTTGGTCAAGTATTTTTTTGTTCTCTTTTGATAAAGGTGTACGGGCCAGCTTGCGTGCACCTCGACTATTCCATCGATCATTTTGTCAAAATATTCTTCTTTTTCATCACTTCTTTCCTCCCCCTATCATGCTTAATATGCTGCTCTTTGCAACAACATACTTGAGGAAAGAAAACTAGGTTCAATGACAATAGAGTTGGACTTCTAGAACTACTACTACCATTTAGCAGTATATAGATTCTTTCTTAAGATCTAGCTAATTCTCGCATTGTTTGCATATTTCTTTCACAGAATTAGAATCATATTCTCTTCCTTACAATGCTTTATTTTCTTATTCTCTTTTTTGTTACCTTTCTCAAAAACCAAAAAAAAATGTTTTCTTTTCTTTTTTCGTTTCTCAGTTCTCACTAAGCATAAAAACACTTAAATTGAGATCCATATGTGTGCAATTCTGTCAAGTCCCCAAATTTTGAAATTTCACGTCTTTGCTTCACACACAAATGTCAACTCATGTCTGGGTTACTCATACTGGCACTACAATTATTCTAAGCTCTAGGAAGCCCTAAGAGTAATGGAGGCTCCATTAGATATTAATTATTCTTTTTCCTTTCATAAGTACTCCATCAGGTATTACTAATAATGACAAGATCTGCTAAGGGGTTGTAACTTCAAATTCCAAGAGAAAGGAGAAATTGTTTAGAGCCTGTTTCTCATGTCAAACTGAAAGAACTCTCGTAAAATTCACCATTTGATGCTTGATCTTGGCTCGAAAGGTATAAGGGATGGAAGGAAGTGGAGGTTTGCCAAAGTCATGATAGTTTATAGGACTGCACCCCACTCTCATCCCTCATGGTAGTGTGGGACTTGGATTGGATTGTAGACTAATATAGCAAGAAAAAGAAGTGTGATCGAGATTTCTCTACCACTTATTTACTCTTCTGAGCAGAGACAAGGAGAAAAGTTTTTTTCCTTGAAGGTGCCTAAAAATAGCCCAATACCCACCCCTAACCCTGGAAAAAAAATCTTATACTCTAAAGCATGGTAATCAACCCAGACATGCAGTGGAGGGTGGACAAAGCAATGACATCAGAAAAGCTTGAAAGGAATTGCCCTTTCTGAGGTACCATGAATAATAGAACAGAGCAGAAGTAGGGTATGCTAAATAGTGTAGAAACACACTGTAAAAGGCATAGATGAGGGCTATAAGAAAGAGGTACGATATCCTTATATATTATCTACAAAGGTGCCCTTTACTAGTTATCAGCAAGAAAAGAACAAATCTGCATATGGCATTTTTAATTTGAATCCAGCCATGGTTGTTCAACTAATACTCCAATAGAAACTTGCAGCATCTCTAAAGCACAACAATACTAAAAAATTAACACTTATTCATACATGACAAGTAGGCAGATTAACTAAAAACAATTTACCGTTTTGGGGCCAATTCCTCTGAAACAAGAGAGTTCTCTTTTGATTTCCTCTATAGATAGCTCTCTCAAGTACTCCAAGCACAAATTTCCTTTTTTCTGAAACAATGAACTCAATATTCCCTTGATACAAGAAGTTTTGGTGGGTGCTAAACCTCCACATCTTATGGCATCTTCAACAAGTTTTGCATCAGCTGCTAGAACCTAAGCAATTGAAAATGTAATTGCATAAAGAAGTTGGTCGGAAGTGCCAAGTTTATCCATTTCATCAGTGTACAATAACTTGATTATAGAGTAATAAAGGAAAAGCATAGACATCCTTGGTTTTAAAGGCGGTTTGCAACCAAAATCCTGCCCAAAAACTAAACTTATTGAAAACCATAGTCCAAAAAATCCATTGAACTTTGATCAGAAGAAAATATCATTCTTGAACATCACTAACAAGTAACAAGTAAAGCACCGAACAGAAAACATAATGAATCAGTCATTAGGTCACACTTAATAGCTAAAATGCTACGAGCCAACAGCCAATATAAGATCTAATAGAGGTAAAACCCTAAGATAGACTAAAATCACCTCACATGGGGTTTAATCAGAGGAAGAGTTACCATTATGGGGTGCACTTGGTTAAATGCTTTAGTTATTTACCAAGAGGAACAAGGATCAATTCCCACTTAATGCATTTTTTTCTCCCTTTTTTTTCATAATGCTGTGCACCCATATTAACCAGCTAAAGCAAGCATATACAAAGAAATTTAATTAATTTACAGAAAAGCTTACAGATTCCCAGGTTGGAAAAGAAGATTTGAGGGAAGCAAAAGCCTTGAGAGAGTTAACTTCGGTGGTGTTCTGCGACAAAATGGTGCTTATTAGACCGTCCAGTACACTCTCTTTACAAGAATCAGTACCACTAATATCATCATCATCCTCATGTCCAATAGGACTGAGTGATCTTTGGTTGCGGTACTTGATGAATTCTTTGGGGAAACCATGGAGAGCCAAGAGATCATCCCGTACGGCTCGGCATTGGTCCGGTGAGGGCCCAGAGAAATCAGGGAATGGCTCACTTCCATTGGAGGAACTAAGGGTTACATTAGCCTTTTTCGATGGTTTTGATGACGGACATGGAGAAGGAGAACATTGGTTGTCGGGTTTTTTCCTCTTTCGGCTTTTTTGCGTCTTTGTCAGTTTGGTCATTTTTTTCACTAATGAAGCCGTGTGAAAGGCCCAGCGCTATATTAAGGTTTCAATCGCCTAGCCCAAGCGTCATTGTTTCGAGGTTTTCAATCACTTTGCCGAAAATGTTCAATAACAGAAGTGTTAAAGAGGTGTTAATTCCAATTACATTGCTAAGAAATTGAATTAGAACTTCAATAGTTTGAACTATTTATTAGTTGGTTAGGGGGTTTAAAATATAAAAGAGTAAACACACGAAGAAGTAAAAGGAATACAACGTTCTATTATATATACATAAAAAATAATTTTAATCATGTATAAATAATGTAATTTTCAGCCGAAGGGGTTTCGGATTCCTCCCTCCGCCCCTGAGTCGGATCTTCTCTGTACAATATATACATATATACACATATAAGCACTTTACTGAAACTAAAATAATTAGGTAAACAGAGAAACTGAAAAAATACTAATGACAAAAACATAGTGGGTACGTATATTCTTATGCACCTTGTACTTCATTGAAAATTGTGGGTCAGGAGTGTATCTTTTATATCTATACCAGAGTCAGCGTACGCGCTTTGCGCGTGAACAAAGCGCGTACATCATTTGATAACTAATACTACAACAAAAAATCGGAATTAACTATGAATTTTTGTCATTAATCCGTGGCGAAATTGCACTTAGCTAAGATTTTTTTTTTTTGATAATGTATCATTAATCCTTCACTAAATAGGCTTAGCGACGAATTTTATAGTTTAACTTCCGTTGACAATTTATGTTTATTTAGTAGTCAAATAATTTAACATATAGTAAAAGAACATCACTAAGAGTTTTAATTTGTTGGAATAATATAACAGAAAATCATTTAGAATATATTTTATTTTCTACTATTTTATCCTTGTTACTTTGAATTTGGATTTACCTATTTGATATTTAACACTACAATATAATCCTTTTGGTATTTATTTATTTAACACGTGATTTACTCTTATATTATGTAAAAAAAAAAAAAATCCAAGATAAATCATTAGAATTCGAATTGTATTTGGAAGTAAAGGTCTATATAAGTTCATTCAGCCAATATTCATTATTTTTTATAAGAGACATTAGTATTTAATTGGTGAATATCCCCTCTATAATTCAATAGGTATTTTATTTTATTCAAACAAAAAAAAATCAACTTTTCCATAAGATCAAAATTAGAATTTATGTACCCTGTAAAAAGTAAACCAAAACTAAAGTCAATAACTATCTAATGATTTGATACATAAGATTATTGTTAAAAGAAACTCTACTAATCAAACGAAAATAAAATCTGTGCATGTAATAATTATTTGATATATTAAAATAAAGCTAATCTTGGGAAAAGTTTCTAAGCTCGAGCTAGTTAATCGGAGAAGAGACGGTCGTCCAAAATTAAAAGAATACCAAAATATTAGGAATTCTTACCTAGTTCATATAAGGAAGTATTATTAGTACATACAATCTTATCTGATTTCAAAGTTTTAACTATTAAAAATAAGAATTAAATGGCTATTATGTCTATCTATTTCTAAATGAAAAAAAAAAAAAAAAGTGAACGCCATTTCGCTAAGGCCTTCGTACTTTTATTACCGACACACACACACACATTACATGCACGTGTATAAGTTATATAGAATAATGATAATTAGTTCGAACTAATCTGTGTCTCAAGAATCATTTTATTTCCTTCTTCTAAGTCTTCTATTTATTTTCATCTAAAAGAATTTACACAACAAAAATTAATTATAAATAAATATCACATATCTGAATAAAGTTGTCGATAAACATAAGAGAAAATATATTAAGCAAAAAGTTACATAATAAATTAATAAAATTATGTCATCATGTCTATTAAAAAAAACTTAAAATATTAAGAATTACATGGCACAATAAAAACACTCTAACAGAACTCGTTCCTCCTAATCTCATCCGAAAGAATCATATTACAGACGTATCATATAATAAATATTAACAAAATAATATGAAAGAAGAAAATTGAACCTATCAACCACTAAAGGTAGTGGTTAAACAGATTGGATCCCTTTCATTCTTAATCGGAGATATCAACTTCTAGTCTTGAGAAGAAAACTTATAAATTTTCAAGAAAAAATTCATGAGTTATGCTTTTGTACAACATTATTGGTGAAAACCTGCTTCACAAAAAATTCAGGAAGACTGATCGAATAGTCGCACTATTAACCAAAGAAAAAGGAAATCATGTTTTCTAATGTAAAATAGATAATGACCTGAGTAAAAATATTGGGATTTCAAAAAAAAAATGGACTAAATAAATAAAGGCATACCTTATTACGTCATAGTTGGTGTCAACGATGAATGCATTGCAAAGTAAATATCAAATTACATTAGAAGAAAATAAATGATTTCATCAATGAAAAATAAGCAAAAACTCAATATTACAGATACATATGTATTATCCATGTAATCAATTTGAACATTCTGAAAGAACACACGCTATCAAGCAGCAATTTTGCATGATTAGGGATAGGAGTGTCAATTTCTAATATACAAAAATAAGAGATCCCTATAATTATGCTTGATCTAATCCAGTTGTTCCCTTCGTTTTCTTATGAGTTTCGATCAATTTCTTTTAAGATATGCTTTTTAAACTATAGCTGGATTTTTATTAGTACATGTTTAGAAATAAAGAAAGTGAAAGTTTTCTAACTTAAAATAAAAATGAATTTCTAACAATCCCCAATGTAAATAAGAAAAAAAATAGACAGAAACTACTTGCAATTTACTCCCAATTTAATCGACACTTACATTAAATCAATCAAGATGTATGGTAAAAAAAAATCTTATGAGTTCTTGATAAGCAAGTCATAAAACCAAGAATATTAGTATGAAATATTCAGATCCACGTGAATATTATTGTGGTTTATGTCGCGAATGGGCATATCGGTACGCCGAATCACAACGTCTTGTTCGTGACTTGGAAAACCTGAACGCTCCAATCCCAACAAGATTTTCATTGAGCATGCCTCGAACTGATCAACATTCTTGCGAGGTTGCGGTCCAAAGGATTAGGAAAGAGAACAACCGAATGCTAGCACAACATTGTGGATTTTACATGCTCAAGTTGGTTAAAGAACAAGCATTATCAACCGGTAAGGAACTAACATCTACAAAATGAAGATTTTTCTTAAGAAATCCAAGATATTTATCCGAGAACGATATTAACAACTTCAATTCTGATGATTAAGAATATTGTGATTTTAATTATATTTTTAATTTAAGATGAAGTCGTTAATTTGAAGAATATTAGAATGTTTAGTTTTCCATTTATTCAAATTTTTGTAGAAAACACAAATAAACTACTACATAAAAAGTGACGATTACATAATACATTAGAAAAAAACATAGAAAATACATAATACATAAAAAGTTAAACTACTAAAAATAAAAACAAACTACATAGGAAATAATAAACCTAGCCGGCAATGCAACACTTCAAAATTACAAACAACAACAAGAGACCACAAATCATCCTCCAAAGTTTCACTGTCTCTTTCAAAGGATTTGTCTCGCGTTGAGAGTCTCTAAGATTATCATTGAAATTTTTTATTTTTATTTTTTATCTTCCGATTCTTTAGTAACATCTCCAAAAGTTCAATTTTTTCTAGAGCTTCCCTAATTTGATACTGCAAATCAAACTTCACGGTATCTACATTGCTTTGTAAAGTCGCGGTATCTCTATCAATCGGAGGCTTTTTATACTTCGCCGCCACCGTTTTATCCGCGGGAACTTTATCTTCCCACCGAAAATATTTGCACCCGCCATCTGCTTGATAAAATAGCAAGTAACATTAGTTTTGTAAGGTACAAAATGTAGATAATGTGACAAAAACTCTATAAAAAGTTGCAAAATAAACTTATTCTATAAAAAGTTGCAAAATAAACTTACTTCGAGCATTTTACAACGCCAAAAACGACGGCCTGGATTTTTTGGAGTCCTTGAAATTTTAAGCCAGCAGTATACACTGCAATAACATACGTCGGGTTCTATAGCATAAAATGATGATTCAGAATTTTGAGACATGATTTATGAGGGGGTAAAGTATGGCAAAAGAGTGAAAATAGAGGAGAATGGAGAAGTGTTAGGAAAATGGAGGTTCTTCCCTAGTTTTATAGGGTTTAATAACGCAGGACCTGCGTTATTAAATCCTTGACATCCTTCCTATAGCGCAGTAAATTACTGCGCTATTGCGCTTAACCGTGCCGTTACGGTTAAGTCCTTTAACGCAGTAATTTACCGCATTAAAGATACTTTGGTACCAGTTTTTTTGTTAGAGTATTTTGGTTCATTTCATTTTTTTCTGGGTCATTTAAGTTCCGGAATCCTGCACAGATGGGGTGAGAGAGAAGGGGATCAAGCCATACCCCATCCCCCTTAACCTAATTCCATAAAGCTATTCCCCTCGTATTATATAACTAAAGTTGCTATCCGAAAGGCAAATATACATATTTCTTTTAGAAAGATAAAGAGAGAGAATTCCATCTTTCTTGTTATGTAGTAATTTCTCGTACATAAGCTAATAATCATACGGTATTTCTGCATATTTGAATATACTTGCTTTGCAAAATTCATCTAAGGGTTCCCACTATCTTCAGCAGCTGCTATGTGAGGAATTGCTCTCGATTTGGAATAGACTCGCTTAAGCAATAAGAAGCACCATATACTTGTTATTGTCTAATTTGATCTAAGCATTCTACTGCTTTCAAGCCAAAATCTTGATAGTTAAGTCCAGAGAGGCGACAAGACGACAAAATCTAATGGTCCTAGCAATTTAGCATATTCTCTTTTAGACTTTTAGGTGAAGACTTGGGAGACAAATCTATCATCCAAATCAAAGACCACAAGGGTGTTTTTGCCTAATCTTGTTTCTATCTGGATTACAGGGACAATTACGTCCACGGAACAACAGACTTAACTGGTGGGCAAACTTTTGTCCCACTGAAATGATAGAGACGGAACAAAGCTGAAGCTATAATTAACAACAAAAAGTTTCATCATAATCCACACATATGTTTGGTTTGGCATAATAATACAGTCAACTTGGTCATTCTTTATATAGTAACTTATTGACATTGTCAAACAAAACGGCTCATGACTTCTGGTAACATGGCAACTTGGTCCTAATCAGTCGTCTTTGATTGCCGCTGTTCAACAAACTACAAAGTACAATACTATATAAAAATAAAAAAGACTCTAAACCAAAATTACATTTTCCACTCCTTAAATTCTAAGTGGTTATTTACATAATAATCACAATTGTAATCAAAATTACATTCTTAAGTAACTACAATCAAACCTAGAACAAAGAAAAGAAGAGCTAGTACCCAATTCAGCAAATCAAAAGCTAGTCAAAAGAAGATTTTAACCATGAACATGATAAAGAGTCCCAAACCCCAAAATAACTGATAATTACACCTTTTTTTTTACTTTTACCATAATTCAAAACTCGGTTGAGTTGCGATTGCGAGTAGTTCTTCCAACTCGGTACCGAGTCTGACTGACTCGTCCTTCCAATACTCCTTCCCAATCCACCTCTTCTTCATCCTCATCCTCATCCTCCCCCTTCACCCTTCTTCGCATTGCATACAACATCCTCTTCGCTTTCTCCCTTGCCCGTTCGCTTCCTCCCTCCACCACCATTTCCAATACTTCCACTGCCTTCGCCTCTTTCGCTAACCCCTTGAACCTCAAACTCCCATGACTCAATGAGTATAGAGCTGCCACGCAATTCTCCCGAGTCGACTCCTCCAATTCATTCCCATTTCTCAGTATCCCCACCAGTACATCCACCCCGTTTGAGTCTAGCAACGCTGTTTTCCCCTCTTGACATACCGCCAAATTGCACACCACCAACACAACTCTCCCCGCCATATCGCGGGTTTTGAGCATTCCTAGAAGCGTATTCACAGCCCCGAGTTTAACGAGCTTAACTCGGTTACTTTGAACTAAGGTCAAATGATAAAGAGCCAATGCTGAGTCATGACGAGTTCGCTCGGTCCCCGACCTCAGCGCGTGTAACAACGGCCGCAACGCGCCTAACACTCCAATAGCTGTCTTGTTGTCATCTTCTAAAGCCAAGCTGAATAACGCGCCGGCTGCGTGTTCCTGGGATTCCTCGAAGCCGCCTTTTAAAACATCAATTAACAGAGGAGTAATCCCTGCCCTAACGATTTTCACTTTGTTGACTTCTGCAAGCGAGATGTTGACCAATGCAGCAACGGAGTTTGTTTGAACTCCAGCGTACCTCGAGAGTAACAGCGGCTTGAGAGCCGATAAAAGCCGCGGCGTGCACAGTGAAACCCTAGCTTCCTCGTCTGTTCTTGTGCTTTTTCTTAAGGAAATTACAGCTTGTTCCTGGTCATAAACGTCCTGTTTCTTGAACTGAGCAACATAATAATCAACTTCCGATGATGTGGAAACAGAAGATGGAACCTCATCTGAGATAACGTCCGACGAGGTTGATTGCGATGACGAAGAGGAATAGCAGGAAGGACGAGTAGTAAAAGGGAGTAACGGTGAGTTGTTGGCGATAACAGATTCTTCTGAGCTCGAAGGAGAGTAAAAATGATGATTATTCTTTGATTTCAGTTCTGAGGCAGCGTGAGAGAGAAGCACAGGTGGATTTTCCGCAACCCCCTTGAGCAATTCCCTCTCGGAAACCCGTATTCCAGGATCTTCTTTGATGGTAGTCGAAGCAGAAGAAGAAGTAGAAGACATGGAAGCACGAACAACGGACTCAACGGCGTAGTAATTGGGTGGCTGAGGTTTCTCCGCACCTGACTTTTCACACCAGCTAAGAATCGTTGTCCTCAAAGCTAAATTTGGAATCACGTTAGAGAAATCAGGGTTTAAGCCGTTAGGAAGTTCGGGTTTGAACCCTAAATCCTTACAGACTTGAACAGAAGTGCGCTCGAAAGTCTGGCCAGAGGAAACCACAACTGGATCAAACATTAAAGACCCATAAATGGGGCAGAGGAGTTCTTTTGGTGGGTCATTTTTATCAAACTTGGAGGAGGAAGAAGAAGACCTGTAACTGAAGATTTTCCACATGGATTTGCTTCTGCCATGTCCATCCGTTTCCCCCTTTTTAACTTTTCTGAAAGGGGAATACATGGTGAATGAAAATAGGTTTTGCTGCAAATGGATTTAATTGATGATGAAATAGAAGAGAAAAAGTCGGAGATTCATGTGGGGATTTTTGAAATTCAATTTAAGGAGATTCAGTCTTAGTTGGGTCAGATATTTGAGAGAGTTGGAGATGAGATTGACGTTGTTGTAAACAAACTGAGTCTACGAATGGTTTGGTATCCTATGCTTTTAGGGCTTGCTTCTTTGGTTATTTACTTAAGTTGCCACTTGAGTGGTTTCAGATTTAGTCTAACTTAGCCAGCTCACTGTGCCATTTCATGTCCTTTTACAGCCTATCTTTTTCTTGGTAGCTTTCCACCACTAATATACTTCACTTGTTTCTTTCTAAATGATTCTAGATCACAAATTAAAACACATTTATCATATCAATTCTATATAATGATAGCATAGAAATAAATTACACTATTAAATTATTTAAAAAATAATTGTAGATATTCGTTCACAAAAAGTGAGATTAGCAAACTAATAGATAAGGTTGATTACTTCTATAACAAGTTAAATAAAATAAAATAAAATATTCACGTGTCAATGTATATAAATTGAATCATTTCCAATGTTATTCATTTCCTACAAGGAAATAAATCTCTTCCCTGCGCCGGCATAAAAAATAAAAATGGAGGAATAGATAATGAATTTTTAAAAAAAATAGTTCAGTGACCAAGATTACATATTGATAAAAGTTGAAGGGCCTAGCATTTTTATCCATTTAGCAGTTAGCATTTTCCTGTGATCCAATCATTGGAACCCACAATCTATGGACATATGCTTTTCCTTTTTTCCCTCCGAATGGATCTACAAATGCATATTCTCTTATACTTCGAAGATTGAACTAAATTGGTATGTTTAGAGCCTATTTAGAGTGCTAGTGGTTCCCAGCATGGGTTGATACATTAATAAGCAGACGGCCCATATCGTGGCAGATCTAATAATGCAACTTATAAGAAGTGTGTTAGCTCGTATTCTCAAAGACAGAAGAGACCTAACTAATTTTTGAAATACCAATAACTATTCTTCGATTGGATTATACTATCTGCACCCTTATTCTTGTGGATTCTGGAGTCCAGACTCGCATGTGTCCTTATATTCAGGTAGAAGTCAAACGCCATTACAAGAGAGAGAGAGGTACAAACAATTTGGATTTTTCTACATGTTATTAACAATCTAATTAAAACATTGGTGGGTTTTGTTAGTTAAAAGTTATGGGGGCAAGTGCACATATAGCTGATTTTCGGGGACTATTTAAGACGGTCAAAATTTATAAGTTTAGCCACTTTCATTTTAAGCGACTGAAGTTGAAAAAGTTTGGCGTATAAAATTTTGCATATTGCTTGTGCAAAAATTTCTCACATTTTTTGTCTGAACTTTGGACATACAAAATTGAAATTATGGCTTTTGAATAAGGAGGAGGAAGCAAACTTTGTGTGTGTTGCGAGATAGAAGACTCATGCATGGAAATGGAGTCTTCCATGTATGAGATAACCTAGTTGGCTTACAATAGGTTTTCCTAGCTTAAGTGTATATGCAGTTGTATACGTGATAGACAAGGTGTATTAGGAGTGTATTTCCAAGTTGTTTACTACTTAGGACTCTACAATTACTATGTGTATAAATAGAGCTGATCGTACATGATCAATTCATTAATAATACTCAACCTTCTCTCATCTCTACGGCTGTGTAATTCTACATGGTATCAGAGCATTAAACACACACAACTACGCTGCAAAAACCTGTTATCGGTAAACACAACAATGGCCTCAAACTCTGCGCCCTCTTCCTTGTCCCTCTCTGCTTCCTCACTGCATCACCTTATGGCTGATTGCCCTATCAAGCTAAAGCCTACCAACTACCTTATTTGGAGAACTCAAATCACGATTGATGCAAGTCATGAAAGTGACAAAAATAGTCCAAGAAAACAAGCCTGAGACAGGTTCATCTGAGGACAAAGATGATCTTTTGGAAAGGTTGTTGATGAAAAGGAGAAGGAGAAGATCTCTGAGAGCAGTTGGGATGAACAAGATGTTCTTGTGAGGACTTGGATATCAGGAACAATGACTGAGGAAAGTATGTACCTCATTGTTGGATGCAACACTGCCAAAGATATGTAGGAGTGCTTGGAGGAAGCCTACCTTCAAGCAACAAAGGATAAAGAGTTCCAACTTAAGCAACAACTGCAAAACATTAAGTTAAGGACAAAGAAACTTGGTGAGTATTTGAAAGAATTCAAGGGCATATGTGATGGCCTTGCTGCTATACACAAGCCAGTTGATGAAGATAGCAAAGTCATTAACTTTGCTAGAGGTCTAGGTTCAAAGTATAAGACCTTTAGGACTGTCATGTTGTGCAAAGCTCCATATCCCACACTAAATGAATTTGTCAACTCTCTTAGAGGTTTTGACATGAGGGAAGAAGAGGAGGAGATGCCACAACAGAACTACAATATTGCTTTCACTACACAAAGAGGTAGGGGAAGAGGAAACTATAATCGAGAGAAGAGGAAACTCCAACTACAATTCAAGAGGGAAGGGTTTCGGAAGCTGAATGACAAAGCTACCACAAACCAAAACACTTAATAATTAAGGCATGCGGGGTTCAAATAATGGAAAGGGAAGAACTAGTACCGAGGCACCGTCAAATTTGTGGAAGAAATAATCATTTAGCCTTGAAGTGCTTTTACGGATGGGACTACTCTTATTAGGTGAGAAGATCTTCTCGAGGCCTTACCGTCAACTGCGTAATCCATAGGTGAGGATAAAGCCATGTATATGACTCGGGTGCCACTACACACATAACAAATACAAGAGGTAATCGTCCGATCTCCACACTTATAAAGCAACTGATAAAATAATTGTTGGGAATGGTGCATAGTTAGATATTACACATGTTGGCAATACAAAGAAATCAGGATTGCATATTAAGGATATACTTGTAGTTCCTAACATTGCAAAGAAGCTTCTGTCAGTTAGTAAAATTGCAAAGGATAATTGTGCAAAACTTGAGTTTGATGAGTTTTTTTTTTTTTTTTTTGTTAAGGACAAGAAGTCAGGGACACTACTGGCCAAGGGACCTAATACAAAAGGACTATATCAACTGGAAGATAACAACCTCTATATCTTAGCAGCAACACACAATTGGAAGAAGTCAGAGAGTATTTGGCACTCTAGATTAGGTCATCTTAGTTTGAAGTCTTTAAAATTATTGAGTAGTAGCAAGAATATTGATGTTAGAAGTTGGAACAAAGCACCTACTGTTTGTACTATTGTCGATTAGGGAAAAGTTGTAAACTTCCTTTTGATTCAAGAAATAAAATTGAGAAGTTTCCTTTACATAAGATACATTGTGATCTCTCGGGGTCCCGGCACTTTGTGTCCTCTCAACATATGAAGTATTATGTGGTTTTTGTGGATGATCATACAAGATATACATGGCTTTATCCCTTAAGAAAGAAATCTGAGTTTTATGAAGTGTTTCTTAAATTCTAAAAGATGGTTGAAAAACAGTTTTCTAACACTATTAAGATATTCCAATGTGATGGAGGTGGTGAATTCATTCAGGCTGAGTTTGTCAAGCACTTGGAAAATTGTGGTATTATCAGGCATATATCTTGTCCACACACCCCAGAACAAAATGTCATATCTGAAAGAAAACACAGACATATAGTAGAGACTGGATTGACACTTTTGTTTCATGCTAGATTGCCTCAGTTTCTATGGGTTGAAGCCTTCTTGACAGCTGTGTTTTTGATAACTAGGATGTCATCTTTAGTTCTAAAGAATGAAGTTCCTTTTGTGAAGTTGCATGGTGTTGAACTGGACTATAACAAACGAAAGTCTTTGGTTGTAGGTGTTATCCTTATATAAAGGGACAAAACAAATTTTCACCTAAAACATACCCTTGTGTGTTCATTGGCTATAGCAGTCTACATAAGGGCTATAGATGCTATCATCCACAGACTAGGAAA
This sequence comes from Lycium ferocissimum, assembly GCF_029784015.1. Lineage (NCBI taxonomy): Eukaryota > Viridiplantae > Streptophyta > Magnoliopsida > Solanales > Solanaceae > Lycium > Lycium ferocissimum. The sequence continues at coordinate 9,092,073 of NC_081346.1, read as the reverse complement.
GTCTATGTGTTTAGACATGTTATTTTTTATGAGCTTACTCTACCCTATGTTCAAACAGATCAACCAAGTGCCACAGTGTCCTTACCTCACCTAGCTACTTTCCATGAGTTCTTTAACATGCAGGAACAGGCTGAGCTTTCAGGTGATAGTAACATCTCAGGGGAAGTGTTGTTAGAATCTAATAACAATGCTGAGACAAGAGATGATGTGAGCCCTGTGGAAGAACAGCAGAAGACTAACACAAACACTGAGTTTGTGCATGAGCCTGTTCAAGCTGCTGCCCATGATGTGGAAGGAAATGTGACACAAGATAATGATCCTAACAGCAGTAAAGATGACACAAACAATGTCACAAGTGATGATAATGTTCATGCAGGTGATGTTCATACAGGTGGTAATAATGCTCATACACAAGAAAATGGTGGAACTCAAGGTCCTAACAGTGTTGCAGTACAGGATCCATAAGGCATGCAATTGGAAGTTGACCTGTCAAAATCGTTTAATGTCACTGGAGATAGTGACAATATACCTATACAAGTTCCCTCAGATCCAAGTGAAGCTGCTCAAACAGGTGAATTAGAAGCAACAAAAGGACATCACATGATGACTAGACACAAGGCAAAGAAAATGCCCATGACTCATTCATTGACTGCTGAAAAGATAGATGTGGAGCCAAAAAGTGTGAAACAAGCACTTGCTAGTCCCCAAGGTATGCAGCTATGTAAGAGGAGATTGATGCACTAAACAAGAATTAGACCTGGATTCTTGTTTCCAGAACTGCAGACATGAATATTGTTGGCTCAAGATGGGTGTTCAAGACTAAGTTGAAGTCTGATGGCACTATTGATAGATATAAAGCCAGGTTGGTTGCCAAGGGATACTCACAACTTGAAGGCATTGATTTTGAAGAAACATTTAGTCCGGTAGTCAAAGCTACAACTATAAGGGTGGTTAAATCACTGTTGCTATAAGCTTGTACTGGTCTATAAGGCAATTGGATGTTAAGAATGATTTTCTACATGGATTTCTTCAAGAAGAAATGTATATGAGTCAGCCACCAGGGTTCATTGATCCAAGATATCCAGATCATGTATGTTTCCTCAAGAAGGCATTGTATGGGCTCAAACAAGCACCTAGGCACGGTTTGACAGTTTAGTATTTACTTACTACACCTTGGTTTTAATGCGGCAAAAGGACTCATCATTGTTTGTCCTTAAGAAGAGAAGAGGTATTATCTTACTTCTTCTATATGTGGATGACATTATTATCACTGGAAGCTCAAATGAGTTCATTAGTGATATCATTTCTGGCCTTGCAAAAGAGTTTGCTATGAAAGATCTTGGACCATTACACTTCTTCTTAGGAATTGAAGTACATTATTTCAAAGGAGGGATCCATCTGAGGCAGGGGAAGTATCTTTGCGAATTGCTGAAGAAGACTAATATGGCACTTGCAAAACCAGTTGGCACACCTTTGGCACAGAAACATGGTCTATAACTAGCAACAGGAAACACAACTGATGCATCATTGTATAGGAGTATTGTAGGAAGTCTCCAATATCTGTGTCTAACTAGGCCTAATATATCACATGCAGTTAATCTAGTTAGCCAGTTTATACAGGATCCAAACACTGAACATTTTCAGGTTGTAAAGAGGATTCTTAGATAGGTAAGAGGGACATCAAACTATGGTCTGAGGTTGCTAGCTAGATCACCACTTAGATTGTATGGATTCCCAGATATGCAGTTGGGGGAGGTTGTGCAATAACAAGGAGGTCAACCACGGGTTACTCAATATATCTAGGTGCAAATTACATCTCTTGGGCCTCAGAAAGCTAAAGTTATACGAGTGTCAAGGTCCGGTCTTTGAAGCGAATATGAGCAATCGGCCTCGACGGTACCGAAATGACTTGGATAATATACATTCTTAATGATATAGGAGTGTATTTGAAGTCGGGCCAACACTATTTCGTGACAACATCAGTGCATTATACATGACGGTAGAATCGGTTTTACTTGCTAGAACTAAACATGTGGAAATGGATTATCACTTTGTGAGGAGAAAGGTAGCTAGAGGACGACTTGTGACACACTTTGTGAGAACTAAAGATCAACCGGCAGATATTCACGCTAAGGCATTGACAAAGCGAGAGTTCACAAGATTGAAGCAAGCTAGGAGTATGCATACCACCCACCGCAAGCTTGAGGGAAGTGTTACGAGATAGAAGACTAAATGCGTAGATATGGAGTCTTCCATGTATGAGATAACCTAGTTGGCTTACAATAGGTTTTTCTAGCTTAAGTGTATATGCAGTTGTATACGTGATATACAAGGTGTATTAGGAGTGTATTTCCTAGTTGTTTACTACTTAGGACTCTACAATTACTATGTGTATAAATAGAGCTAATCGTACATGATCAATTCATCAATAATACTCAACCTTCTCTCATCTCTACGGCTGTGTAATTCTACAGTATGAAGTTTGCCTACATAATAAATATCTTGAAAAGAAAAAAATGAATTAATTGAAATAATAAGTTCAAAATTGGTCATTTCATGATATTTTTTCAAAGTTATGAGTAAGGCAAGTTAAGTAGTTTGATAATCAAATTTATAATCACAATTTTAAAAGAAATGTTTGAAGATTAGCGTGAGAAAGAGACCCAAATATAATAAGTACTTTACAAACAACTTAATAGTTTAATTAAAATTTTGATACTAATAATAATACAAGTAAAATGGATTAAGACATATTTAAAATTTGAATCTCTACAGCAACAAAAAAAAAAAAAAAAGAGATATTCAACGAAGAGATATGAGGTTTGAAAATCAAATGAAAAGCTGAAGGAGGAAAAATAGATTTAAGAACTTTAATTTTATAGAATACTCCATTTGCTTCAATTTTTTGTCCAGTTTGAATTTTGCACATCTTCTAAAAATAATACTCCCTCCATCCCATTTTAAGTATTTTAGCTTGAATATGCACGGAGTTTAAGAAATAAAGAGATATTAATCAAATTTACTTGTCTTAGTTTTATCACAATACCCATATCAATCAGTGTTTAGCCTTAAGTCTTGTGAAATGATTTCAGGAATAAGTAAGTAATACTAAAGGTGAAACATGAAAAAATATATTATATTTTTCTCTTGATATACTAAAAGTGACAAGTAAAAGTCAAAAATATATTTTTAGCATAGTGGACAACTAAAAGTTACCGGATGGAGTAATATTTACAATAATATTGATTATATTTTTAATTATTGAAAATAATTTATATTAATTACAGACTATTTTTTATATTTTCAGAATACATGCTATAATCCGTTTCATCTTTTACGGTTTGATTTAAAATGAAGGGGTTTTATCATCGATGTGGGGGTGACTTTTTCCAAACCCAAGTTAAGGGTCTAATTAGTGTTTACTCTTCACTTTTGAATAAAACTTACATTGGAAACAAGCAATAGGTATAAATGAGTTACCAAAACTGGATTATGGCAATCCAATTTTGTACTCTAACCAGAGTTAAATACAGAGGAAAGAAGAAAACATGCAATCCACAAAAGCAGTGTTATCGGCTAGCCCTTCTCATACATCGGACTACGTCCTCATGGTCATTGGGGGAGCCTTGAACATAAGTTTTTGGAGGCCAGGTGATCTAAGCTGGACTAGGATTCAATGTGGAGGTCAATATCATGATGTTGTTTATTTTAATGGTCAATTTTATGCAATCGATCATTATGGCTGCGTTGTGGTTGTTTACAATGTTGCTGATCCTGAACCCTCCGAGACTCCATTAGTAGCACAGCTACCATCTGATGGTATGATGAACTGGCATTACATTGTAGAATCACTTGGATCATTGTTTGTAATTGTGAGACATTTTGAAGTGATAAACTACTTACCCCTAAATAGGGAGTACATGATTCCGCTAACACACATCCTAGATCATGATGGTGGGCAGTTACTGACTACTTATGCCGATGTCGATAGTGATACAACTTATGTCCCTAGTTATACAACTCATGTGACAAAAACTTTTCATGTTTTCAAGCTCGATATAGATGCTGGTACACTGATACAAATCCAGGACTTAGGGGACAGAGCTCTTTTTCTTGGTTCTAATGCATCTCTCTCATTACAAGCTTCTCAATTTCCTGGAATTAAGCCAAATCATATCTATTTTACGGATAACGATAATGCATCCCGCGTCTACAATGAACGTGGTGGCTTGGACATGGGTGTTTTCGATGTAGGAGATGGAAGCATCAAGGCGCACTACGAGGGTGTTTCCCTCAATCGTGTTTGTCCACCAAATTGGGTCACACCAACTCTTTAATGATTCAGACCCCGTTTTACTCTATATTATTACTTCATGTTTTTCATTGTCATAAACATCTTGTTGCGAAGTGTTGTGAAGTGCTTTTTCAAAATTTTATGTTCAGAGAATGTTTCATAATCTCCTTCTTCTATTTTTTTTTTTTTTTTGCTCTAAATCCTTGTTTCTCCTCGAGCTCCATCAGTTATCTGCTTAGGTCTATTGTGTTTTGGAAATAATGACTATTAAAAGGAGGTCCTAATTTGAGTAGAAATTGATTACTGGAATATGGTAGCAGTTTCCTTGCTGGTTTATGTTGTGAACCAAGCTAACTCCATAAGGGCCTAGGGGTAGAAGGGGTGAATGAGAATGATTCAATTAGGATATTGGCCAATTAAAATGTTGGAAAGTTTTATTTGGGATTCAGGCCCAATTAGCAACTGAATTGGTTAAATAGGACATGGGGTTAGACAGAAGAATTTATGCAAATTGTGATGTTTAGTGTTCTCTCTCATCGCTGCTCTATATCTGATTTCCTCACCCCCTTCTCTATCAGTCTAATTCTCATCTCCTTCTTCTTATCAGTTCTTTATGTCATTTCCATTGCTATTTCGTTGTAATTCTGTTTAGTAATTGCAATACTACAAGTCAGTTTCCTTGTGTGTGAACTGGTTATTTCGGGTTTGTTTCAGTTTATATTAACAGTCCTCAAAATTGAAAGACCTAGGAGATATATAAGCCAAGGCATCCAGTGTTCATGCCCGACTGACTATCCTGATCTATATATACTGCTTGAAAGCTGGTGTTATTGTTGTTATTGGTCATTGAGTATATCATTGCTTCAACTATATATGCATTAACTTACACCTCTCTGTATTGAGTTTAAGTTAGATTTTTTTCTTCATTTTTTTTTAGTTTATCATATGCTGTTTCTCTTGTTTCTTAGTTTAAAGATCCAGTTGTTATGGTGATTGGTTTGCTATAACATGTTGACTTTGTTAAAATAATTGCTCTCTCCTTTCATCTTGTTTCCCTGTTCTTGGTGAGTATCATATGTATATGTTTGGACTGTGTACAGTCTTCTAATAAAATTTTGTTATTTTTTTTGGTAAGAAGAAGCTCATGCTAGAGATTTGAGATAATCCTTGACTTGTATCATTTTTACTTCAAATCATGGTAATTGTTGTGGAATGCATCTTCTGCTTTCCGTATTTTAAATTAAGACAATATTAAGAGACATTCAAAATTGTGATTAGCTCCTAAATTCTCTAGATTATAGAAATAGAAGAAAGACCTCTTAATTGTTTAGAAGTCTTAAGCCAATTAATATACATCTTCACTTTTCCATCTGTAACTGTTGGTCTTAGTATTCTGTGCTTCTGGAAAGAATTCTGAATACTATTTAGCTTACAGTTCTCTTTGTTGTCTTCAATTTTGAAAGTCAAGCAGTGTGGTTAGCAATAGATAAGATCTTAATCACACTCTCCAGACTTTCACTTTTCTAAAGGTTTCTATTTTGCAGTCTATTGCGACTGCATTATGATCATTGATCAATCATCTGATGAACAAGGTCCTTAGAAGAAACAGATTTTCCTTTTCAGTAATGTTCCTGTCCAACCCTAGCAAATACAACTGATAAGTTTGTGACAGTAGCTGTACTTGCAGGTTCTTATTTGATAAAAGCTGTTCCGAATACGAATACTATGAATTATCAGCGTAGTGTAGAGGAAAAGGCTCTATATTGATTTACAATCATTGTTCCGTACACCTTGCTGTATTTCTTGTACTTTTGATAACTGAAATATTCATGAACATGGCCGGATAAGCGAGTTATGTGATGTGCATTAGATTTCGGTTAAAGGGGTACTACTGGAATAATTCGGATCTGGCATTGTTTGATGTTTACCTGCCTTCTTTTATCTCTGAAACAAATGCATATATGCCTTCAAATGCTATTTTCTGTCATGACCAAATACATGCAGTTTAGCCAAGTATATGCATTTGTTGAAAGTAACCAGTTTACTTTGTGATCTCGAATATTTTTGATGTTTTTGTTAGTTAAAGTTCAATGCTAATAAGCGAAGTCACATTCTAGAAGTTTTTTCTTCTGCTAATGCTATATCTGTTATATCCCGTATTTTCGCGTATTCGGAAAGTTGGAAATAATTTTGGGTTTGTAAGGAATAAGGTAATAATTGATTTTATTTAACACATGTGTTGTTTATGAAAGAATATTAATATGGAAGTGTTGAGGAAAGAAAAGAAATTGAAATTTCGGAAATTAGTTTCGGGAATTACAAAATGTGATCTATAAGTCATTGGGCTCAAAATAATGGATGAAAAATTAAGGCCCAATATATAGGGGGTGGCCGGCCATGTATGGCCAAGCCCACCAAGACCAACACATTTTTTTCCATGTGCTAAATTATTATAAGAAGTCTTTATCTATTAGAAACTTCAAGAATAAAAGAAAGAGCAAAACAAGAACAAGAGCAAAAACCTTGAAGGCCATTCGGCCATACACTCCCAAAAAAAAAATCACCCCTCAAAATCTTGGTCCAAAAATTATTATCTTGTGGTATTCCCACTAATTCAAGGGTCCTCTACAACTTGGTGTAGTTGTTTTGGAAGAAAGGGGACTTGTTTCATCAAGTTGACAATTTAGTCAAGTGAAGAAGATTGAAGAAAAAGGTAAGAATTTAATCCTTGTTATCATGCTATGATGGTTTGTTTATGTTGTAGTATGTAGAAATGAGTAGAAATGATGGAAATATGGAAGTTGGCAAAGTGGGTGTGCATGTGTGCATGTGGCCGTGTATATGCGATGTGGTATAAATAATATGATTTGAATTTTATGTTGTATCCTAGTTGTGATTATGGTGGGATTGATAATGGAAATGAAAGTTGAATGAATTTGGTTGAAGTTGGAAATATAGGTGTTGGTCGTGGGGTGTATGGAATTGGAATGGAAATGGATTAATTTTGTTTAGCATGTTAGTTGTGTTGTTGTGATCCTTATAATGTAAATGGAGGTTAAATGGCTTAAGTTGACATTGAAATGGAATGTAGGAGATTATGTCATTTTAGGATGATTTTATGATATTATGGAAATGAAGTGGTTAAGGTGCAATTATGATTATTGTTATTGATGGAATGGAATATGGAAATATGACATGAATATGTATGTTGAAGATTAGAAGTTTCGGATGAATTATGGTCTTGGCGGAAAATTTGTATATTTTGTGAATATTTTGTAAAATGATATGAGATGATTTCGGATTGTGTTGGAGTGACCTTGATTAATAAATGAATATGAGAATAATGATATTAGCTTGATATGGTGAAGTTGGAATGGAAAGTGTCGCTTAGGTAAAAAGAGGACTATTTATGCTATAGTGCGTTTTATGATAATTGTTGATGTTGTTGGATTGTTGGTTGTTGTTGATATATTGGGTCGAGCTAAGTCTCTCGGGGATGCTATATGTATAGGGGAAATCTTTGCGCGAAATTTCGGTAGACAAACATGAATTTGAGTTGAACTCTTAGAAGCCATAACTCACAATTGGTAAATATGACCATTTGTAGATTTTGGGCGAAACGGGAATCGAACTTGGACGAGCGTAAGGCGCAACTAAGGTATGTAAAGTATTGCCCTTCATTCTTTGGCATGTTCTAAACATAATAGGCTCGGATGCGAGCCTTAGATACGACCCTGTTCTTAGAAACCCGAGATTGAAATTTGCTCTATTTCATTCAGTAAGATTAAATTGGTCTTTTAATATTTCGTCGGCAAAACAACTTATATGTATGCAACTCCCACAAATGAAGTCGGAATGCCCTGAAACTCTCTTGGATGAATCCATAAGACCTATGATCCATAATTTACGTACACCACTTCGGTTCGGCCCAAGGTGGGCCCACTAAATTCTGATACTTCCTGTATGGCTTTAACTAACTCATTTCGTCCGAGATTCGCAGTAACTTTGATTATTATTTCGTTACTATATGACAAGTATTATGACTATATTTATGAGCCTTATGATATATTTTGACATCTGGAACGGTTCTGGACATGTTATTCTGATGTAATCTGTTGTGCCATCCCAAATGATCTATATGCGTGTATTATGAATATTGTCCGATTACTTTGATTTGACCTACCGTTTGACCTACTCCAGTTTCATTGAGTCTGTATAATGATCTGTATGCGTATGGTTTCTCATTAATCTGTTCGTGGACGCCTCAATGCTCTTTCACTACGCCCGGGCCAGGTTCTGTTATTCGTGCACATTCCACTGCATTGTTCACCGCGTCCCTCGGTGTGCGGGCCGGGATCTGTTTACATCTGTATGTGATCTGACGATGTGATGGTATGGGGATGGCGGCCAGGATGGCATATGATCTGTCTGTCCACCGCGTCCCGTACTAAGAGGGCCGGGATACATTACCGTGTCCCTCATCAGAGAGGGCCGGGATCTGATATGTATGTATATGCTATACGTATCTGTATATGTTTATGATTCTGCATGCATAATTCTGTCTAGTACACATCTGTATATCTGATCTGGATTAAGACTCTGTCTGTTGCACTTCTGTACGTCGATTCGGATCATGATTGATCTGTCATACTTTTGTACCTCCTCGACTCGTATTACGATTTTGTCGGCCACACTCGTACCGATCCGTGTCATGATTACATCGTCGTATTCTATACTCCGTGTCTCTCGATTCATATTACGACTACGTTGGCTATACCCCGTGCTTACTATCTATATTGCGGTTGACCGTACACTCTCGTATCGATTCGCCGGTTCGATTCTCCGTCCGCTATATTTAATCGTACGGCTCGACTATGATTATATTGGTTACATTCCTGCTTTACATACTCGGTACATTTTCCGTACTGACCCCCTGTTCTTCGGGGGCTGCGTTACATGCCCGCAGGTACAGACGCACTGCGCGATACGCCACCAGTTTAGGACCTCAGTTCTGCAGTTTGGAGTGCTCCTTGATCCGGAGCGTGTATTTTTGGTATATATCTTCCGTATTTACATATCCTGTATATATGATAACTTGGGGTACGGCGGGGCCCTGTCCCGTCATCTGATTCTGTTATGTCTGTTAGAGGCCTGTAGACATGTATGTGGGTTGTGGGTTGCTACTGTTCAGGTATATATGTACGCGTTTGTGACTCTGTCTGCTATGATAGCCTCAACGGCTTATGTGTCGGTATAAGTACGTTTATGTATCTATATTTCCGTGTGTTGTATTTAATTTGGTTTGAATTCGTGTACGTCCAATATGAATTAGCTGTTTGGTACGCCGACCCTGTTAGGTAGGTATGTACGGGTATCCAGTTAGGATACTAGTCGCGGCCCACGGGGTTGGGTCGTGACAATATCCCTTGGATTTTGAACAAGTGAGAAGAGATCAAAAGCTACTAGTTTATTCTCCATTCAACATCATGTTGACATGAGGAATATGTCGTTCATATTAGCCTTCCTAATATGTCACCTGTTTTATGATCTTTGAATATGTTTGTACCTTCATTGGAATGAATTGTCAATTCAACAATAAGCTCCCTGGATGCCCACATACCTCTGAAAAATTATGCATGTTCTAGAGTATTTGATGTAATGAGAGGCATTTGAGGTTTGCGGATATGTTTGTTTATAGAATCATCATTAGAGCTTAAAGAAACAGATTTTCAGCAGCTATTCGTGTTTTACTCATTTAAAAATAGGCCTCTTGTTCTTCTTGCACCCAGAGATTCTAGGTTCTTTTCCATAGTTTAAGTTTCTATATATATCGTCTCTGCTCATTCAGCCAAACTCGTAACTTGATACAATCAACGTAGATCATTGATAAAGTTTCTCTTTTGGTAATTTTGTGGAACTTTGCATCCTCTCTTTTTCTTGTCATCTGATATCAACAAACGGATGTATTCAGAGTGATAGATATATTTCAGAAACAGTTCTGGTTGTATATGTGAGCTCAAAGGAAAGGGGTCTCTGATTTGTGATGTAATTCAAGGATCGTGCTTGAAGAGTTAATTGGGCTTACTGGAATTTAAGTAGAGTATCATACGACATTCATATTCATATTCATAACAATATTAACCTTTTAGAAAGACCTATGTTTTCCGTAGACAGTCGACTTATTCGTGAGACGCGAATTGAGCCCAAGTGCTGGTGGATGCTTTTGAATGATAACTTTGCAAGGTAGAAATCGATCTAACATTACAATTTTTGTATACCTAGAAATAAAATCTCACACAAAAACTACTCTCCTCCTCTCTTATTACTGTAATAATTTTGAGGATGTTCGTATTTAAGTGCCAAGGTTCTGAAATGCGCTGGCCGCAGGGACATAATAGGTACAGGTTAATTCCCTCAATCAGGTCTTCATTTGGCTTCGGTTAATGCAGCAATATTGTACTACTTGTTCATTGCTACATTTTATCTCAACAACAACAACAACATACACAGTGAAATCCCACAATGTGGCGTATGGGGAGGGTAAAGGGTACACAGACCTTACCCCTACCTTCTAAGGTAGGGAAGCTGTTTCCAAAAATCCTCGGCTGCTACGTTTTATCTCAAGTTTAGAAATTTTGGAATCCCACTTCAGCGCGCAGTTCATAAACCGCTGCCATTTTTTTGCCGATTCCAGAGATTACTATGTCTGGATTTCCTTTTTCTTTTTATTTAATTGGGGACGGGTGCACCCATGAAGGGGAAAATTAACTGCACTCAGTCTTAGCTAGAAAATAGTCCCTAATGTATTAGCGTTGCTTTATTTTAGTACTTCATATATCTATCATCAACAGATACAGTTCATATATGTGAAATAAATAGATATTTATGGTTCTAGATTGAAGTAACAGATTTTTCAAAATTTGTTGTGAACTTTTTGACACTTTGGGCCACGAAATTGGAGCTCTAAAGTAGTTAAGTAATTTATGTAGAAAGATGCATGCCATTTCTTTATTAATTTGATGTAAAACATCGGAAATAAAAAATTTCACTCTGAAATAATAACGATATGTGGGGTTGGCTATATGAATCTTCATTAATCATAACTCTCTATTTAAATTTACCTTAGGTCAATATTATGCAAAATAAATTTCAAAATAAAGAGTACTAGAAATTCTTTGCATTAAAATATTCAAACCTAGGTCTGTACAGCGAAAAATGTACTATTCTACCACTAGATAACTGGTGCAGTGCATTGGATTTGACACACTGCAAATAACAAAAGTAAAGCCCGAAGAAGAGAAAAACTAGATTTGAATCATGCAGTACTTGAATGTACAATAATGTTGTAACATATGGACTACGACTCTAATCTATCTTAGGATTCAAGTACAATAATGTTGCAACATATGGTCTACAACTCTAATCTATGTTAGAATCCAAGTACAATAATGTTGTAACATATGGACTTAGACTAAAACCCTAGTCTATGTTCGAATTCAAGTGAAAACTTTAAGCATTTAAGCCAGTGCATATCGATTAGCAGCTACAAAATACGGATACTCTAAAGTATTATTTACAGTAATAGGTAAAGAGGACGTTTGTTGGCAGGGATAAGTATAAAAAACAAGATCGGAATCTGCAAAAAAAAATAATGCTTCATTCCCGTGGTTCGACGAACATGTTTGCCACAAAAAAATTCACTGAAAAGGTAGAAGAAAGTGGAATAAAAGATGGGTGGCAAAAGTAGGGGTAACTTTAACATGGGTCAAAACAGAAGTATTTTTCACCCAGCAACAAGAACCAGAAATCCTTATTCTATTGTCCTATGAAGAATTAATTTACTTATAATTAGTGCGATTTACATGCAACTATACCTTTTGGGTTTTTTGCAGTTCAAGATAGCGTTGCTTATTTTCAACATTCACATTTTATCTGCCAGTATCTCCGTTTTTTTCTCTCCAAAATTCTCTCTGTTTCCATTTTTCCCTTTAAAATACAGTAACATCGATTGAGAACAAAGAAATAAAAATCTTCAACATGAAGCAGAAAGTTGGTTTACTTGGAGTAAAAAGGTAGCCAAATCAGTATCCGATGGAATAAAATCGACTTTTTTGCAATTCAGATTTGATTTGTTTAGTTTAAAATTTAGCGCTATTAAATAATGACAATATTGCAACTATTCTCCCTACTCTTTTGAGCAATATCTGGGGTAAAAATGGGGAAAAAAAGTGTTCTAATTGTAGAAATACTTAATCTGTCACAAGTCGCAGGCAGAGGCAAATTGATAAATAAATCCATTGATTCTCTTATTTCTGTTATTACGAAGTTCAATGATTCCTTTCTCATTGTTTATTCCGAATGCTACAATCTTTATCAAAACCCAATAAAGCAAGTATGAGAGCATATTCATATACAGTCCACAAACAGCCTTTTCCGGAGTTGCCTACCATTTATTATACATAAATAATAAAATATAGTAACTCTCTTTTCAAAAATTGCAATTGCTTTTTGATATCCAGCTATATACACCTTTACTCACATCCAACATCCAATCATGTTTTTGCAAAAATATGATTCTTTTTAGTTTACCAGGGAAAGCATAAATTCAAAGTGTTGACCAGAAATTAAAATCTACCATCCTCGGTATTTTGTACCTTGTGTTGCTTGGCTTGTGCAACATTCAAATAAGTAGAGATCGATATATATGGCTTTTCTGTGCATAAAATTGTTGCAAATGGTCAATGAGCATTGAGCAGTTGTTTTATTCCCTGTCAAGAAATGTTTCCTCGTGCTGCAACTTCTAAGGAATAATTGCATAGAAATGATACATCTTGATGGTAGTGTCTAGTTAGGGTCAAAACATATAGAGAGGTAGCTAGTACCATGTGCGCTCTGATGATTTTCTATATTTGAGAATGTGGGGGCTCCATCAGGGGTTGGTTTTTTCCCTTTTTAATTATCTGGTGTTCAAAAATCAAGTAGGCGTTGGACCATAGATTTCAAACGTTTTATTTTATTTGGAATTCATGGGATTGGATTTGTGTTTGGTTATACTTTTTGCAAAGAAGATTAGGAATATTATTCATGCTTGAATGTACTTAAATACAATTTCTAAAGTGAATGAGTTTGAAAACACGTTATAAGTTGTTTTTCAAATTTGAAATACAACTTCAAGCTGGATTTGAAATATTTAAGGCCAAATACTAATTTTCAAATATAGTGAAAAATTATTCCTAAAAAAAAATGAATAAATTTTATTGTCAAATGGATCATAATACTAAGAGGATAAAGTGCTTCTTACGATTTTTTTTTTTTTTTTTTAAATTAGGACTCAAATTTGAGATTTCTAATAAGGGTAGAGAATCTCAACCACCTCACACAACGCTTGATGAATGGTGGGAGCTTGTGGATGATATATAATTTAACTTGAAATTTCATTTTACCTTTAGTGAGATGTTTCATAGCAACATAAATTAATGTATGGCTCATTCAATATAGTTGCTTATAAGTAACCACAAATTTTAAAAGTCTTAGGCATATAAGTAGTTACTATAAGTTTCAAAAGTCTATCATTTTTTTTTTATATAACTGTGGTACGCAGGGGTGAAGCTTGCATGACAAGTCGGGTTCGGAAGAACCTAACAACTTTGATCCAAAGTCATGTATTTGGTAACCATAAATTTCAAAAGTCATCTGATCTTTTTTTTTTTTTTACACATATACAATTGTGGCACGCAGGGTGAATCTTGCATGAGAAGTATGGGTTCAGAAGAACCCAGTTACTTTAATTTGATCCAAAATCTTGTATTTGTTGAGAAACCTACTCAATATATACATGTAATAAACTTTAAATTCTAAATTCGTTTTTAGTGGTGGAGTGTCTATGCCAGCTAGTGTGCACATCCCACTAAAACAATTACTACAATATAGCTTAATTATCCTTCGAATTTCATTTTTTTTAATTTCATATAACAAGCTAAATTATGTCATATAAATTGAAACGGGGAAAGTAACTAGGTTTGAGAGAGAAGGAAATTGCACGAGAGAGTATATATTATACATTGGAATTCTCTTCATGCTTGGAAAGGCAACAACAAAGAGCAATCATAATGTCTTGTAATTCCAGCTTGCTCTCTCCTCTGACTCTTCCCCACCATCATTGCACCCTCTTTTCCTGCCCTTTCTTTATCATTCACCAACCTTATCACCATGATCACTTCAAGAGCCTCATCTCATCAACACTCACAGAAGAAGACGAAGAAGAAGAAGAAGAAGAAGATTCAGATCGATATATTATCATGTTGAAGCTGATGAAGTTCATGAACAAGAGTACTTTGCCTGTTGGAAAACCCTAAGTAGTACTCTTGAATCTTAACTGATCCAGGCTCTCTCTTCTTGACGGGGAATCAAGCATCATGGTCCGATTGATAACATATGTGTGTTTCTTCAACTCCTTAAAGTAACTTATCCTTTTTTGTTTAATTTGCTTTCCAAAAATTCTCCTTCTTATTTATTATTTTTATTTTTGGGTTTGCGGTGTAGTTGTGTAGACAGCGAGAGAAAGAAAAAGCCCGTAAGCTTTTGCTGTTAGGCAAAAGCTATGGATCTCGCTGTTTCAGTAAAGCTAGTGATCATTAATGATAAGCCTTTTCTGATTTGAACTTTTAAGTGTAATCCGATGAAATTGATTTACTTAAGATTCTTTTATGAAATTGATAGCCATGGAAAAATCGTACTTATATCTGTCCACAGAAAAGAAAATACCCTCAGCAGAATTATTGGATCGGAAGAGACCTTTAGTAGATTGCTTTTAATTAGTTCCAAGCGGTGAATCACAAAGCTTGGTTTATAAAAAAGCGGGGTTCGAATTCCTCTCCATGCGATGTCATAAGTTCTCTCTTGTGTTATTTATAGATAAGAACGAATCGGATCGACTGGACTGATATGATAGATGGAATGGTAGTTTGTGTTATACTACTATTCATTTCCACAACTACCTGCCAATTACTAGGGTTTTAGTGTAATTTTTAACACGCCAAAAGCCCCGCATCCCTTCTCTTTAATTCCGTTTTATTACATATAGATCTGTTTTATAAGATTTCAGAAACCATGATAGTAAAATTAAAAATGCATGTGCTCAAACAGCAGGGATAGCTGAAATTAAGTAGCATTCATTACATGCTTTCATGTTTTATATGTAAACAAGAAAAAGTGTTATCATCATCTGGTATATACGTCCTATTTGTACTTTAATTTGTCTGTGGCGTTAGCATGACTTTATGTTAGTTCGCTGTCTATATTCTCTGATCTTTAAACGTACGTGCAGAATATTGAGTTTTCCTTTTCATGGACAGAGATTGAGAGAGAATATTTGTTTCTTTTGACTGAATATTCAGTAGTACCACCGTGACTTTCTCTTGTTATTCTTCTGTTTTCTCTACTTTAATTTTCGTTCTTCCCACAGCTTAAAATTTAAATTCATCTGCGGCCGTGGATAAGCTTCTCTTTTGTTTCTATACCTTTTCTCTTCTTTCGTTTTTTCACACGTCTCGAGAAATAATTCATCTGCAGCTATCACTAAGTTAGTTTCTCGTGTTTATTTATTTTTTATTTTTTTTGGCTTTATTACCATACCAACAAATCAAAACTTACACCTAAAAGAGTACTCATAAACTTAGCCAAATTAGCTAAGCATTAGTGAGCCTCTGAAACTAATTACATAGTGAATCAATAAGCTGAATAAACTTCCTACCCTTTTTGGAACTCCTATACATGTTTAGCCTTTCTCTAATTACTCTTTGAATCTGTTGTAGTATAAAATTGCCCTGTACCGTTTGCCCTCTAAAAATTTTGTCATTTCTTGCAATCCAGATGTGATAGATGGTAGCACCATAGATTGTAGCTAGTACCTCCTTCCTGAACTTGCTCCACCTCTTAGTCCTTATCCCCATTAAAGTTTCCCGCACATTCAGTTTCTGCACCTTGAGTCCCAGCCAGTACTGCATTTCACTCCGTACAGTCTTAGTCCAACCACAGTTAGTTTCTGGTGTTGCTGTACTCTAATTTTACTGCTTTCCCTTAATTCATGCCATTAGTAATTTAGTTCATCTTCAACCATCAAGGGAAAAAAAAAATCTATTTTTTTTAATAAAAAGTTGCATAGCAATAGACTGCTCCTATTTAATTAGTTGTAATTAGTAATTCATCTTTATAATTTGTACGCGTGAGGTAGTCTGATCCGACGTAAAACTTAAGAAATAAGAAGATTTTTGAAATTGGCGATCTTAAATATACTAATATGTGTGCGGTAATAAGAGTTTTGAAACTTGTGATCTTTATATGTCATAGCATTTGTATGGCTATAAAAACTTAGTAAAATGAGAAGTATAAAGTTAAATTATTTCCAAATATATATAAATGTGTTATTCTTTTGGAACGAACTAATAAATAAATTGTGTCTAAAATTAATGAAACTGAGAGAATAGATATAGAATAGATATATTTTTCTGTTGTGATCGAAATATTCAGGGCGTCATGCGGAGGCTAAAAATTGTAAAACCTTGAACGACGATAAATCAGACGACAACAAGAACTATACTAAAATAAGCATAATATTCTTATATTGTTTTGTCAATTGACCTACATATGAAAAGACTAATAAGAAAACACAAAAACTATTGGGAGAATAATCTCGCCCTAAACAAAACATCTCTAGAGGATTGTATTGTGGATGTTATTGTGTTTATTATGTGAGAAACGGATCTTCAATTTATAGAAGTTCGAAACTTTTCCTCCAAGAAAAGGATAGACATGGTAGAATCCTTTTCCACAAAGAAAACTTTTTCTACCAAGAAATCATTTACTTGGAGGAGAAGTTTTGAACTTCTGTAAATAGAAGATCTTTTCTTTTCATAAATAACACAATAGCATCCACAATGTAGTCGTTTAAAGAGTTTCGTTTAGGGCAAGATTTTTCTCTCAAATAGTTTTTATGCTTTTAGATTAGTTTTGTTATATGTAGATCAATTGATCAAACCGTATTAGAATATTACGAGTCTTTTAGTATGTGTTTCTTTGTTATCTGATTTATCGTGTTTAAGGTTTGCAATTGTAAGCTTCCGCATGACGCCCTATTATTTTAATCGCCAACTATTGGTATCAGCACCAATCGTTCAAAAAGGGTCGAAGACGGGTTCAAGGTAGATTCAAATCAAGCTATAAACCAATTTCACGATAATGAAGATTTTGTCCGACTGCTACATGTGGAAATGAATTTTCGACCATATTTTCAACATCCATGCTGCTGCATCTTTAAAAATAAAGCAAAAATATTTATAAACCTATTTTTAACAATGACAAGCAATGTTGAAGATTATAAGTAGAAGTCTCAAGATTGTTTTTTGCTAGAAAATTCAAGCCAACGGGAGATTTGTTAGGGTTTGTCTTGAATTTCCTAACTTACTTGGATTCTACCGTAATTGTGTTTTACTTCAAAAAGGATTTATTGGTAGAAAAAATTTCCTTTGTGAAAAAAGATTCTATCATGTCTATCCTTTTCTTGGAGGAGAAGTTTTGAACTTCTATAAATAGGAGATCTTCTCTCTTCTCATAATGTACAATAGGCTACCAGCTTTCTCCTAACTAGAGAATTTGTTCGCGTTTCGCGCGATTATACTAAAGACAACAATAAATTTAAAAATGATGCATTATTTATATCTTCTAAGGATTGGAGCAAGTTGAAAAACATATTCCCTTAAATGAGAAAAAGTTATCATTTTTTAAAAATAAACCCAAGTACCTATTTCTTCTCCTATTCTTTTTCCTTTTTCAATTTTTCTCTTCATTGTTTCTTTTTCTTTTTCATTCCTATTCCGTAATTTCCCTCTCAATTCTACACTTAATAAAAGAATAAATATCAATAAAATGTTCACGAAGTCATCAACTAAATCAACTTGAAAACAAGGAAAAAGAGGTTGTTGGAGCTTTTCATAGTTTGTACCAATAGAAATTTGCTCTCACCGCATTTTTGTATCAAATAAATGAATGTATTACTCATATCTTCCATACACGTATTTATCACTAATCATAATTAAGCAATGTTTATTTTACTCCTTTTTAAGTTCTAAGATTAAATTAATTGGTTTGACGTAAACACCCGATATACATAAGTATTTACTATTTTTAAGTTCTAAGATCAAATATTTAGTTTGAGCGACTAAAAAATATGTGAGAATATTTTGTTGAGTAGAGTTTACCTGTAAACTTTTCTATATCAGTTATAGTATCAAGAAATCATAGGCAATAAATTAAATTTGTTTGTTAACATGAAGAAATAGAAAAGATTAGTAATGGTATTCTTTACCGAGAAATTTATTCTGTAATTTGTCAGACTTGCCATATGCATTGACATACCTCCAATTCTTCCTTCTATTCCAAACTTCTGCCATGGATTATTTTTTTTTTTTCTCCATTGAACTGGAAAATATCTAGGCTTTCCCCCCTTTCCTTCTGCCATTGTAGCATACTTTACCAGTATCCAACTAATTTCACTAGGTTCCTATGATCTAGCCTTCTCTGCCATGAATTGTATTTTCCATAAAATAGGAAAATAAATCCCATCATTAACTTTATTTAATTAAACAAAAAGTCTTTAACTCGTGCATGCGTTGTTCCTTCTGTTCTTTTTTATCCTTAAACACTCATTGGCCATTCTCCAAAACGCATTGTCCTCCAGAGAGACGCTTGATGCTTTCCAAATAATGCTGGATAAAGTGAGATGAAACTTCTTTATAAGCTAAAAGGAATCCCTTAAGGTCATTTTTCCTTCCAGGTGTAAATACTGCATATGTTACAACTTTAATGAGTAATCATTAGGAACATTATGTCACTTTGTTTGCCTCCCATTATTGTAACCGTTATGTTCTTCAATTACTGTCAAACTTTTTCCAACTATTATTGATAATTAGAACATATAACTTAGTTGGAAAAAATGAAAAAAAGGAGAAAAAAGATAAATATGAATGCTATTACATAGAGAGTGTCACATCACCTTATATTTAACTTTATATTATATATAGATTTTCTTTTAAAAAAATTAAACTTATTTTTCGTTATTCTCTGTCTTCTCTTCCTTTCATCCTCAGTTTTTTTTTCTTTATCCCCTCTCTGTTTCTTCCCTTCAACTCCTCTGTCTTCCTCTCTCCCAATTAGTTCAATCGAGTTTCTCTCTCTTTGTTGTTTTTCCGCTGTAAGCTGTTGTTTCTCCTTCAAATCCTCCCTTGTTCTAAATGTTGATTCACAAGTAACAAACTTCACAAACTCTTATTAAAAAGTGATAGACTTATTTAAAGCTTTCTATTATTAAAAGCATTCAACATTAGTAAAACTTTGATTCTCAAAGTTCCATTCTAGCAACCCTAATAAGATACAATAACCCTTCACATGCTATAGACCCAAAAAAAGCCCCAACATTATTAATAAGGACTTACTGTCGAACAAGAAGTTCCCCAAAGTTCAGAATATATGAGGTGTTTAAAGAATTACTTATTACAAAGTTCATAATGTTTGAAGGTTAAAGAATTATCTAGGCAATGATATTGAAAGAATAAAGAGTAGGAACTAATTTTAGTTAGAGTAAAAATAGGACTCTACTTAATGTTAAATTAGTCTTTCGTAAATTACAGTTTCATTAGAAAAAAAGGTAAATATATTTACTTAGGACAGTTACCTTATTTACCTTTAAAATGACCTGATAGTAAAAATTTGTACACTGACACCTTCGAATCCCGCTGGTCACATTCTTTTTCTTAGAAATTGCAATTTCGGCTGTATTTCTGTGTTTTTAAATACAACGAAATACATGTATCATAAAAACAGAGTTGAGTAAATCCTTTAAATACACGAGTGAGTTGTGTATTTTATTGTATTTATATACTGATAATCCTTTTGTTTTGGTTGTATTTAAATGTGCAAGTTTCTACTGTATATAAATGCAATCAAAACAATTAATTAATATTGCCATGTCAGATTATTTTATTTTATTTTATTTTATTATGAGGCCCACGTCTACATGGCATAAAATAATTAATTAATATTGCCATGTCAGATTTTTTTGATGACATATGTAGTTGAGTGATTTTATGAGATAATAGGCCAAAGTTGAGTGATTTTATTGATATGTAGCAAAATTCAATGAATTTACTACATAATTTATCAAAGTTCAATGACCTTTTAAGATATTTACCCTCCCAATTTGATGAAATTGTACGGCTTGCCTTCAATTGGGCTGGTCTTTAAGTTTTGTCATTCAAATGGGCTGGTTTTTATTTTTCATCTTTCAAAATCGAACTTATGTCTAACGAGATATAAGTTTTTTAAGGACAAAAATCATGTAGGACATAATTTGTGGGATATTATGATGCAGAAATTTAAACTAATGATATGCAAAAAAGTTATTTGCCTTGAGGGACAAAAATCAAAGACCAGTACAAAATGAGACAAAGTTGCAAATTACCCTACCAATTTCAGATAGGGCAAAAAACATATATGTACATGGTAAGAGGGTATATTTACAGAACATGACGATATTTTTCAGTTTACAAAATATATCAATAGACTTGTTACAAAATCTATACCAATTAGGTGAATTAAAAAGAAGCAAATAAAAAACATTAAATAAGGTAAGGAAATCGTTTTACTTATTTTATCCACTTTTCTCTCTCCATTCAAAATTTCGAAATATAGTTCTCTGATTTTCTCCAACTTTTGCTTCCTTATTTCGTCCACTTTTTCTCTCCCCATTCAAAATTAAGAGATATTATTACCTAATTTTCTCCAACTTTTACTCAAAAAATTCCATTATAATCGGTAATTTTTATGTACAAAGTTCATACACCAAAAAACATATATGTATAATTTTCGTATGCAATATGTATAACTGTATAGATTCTTATAATTTTTATATATGAAATATGTATAAAAATTGTATGTATATTTTGGTTATTATAAAGTACATATAAATTGTATAAAATCTATTCAAAGTATGTATAAATTTTGAGAAAAATATGTATAATAAACTTGTAATTGATACAAACTAGATTTCATACAAAGTTCATACACCAGAAAATAAGTATATATTGATTTTTGTATGCAATATGTATAAATGTATAAATTCGTTATAATTTAGTAGCGTATAAATATGTATAAAAGTTGTATGTATATTGTGATTATGACAAAGTACATGTAAATTGTATAAAATTTGATCAAAGTATGTATAGATTATGAGAAAGTATATATGTATAATAAGTTTTTTGATGGATACAAACCAAATTCCATCCACATTTCATACAAATATTAGTTTTCAACATTTTTAAGAGTAATTGATATCGAATTTGTTCGCATTTTATACACATTGTACCGCATATATCTAAAAAATGACATATAGTAGACTCCATACACATTTCATGCATATATAAGTTTTCAATATTTTTTAAAACTACAGTTTATATAATTTATACAGATTTTCAAAACACACAATGATCATATATATCTCAAAACAATACAAATCAATTTTTATATACAATTAATACACTAGTTAGTAATCAAAAATACTTTGTAATATTGGTTTGAAAATTTATACTAGAAGAGAAGATGGATTTAAGTATTAAAATGGGTTTTGATAAATATCATAGAGGGGGAGAGAGAGAGAGAGAGAGAGAGAGAAATATTTTTAAAAAGAAGAAGAAGGTGTGTTGAATGAAGTAACTATCCTCCCTATTAATTAAGTCCACATTTAAAATCTATTGATTCTAACCCATGCCATTTTCTTCCTTAAAAAAAGTCTAAAATTGTGGGTATCCCATTAAGCCCAAATTTAATATGTTTTGTAATTTTATAAATAAGAAAAAATATCATTATATTTTGTAATATAGATTCTTAAATAAATATTATTAAGTTATTTTCCTTTGAGGATATGGCTTTTGAAGTAAAGGCCGTTAGATTAAAAGGCCCAATAGAACAACTTGAAATTGAACACATAAATTTACTCGCTCCTGTGTAGCCCCTCCTAGTGAGCGGTCGAAAATGTTACTTTGCGGAGGCCGTAGATTCAATATATTGGCGCCACCAACCCCATTCTCATTTGGGACTTTCATCAAACACCTTGCAACTCCTTCAAAATCCTCAAACCTTTCACTCACCGCAAAATCATTTACCACTAGCGCAAGCACAAATGTCTTCAGCTCTTACCGTTTTGAAGCACTAAACTCGCGTCAAAAAGAACAAGTGCATCTCTACATTGATTCCCTCCTTGAATGGAACCAGGTTCGCTCATTCTCTTCGTGTATTATGTACTTGCTTTGTCTCAATTTATGTGACACACTTTACTTTTAGAGCTTGTTTGGATTGGCCTATTTTAGGTGCTTTTAAGCACTTCTGCAATGTTTGTGTAATATGAAAAAGTACTTTTTTAAGTGCATGTTTTTAAGCCAAAATAACAAAAATAAGCCAAAAGCCATTAGTTAGGAGTTCTAACTTTATAAGCCCACCTCAACAGGCAATTTGTTGGTCCCAAAATGAATGTCACCTTTTTATAATTAGAAATAACTTAACTTTAAAATTTCTCTTTTACCCTTAATGAAATGACTTATATCCACTCAAATATTCATTTCTCAAGTTTTAAAAGTGTTCCTTTCTGCCAATTCAAATGGTGTCACATAAATTTGGAGGGAGGGAGTATATGTTTGTGTTACCAAATTATATATACTCAGATAAAGTGTTTTGTTACAGAGAATGAATCTTACTGCCGTAAAAGAGGAGAGTGAGGTTATGGAAAGGCACGTTGAAGACTCACTTTCAATCATAGAACCGATTCGGACTTCGTATGTTTCACATTGTGGAACTTCGTCTGAGAATCTCAATCTCGTTGATGTTGGAAGTGGTGCTGGACTTCCTGGAATAATTTTGGCCATTGCTTCCCCTGGTAGCTATTCACATTTTTTCTTCACAATGTCAAGGAGTAACATCTCAAAAGAAAATGCCTTTGTAGAATGTGTTGCATTTGTGTATATTCACTTATTTGGTTACTAAACAAGAAAGGAAAGAAAGAAAAGAGTAGATCATCAAATGAAGAAATAAATAATGTGAGATTTCATTTTGTTAAACGGAACAAGTTGCTTTTACTGCTTGAGTAGTTTGTTAAGAGATTGATTTACGTAGTTTCTATAAATGTTTTAAGGTTTGCTTTCAAATTCATCTCATTCTATTCTTTCCATATTTTTCTCTCTAACTTTCTTAAATTTTCAATGGATGTAGAACTTTAGTATGATAGCTCAATGAAGTTGTATGTGCAGGTTGGAAAGTGACTCTTCTTGAGTCTATGAATAAGCGTTGTTCCTTCCTGGAGCATGTGGTTAGTGAGATTGGTCTATCAAATGTTCAAGTTAAGAGAGAAAGAGCTGAGGTTAGTCAAACTCAAATCATTAGATTACATGTCTTTTTAATTATTGATTTAGTAATTGGTCAAAAATATTCTCTTAATTTAGTCAATATGTGTAAGTGACATTGTTGCAACATGAGCCGTATGCATTCCTAGCAAGGTCATGTTTATTTTGTTTTCTGAAACCAAATGGGAGTTAAGTTCCATGGCTTGGTTTAATTATTGGCATAATACCTAAACATGTCCTCAAACTTGGCCTCAGCTGGCAAATATGCCCTCCAACTTGGGTGTGCATAAGTAGGCACCTTAACTTGTCTCCACTTTGTCAGATGAACAGTCCAACTTACAAAATGATCATCTAGACACCTCCTTATGTCAAAATAATCAGTGCAGAGTCCATTCTTTTATTCAGTTGTATATGTTCCTTCGTCTAGTAAGAACATCTGATGGTTTTATCTCCTTGTGTATGATACTTCATATATCAATGTCTGGGGAGGAAAGTTCTAAATTAAAATTTGCTGCAATTTGATGCCTGCTGTTCCTCCTATTATATAGTAGTGTCGTCGTTTAGATTTTCTTCTGGTAGTACAATTTTTAAATATTCATTTAACTTGTGGACTTGATGCACATTCTTTACATTGGAATAGGACAGACGCTGGGGCAAGATGTCAACTTCAGAGAGTCTTTTGATGTTGCAGTTGCCAGAGCAGTTGCAGAAATGAGAATTTTAGGTATACACATTTTCTTTCTTCCTCTGTGTTTTATGTTCTTTAATATTCCTTGACATCGTTATCAGTTTCTGTCATCTTGCAGCTGAATATTGCCTTCCTCTAGTCCGAACTGGTGGTATCTTTCTAGCTGCAAAAGGTCATGATCCTCAGGTTTGTCTATTTTATGATTCATAGTAATCGTTTAAGTTACTTTGTAAGGCTTGGCTTTTGTGCTTTAGTTAAAATATGTGTGTGATTACTCCACTACTCTTAAGCTATGCTTAAGGTGGGAAGTAATTATCCTCACTTGTCAGATCTGATATGTTTGATTATCATAGAAACGCATGTGAGGTCTAGAAAGGTTTCCGAGGATGGACATATGAGGGATTGAGGTTCAAAGAATTTGGCTTTATCTGGAGAATCCTCGGATAAGAAAGTACTTTTTTTCTCACATATTCTGCTTTCATCAAACAAGTTGTGTCTTGTGGGCGCTCTTGTAGTTTCTATTTTTCTTTCTTATTCTACTAGTTGGTAGGTTCATTTGCGCACCTCGGCTACTCCAACCAATACCTGCTACCTCCCACTAGCACAGGTACCAACTCTCCACTCTCTCCCCACCAAGGCTTAGTCAAATGGAAAGAAATAACCTAGTGTTTTTTTTCTCTGCTAGGATTTGAACTTGAGATCTCGTGGTTCTTCTACCACTTTATTGACCAGCAAGCAAGCCACACCCTTGGGTGCTATTGGGAACATATGATTTTATCTTTCATCATCTCCATTTCATTCTATTTTCCTATAAAAAAAATTCTGCAAGGCGTTTATGTAATACCCCTCCCCAGTAAAAGTTGTTTTTTCTTAGTGGAGGGTTTTTGAACATCTTCCATGTCTCGTTGTGTTTAAATACTCTCCACTCCTTTTTGTCCTTGTTAATTATCACATATTGTTTACGTATATTATACTTTGTCTTCCTTGTTCCTCCCCTTTCTTTGTTTTTCAGCCCGCTTTTTCATGCTTTTTACGGTATTTTTCCATGTCGTTTATACTGCTTGTCCTTGTGCCGAGGGTCTACCAGAAACAGCCTCCCTACTTCCCAAGGTAGGGGTAAGGTCTGCGTACACTACCCTCCCCAGACCCCACTATGTGGGATTTCACTGGGTATGTTGTTGTGGTTGTTGTTATTGTCTTCCTTGTTCCCCCAGAAAAGGTATGTAATGTTTACTTATCAACAGAAAAAAGAAGAAGCAGGCAGACATTAATTTGTGCTAGTTCAGAAATTAAATAATTTCTTGCCGTACAGGCTCACGAAGTCAAGATTTTATGTCTTAAAAGAACCTTCGCTGCAGTTTTTAACCCAATGAACTATTTGGCATAGGGCTGCTGCTTAATACCAGATACAAGTGCTTACACAATTGAACTTATATGTTGTTTAGATTGGTTTGCCATTGTATTAGAGAATCATTTCACAGTTACATAGAAAAACGATATTTATGGATCCTTGACTATGGGGTATTCTGCAATTTTGGACATTGAATTTAGTGTTCTCATTCTTTGGTTCTTTGAATGAAAGGCATTTTGAAACATTTGTTAAATATTTTCTGAAATCCAAGCATAATCCATTCCTAATATGTCGAACCTGTTGTTTTTGGTTAATTTACAAAGCGAATGGATGTCTCTAGCCATTAGGTCGAGTTATCATGGGTTTTGATGCAATTCAGTAGTGGGATTTCATTCAATTTGAACGATTGTAGTCATATCATGCATTATATACCGAACAAAATTTGTACACGCTATATTTCACTTATCTTATGTTCAGTTTTTGCTCCAAAAGAATGAAAAGGATGAAATTTGCTTAATCCTATAACTTCGGAGAACAAATGCGCAAAAATCAATGGTCGGTCACACTACTTTTGAGGGATAAAAAAATGTTATTTATTCTTCTTAAAATCCACTTGTGGTATTCACACTGGGTATGTTGTTGTTTCTTCTTAAAACCTAGAGCAGATCTGCGGTGGCAATCTACTGAAAATGCAATATGAGTATCATTGAAGAAAGTAACTCGATATGAATTTGTAGGATGTAAGATGATTTGCATAAGATTTGAGAAGAGAAACTATTGACATATATTTGCAATAACCGCTCTCAACCTTCAAACTCATTGACAGGAGGAAGTAGATAGAGCAGAGAGAGCAATACAACTGATGGGAGCCTCTCTATTGCAAATTCGCTGTGGTATTGTTCTCTTTCACATGTCTTTCACATTGTAGTTACAAAAGGATGTGACCGCAGTTCAGATTGGTTCTAAGGTTTATGAATTTTCATGTATTATATTTGATAAAACAAACCTCTCCAAAAAATTATATAGGAACTAGATAACGGCAGATCTGCGGTGAATTATTTCCGACTTCCTGTGATTGTTGGGTTTCCAGATCCACATCGTCCTGTTTCTGAGAATTATTATTTTCAAAGTCCAGGATTGAGGTCAATGCGCTGGGCTTTCCTCAGCCTGAAGAATCAATTATAAGCAGTATCACATCTTCTTACTTGTAACTTTGAAAGTGAAGATATCAGATATCTTGCTGTTATGTCACAGTATGATAGGTCCTGCTCTTACACTTGACCTAGGTTAGCTTCCTTTGAGTAGGTCTCTAGATGAGTAGTTACATTTTACAATGTCCTCTCATTTCTTTCATTCATTCATTTGTTTGTTTATTTTGTAATGCAGTTGATTCCCACAGTAAACATGGACAGAGAACTGCCATAATTTGTTTGAAAGGTAAACCTACGCCAAAGAAATATCCTCGAGATCCAGGAACTCCAGCTAAGATTCCACTCTGAGAGAAATGTTGTCTTACCTCCTTATCTTCCAATTGTACAGTTAATGTATGATGGAGGGAAATTTGTATTTCAGTAGCCTTTCTCTCGAGTTTAGAAGCACAAACATTGTACTCATAGATTGCTGGAAGCAGTACTATTAGTACCTTGAGAAGGTACACCACACAGATTTGGCTTCAATTCTGTCCACTAAGATGAATGTATATTACATCCACACAATAGTTTTATTATTTTGTCTTCTTGCGGTTTTGAATTAAACAATTTTTGTAAATATCATTGTCTTGACTAACAAAGACCTAAATGGCCGCCACACTCACGTGCCAGTTGGTGATTCAATTTGTCATGCAATTTTTTATGCTTTGTCTTTTGTGATGTAAGCAGATAGTTTCAGTTTGACATATTCAGGATTCAGAATATTTCACAGCAAGTTACCTGATCCATGTGGCTGCGGTAATTGTGTGAAATTGAATAACTCTCAGCTAGGATTGGAATTGTGCTACTGTGGCTAAGGATATAATCTGTGATTTTGTGTACCTTGTTAGAATTTCGGTTGCATCACATAGCGGAGCATACGAAACTGTGACAGGATATTGTTGACCTTAAACAATGGATTTTACCTAACATTCTTCCCACTTGTATTAAGAAAACCTTGGTCCTTCTGCTTACCAAAAAATATAAAAAAATCTTCGCCTGTCCTGTACTAAGAATTTTATCCATAGGTAATCGTTTGTTGGCTTGGAGGAAATCTTTTTGGTTTGTTCCTGAATACAAACTAGGTAGGCGTAAGGAAGGGATTAGCGTTGTGTAGATAAGCTATTTAAGCTGGAACTAAAATAAGAGCAACATAACAATGACGCATCAATAAGATAATTAAGGTTGAAATTGTGGCAAAATGCTATTACCTACTCTGCCGTGTAGATTGAAATGGGAGAGGGTATCAATTTCCAATTAGTGAAAAGACTTGTTATTGCATGTCTTTTTCTATGGTTAAGTTAAAGCATAATCATGAATATCTTAGTCTATGCCGTACATTTGATTAAGCCATATTAAAAATATCATATTCCATGTACTTTTGGTCTGTCTGGAAACTCCAAAGTTCAACTAATCCTAGGAAAACTTAATACTAGTATAATCAGCGGCAGAATTAGACCAAAAAAAGTTATTAGTCACGGAGGAACCATTCTTTATTCCGAATAATCTCTTTATCCAACTTTCGGCACTATCTCTTACTAGGATATGCAGACTTTAGTTTTTTCCCTCAGTCCACTGCTAGGTAAACTGTGTGAAATTAATTTTCAACAGGACGAGTTTCCGGTATGTGAAAACTTAATTCGGTCCACAGCTAAAAATAATCATAATTAATACGTAGGACTTTATGAGGGGTAAGGATCAACCAAGTTGGTTCCCAGTTTAAGAAGCATAATTATTTCATAGTGATAGTCTTTTTCAATAGAATAATCCTGCAATATAATCCAACTAAAGAAGAAAAAAGTTAAAATTTGTAGATATTTTCTTCTTTTGGTCACTTGCCCAATAATCTAATTATAAAGTGCAAAATATAATTATACAGAAATATTGAACTGGCAAATATGGAACATGCGCAAGTTCATCAGACAAATCTATCAGCCAACAGATACGTATCTGGAATAAAAATCAAAGAGAAGAATCATTGAGTGTTTCAACAGCCTTAGAGAAGAGGGGGATTTAAACCTTTATAGAAGTGGAACAAAAATCTTCCAAACCTTGGTTTCACCATCTAGACTAGCAGTGTATAGGACATAACAAGAAGTTGTATCAGATGGAAGTTGTTGATCACTAGTCACAGTCAAGCACTTCACTGGTCCACTGTGTCCTTGAATAACACTAAGACAAGAGTAGCATCTCTCAACCCCTCTCCACACTCTCACTGTTTTATCTGCTGAACCACTGCACACCAAATCTGCAACCACAGCCAGACACAATATGGACTTTTTGTGACCCCTCAGTGCACCCACCAGCACCATGTCACCGCCTTCATCCTTCTCCCATACTAATATTGACCTATCACAAGCACCCGAATATAAAACAGAATGAGTACTACTTCTCCCAACTGCTAGTGCATTTACACCAGATTTGTGTTTTTCTAGTGTACAAACTAGTGAATGTTTTTTCTCTTCAAATCCCTTTCTCCAAATCTTGATTGTCTTGTCAGCTGATCCCGTAAAGACATCCCCATCATGTGATATTTCTAGAGCGTTGATAGCGTCATCATGTGCATTTGCTACTGACTCCAAGCATTTAAAATCGTTGGTTCGCCAAATTTTAAGTGTTCGATCCCATGAAACAGAGTAGAGGAACGACTCATCGTTCGAAAGGGCTAGTGCTGAGACTGTGTCAACATGATGCACCCATGTGGATTTCTTGTGGCGCCTGATCTGAACGTGGTTCTTTGGTATCATAAATTTAAGGGCTCTGTCACTAATTATTGGGAGAGTGGACAAATGAACAATTTTTGGAGTATCTGAATTATGGTTTACGATTCTCCAGACTCTGATTTTGTGATCTTGATGAGCACTAAAGACCTTATCAGCCAAAATTACTAGGGACTTCACTGCACCTTTCCCTGCTATAACTGTGTCAATTATACTAGCATCTAATGTGGAAATTAGAGCTCTTTGCTCCCACATACAAATTTCTTTATCAGAAGAGCCAGTAAAAAGGAATTTCCCTGCAAGTACAAGGGAAGATGTATAGGAATTCTCTCCCTTAACAGTGGCTATGCATTGATGGTGAGTGTCAAGATTAAGACATAAACTCTGATCATGAGATAGTGAATTGATTGAAGGAACTGAATGAAAACTTGGCTGTGAATCTAAATTTGAGCCACTGCTTGAACATGAAGTTTGGTAGTAAGGCATCATTCTTCATTCCCATGAATTTTAGGAGATGACTTTGATTTTTATGTAGGCAAGAATGGAGGTGGGCAGTGGCTGGAAAATACAAGTGGGAAGGATCTTGTGAATTGTTTGGTTGATCATAGAATAAACATTTTTGTGTCTGTCTTTCTGAGGAGTAAAGAAATTAAAACAGGCTTCTTTAATAGAAAATGGGAGCTACTGTTATTATTATTTCTTGAAAAAAGTTTTATTATGTACCTTTTGTTGATTGGGGAGTTTTTTCCGCATCAATGACACTTGAAGAATAGGTCCACCAAAAATAAACTAGACAAAATTTACTTAATTGTCTCACAAAGGTTTCAACTTGCATGAAGCAAGGTTTCTTGCAAGAACAGTGTTGGTCTATAGTATGAATTATGTAATATTAAATGGATGACCGCTTTATCTTTTCATTTTCATGATTGGCTAATTGAAAAGCTAAACCATTTATCTATTTCATTATTGCCCTGTAGTTTGGATGGTTATTAGTGTCTTTTGCACTTAGAATGCTGGAGTGTTAAAACAAGGTCAAAATGTGGACTTCCAGAATGAGGGGACCTACCATGGGTTCGTCCGAACTCAATAGCTTTAGTTTAACACTCGTCAAAATGCGGACTTCCAGAATGAGGGGTGACCTACCATATATTTTATGAGTTTGTCCGAACTCAATAGCTTTGATTTGAATCCTGTATATGTGTTAAAAAAATCAACCAAACAAGTATAAGTTATAGATTTTGATCCTAATAAATCAAATACTATGGGTTAGAATCCCGAACTCGAACTCATAATGTTCAAATCCTACTTTCGTCTTTGTCCAGAAGAACTCGAAGGTAATTTTAGTGTCTATTCAATGAAAGGGACTTAGCTAGTTGCCTTCCATTAAAAGAAAAAAAGTGATTGGTAAAGCAGCAAAGTTAGGTACTCCCATTAACCCGCCAATTATCCTTCTGTTCTCTTTTTAATTTCTTTCATCATTTAAAACAAAAAAGATGGAGAAATAACTCGCCATCTTAGTTGTCATGATAAATTATGTGAAAAGTTTTCCATAAGAGCGTTTCAGCTCAGCATCTGATTGTAATTATGGAGGACAGTTTTGCTTCTCTGGATGTGCCTTGCACTAAAATTTGCCGTTCACGTTGCCAGCTTCTCAAGCGGCACTTAAATCAGCCTGGAACATGAACCCAGCTACATTATCTTATTTTTCTAATTTTACCTTTTTGTATTAATTTAATTTCTTCCAACCATATCACATGATTTACTTATAATGCTATGTCCCAAAGATCATTTAAAAAGAAAAAGAAAGACTTGACTCAAAACTTAAAAAATTAGAGATTGAATTGGTAGTCCAATGTTGATCACTTCATTCTTGAACGCTACTTAGGTACTACTTAAAATCTCGCTAAGGGCGTTTTTGGTGTGGAGAAAAATATTTTCTCATGTTTTGTTAGTAAAAAATTTAGGGAAACATTTATTTAAGAAATGAATTAAAAATAAAGAAAATGACTTCCCTGATATGAGTAAGGAAGATATCTTGAAAGTCTACAAAGAGCTAATTAACTGAACCTAAAAGTATGACCTAGCAGTCAATAGAGTACAAACAAGAAATGCGAATTGATTATTTTTCCAATTTGTCTAAGCAAAATTATCTGATATTTATGATGAAGAGAGATAATTAGAAATGTCTAATTGTGCAAGTCGGCACCAGTATTATAGAAAGAAGAAGTCAACGAATAGCTAACTACAATGGTCATCATTGAGGGCATGGTATTGAATGTGATCCTAAAGAGATAGGACAATGAACGAAACCTACCTACCAAATTAGGTTTTGCTTAAAATAAACAAGACACTATGGGACTGTGTCTCTCCCTCAAGGACCTCAAAAGGGAAGGTACTACTATATGGATGGTAACATCATAGGGATGGATTTTGCGCAGGAGTTAAGGCTCTCATTATTGACCTGTAGCTATCAAGTGTGTACAAATTCTTGGTTAGATATTTATCGAAACACTTACAATAGGAACCTTATTGGTTCACTTGTTTAATCTTGTTGACAGGAATATAGGGAATTGATTGTTGGAATAAATTACACGCACAAAAAAAAGTCACCAATAATTTAAGTCTTTGTTCTTTGTTTTTTTTTTTTTTTTATGTTTCTTAATAAGATAAAATATGCTTTAAGATATGTACGTCATTTAGTAAATCTTTCGATTTCCTCTTGTTTTGCCTTCAATCAATAAAGAAATATAGGTTTGGAAATTAAAATATTTTTATATAGGAAATGGATTATTCATCAGTCATGGAGAATTTTAGTAGCTCAGTTGGTTGGCTACATGAACTTTCATCTTGTTAATGAGAGTTCGATTCCCCCACCTTATTTTTCCTTACCCCCATTTTTTCTAACAAAATATATATATATATATATATATATATATATTCATCAGTCCCTTCTCCTTATTCTCCTTTGCAAGCCCAACTAAAGCTAAGCTTGACCTACCTCCACAAACCCTTTTTCAGTTTAGTTTAATGTTTAGTTAAACTCATAAAAATAATTAAGGAAGTAACTTTACTATTTTTGTCCACATCTTGATCAAAATATCTAGGGAAGGTATATATTTGGGTTCTAATCCATCAAAGAAATTAAGTCTGGACTTCACGTGAGCTTCTTTTTCCAAAGAAAAGGGTTACGATTCTCTGCTTACGTGACAAACATGAAAATCGACTCATCAAAGTACTAGCATAAAAAAGTAAACTTTTGTTCAACGGTATGAATAAAAAAAAATCAGATGCAGATATCAGTGTTATTAGTATCTCAGAATTCTTACACTTCTAAAGAAACTTAAATTATGTTTATCAAGTACTTTAAAACCATTAGCTACCCAAAGTATAACAATATATTTATGTGTGTCTCTGTGTGTGTGCGCACAACCAAGGAAATATATAATCGCATATAACAGTTGCAACATGCATTTTCTGTGGTCCTTCTCTGAAAGAGCACATTCATTAGTAGTATCATTAGTGAAACCGACACTAGAAAAACATAGTAACAAAGAGCAAAATGAAATGAAAATTATAAAAAATAAATGTAAAAATAAAAAAACTGAGTATAATGTTTTTCTTCATCCTCACCATCATCTCTTTATTTCAGTTTTTTTTTAATTAATTGAATGGATGAAAAAAATTCCAAGACGTTATATATAATAATGTTATACAAGATAAATTTACAAAACAAAGGACCGTAGATAGTGATACACAAAGAATCACAAGATCAAATTTAAAAATCTATAAATATTCCAAACTAGGTATTACCGTATTAGTACGTCGTCAATCACCAATTCAATGAAGACGATTTGGTTGCTAGCTTGAAATATTTCGATGTCGTTTCTGCCTGATAAGTCATGAATCATGATAAAAACAGTATTATATTTATTTTTTTGGTATAAACTTGGATTTTTGATAGGTATTCAGGCAATTATGAAGTTCCGAGGGAAAATTAGCATAAGGTTCTAGTCCAAAGGTTCCCCAAAAAAGTCATCTGTATGATCAAACCAGTCAATATTTACTAATATCATATTGCCAACACACTAAGCGGTGTTAGTTACAAAGGAAATATTTTCCTTTCGTTACTTATTTTATAGCGCTTGTTAGGTAAATAAAAATATTATTTCAAGAGCATTTATATATAATCAGATCATATATGAGTTCGGGTGTGGGGTATTGAGAAGTGTCGATGAGACATTCAGCATAGAATGCCGCTGAAGGAACTTATTATTTAGAGAAGATATTTTTCAATACATTTTGACCAATCAAACAAGGTAAACTTTAAAATAAAAAAAATAAAAAACTCCTCCATACCAAACACAGAATCTGTCCTTGAACTGCTTTTTTATTCTTTTATCTTATCTTTAATTTCTGGTCACATGCTAATTATAAACAATTATAGCTAGGTGATACCGATGTTCAATTAACTAAATAGGAGTAGCATTCATGTATTGTCTAAGGAACCAATCTTAGGGTTAGGCTTAGCTAGCTAAATATGTAAGTGGGATTAATTTAGTACTGTATTCCACAAATTAGGCATCGCCCTAAAGTAGATTGATTCTGCAACAGTTATTTGCTTTCCCACTTCAAAACCGACTATATAAAAGTAAAAAAGAAAGAAAAGCATACAAGAAGCGCTAATTAGCTCGCAATCTCAATTCTCAGAGGTTGAGAAGAAAAATTATACTGCTTAATTACTCCATTCTAATTTAGGTGGCCCCATAATTGAGCATAGACTTAATTAATTAGTTAATTACCTTTGCACTGTCATTAAAGTTTAACTTATAATAACATGTTACTTGTCATTTTTACCTGAAATGTTAAAAGAACAAGGTAATGTAGTAATATAATAATTAACTCATTAGCTTAATAAAGAAAGGCATCAAATTATTTGCATGAACGAAGGAACAAGGTCAGGGGTATAGAGGGGAGTAGTATATTTTACAAGTTCATCTGAATTCAGTAGTTTTAGATCAAATATGATACATGTATTAAAAATTTCACTTAATAAGCATAAATAATAGATTTCAAACCAGTAATAAGCAGTGATAGAATTTTGAATCTTGAAAATGTAAAGTTAAAATCCTAAATCCGTCTCAAGGTTACATTGATCTAAACCAAAAAGGAAAAAAGAGTTCATAAAATTAACGAATCTTTGACAATTAAACAAGAAGATATAGAGGGATCGAGGTCTTGACAAGTAATCTAGCTATCAAGGGAGAGGTTGACAAATTAACTAAACCTGCCTCCCAATTTGTTTCTACTTTAGGTTGTTAGTCTTAGGTTAGGTTTCTTTCACAGTACAAAATTTTATGCATTCCTATCAGTCCCCATGGGTGGATGAATATGATTACTGGATTGGAAATTCGCCAGACACCTGGCTCTATTATTAGGTTTATGTCTCTCTCTATATAAGCATATCAAGGCCTCTTTCGTCCTTGATGTTGCTTGTGTATTGCTAAAAAATTTCGGTAGTACAAGTGGATTATACAATTGTCGGAGCAATGATCTTTTTATCACATTATTCAAATTCCCAGATGTAATTGGATGAGTTTATTAGGTTTATCTGTAAGTATAAGATAAAGAAGTCGTAATTGGATGAGTTTATTACGGTTATCTGTAAGTATAACCTAGTAATTATCATTGTTATTAGGACTCATTATACAACTATTAATTTCCTTGAAAAGAAGAGGATATTCATAATTAACTTTCAAATAACCCACTCCTGCATCTCCATTTGGATGGCGTTAGTGCGATTTTTCATGTCAATGTCTCCGTTATTTCGTCAAAGAAATGGTACCCTCTTTACTGGCATGTTTTGTGATAGCGATGCTTGCTTTTATTCAATTGCAATTACTTTTACCATCCCAAATTCAATACACGAGAAGTCCAAAAAAATCTAGTAATGCAAATTACAAAAGTATTACTTTGATTATGATTATGATTATGATTTAAATGGATCACTAATTAGTAGTGAAGCCTTTCAAAAGGAATGCCTGGTCAGAGATATCATATATGTTGAACTAAAATTAATGAGTAAACAGAGGCGTATTCGGGATTTGAAGTTTATGGATCCCTATAACAATAATCTCGACCTAATATTCAATAATGATCAGGTTCACGGTAAAATATTTATGGATACTTAATAAATTTATGAAACCACTTGTCATACACTAGAGGAAACGCCCATGAGTAAATCTATATATAACTAGGCATAGACAAGGTGATCTGACATTTCTCTATGGCCTAGAATGCTATTTATCTTTTTTCTCCTTTTTTTTAATTTTATCCCTTTTATTTTAATTTATGTGATATTTTAAAAAGTCCAAAAAAGTACCTCATTAATTTTCTAATAATTGCACGTTAACGTTCTCTACTATTATCATTAAATAGTCACATTCTTGCTTTGGCCGGTTACAATTCTAAATCTAAGCTATGGCTTTTCATTTTCCCTAATCTTAGGTGAATAAAGGTTATCTTCTGATTTTTTTTTTTTTTAAATCAATCCAATCACCCAAGAAAAGATGAAATGATTCTATTTGTCCATTCATCAGTAGTGAATTAATCAGAAGATATTTTCAGGTAAGTTTGGGATTGTATAAAAAGCTAGTGAATCGTGTCTGTGTACACTAACAAAGCACGGTTCCATTTACACATAAGACGGGGCAGACTACAACTCTTCGTGTTATTAGGTATGTTCGGAGTCTACTTTCATTTTGTGGAAGTACAAATAATTTTGTTAATGGTTTAATGCTTTTTGGGCTATCTTTGACGATGTATCTAATATATATATACACAACAATATTGGCAGATATGCTAATATGGAAGCCGGTGGAAGATCTTAAAGACTAACTGTGCTCTCAATCTAGGAAATTAAATAAGGTCACGTGTGCCATGTCAATTATTGCAGAACAAGATCGACATAGAGCAAATGAATATTTTGATACTGATGAATAACAAAACAAAAGAGTTGCTCAAGATATAATGTAAAAGCATAATATAAGAACACTTCAACATGACATACTAACTTGTAATTGCACAAAGTGTGTTAAATTGATTTCTTAAAAAGGTGATTTTTCCACCATTGCGGCAGGTTGATCATTCTTCCTTTTATGAACTGCTTGTAACTGATTTCTGCTATTTCGGATAGAAAAATAAAATATAAAATAGCTTTTGCAGGAATGTGTTTTAAATTGAAGTCCGGCTTATGAAATTGAAAAACTTGGCACCAACGTGTATAGGAAGGGAGGCTTCATCAAGAATAACAAGGTTCCAGGAGTTCATTGAATGATAGTATCTTACACATCTCCAGTTAATTTTTATGTTTTGCTTTTTCATGTTCATAAATACTACTAAATTAGTAGGGCTGCTTCATATTTGATCTAATATGCTTCTCACACTTCGTTTTGTCAATTTTTTTTTTTTTTTTTTTTGTATAGGATGTTAAAAGAATCATGACGATATGTTTGATTTGTGATTATTGTTTTGCTTTAATAAAAATTATAGCATTACTATTCAGCTAATTTTGATATTTTTATCACAAGACGTGAGCAGAAAGACATTAGTTAAACATATATGCATGAGAATGTCATTCGTACATTTTTAATTGCTCGTGGGGCTGGAGCACCAAACGAACCCACCCCAAAAGTTTCCATCATTTACGGTATTGACGAATGATCTTCTTTTTTCATAGCTGGGTGAGTCATGGTTCCTCTTTGGTTATTTTCAGTTATTGGAGACTGCATGTGGAAGCTTTATATCTACGTCGTAGGGTCAACTAACTTCTTTTTTTTTTTTTTTCCTTCCAATGAAGGATGTGGGGAAAAGTCATATCGATCACTCCAAGTTATGGTAATTTCTTCTAGAGATGGTGTCATGACAGCAAGTTTGCGCGTACTTTAATTAACTATTTTATCTAGCAGCTACTATTTGTCTATTGCCAACACAAATATCAAGATAACTTTGTTAACCAAGCTTAAATAGAACGGAAAAAAAAAGACATAATTCTTTGGCGCCGTTTGAAGTCATGAGATGAAATCATGTTTGGACATGCAATTTGAATTTCTTAAGTTGTATTTTTTTTTTTATAGATCTAGAAACCCCACAAGTTGTGAAAACTATCAAAATATTCTCAATTTTTATACAATCTTACCAAATGATGATTAAGTCATAGTTATATAACAAAATTAATAAGCTACTCAAGTGCTTTTCTAAAAAATACAACATCAATTGATCAAAATTTAGTTCAATAAAAAAGAAAATTTAACATGAATAGTAATGTAACTACTCTTTAATATAATTCTCTCACATGGTAGACATAAATAAAGGTTGGTAAATGGTTGGTGTGAGTAATTGCTAAAAATATCTACCAACTTATGGTCTTTTTTTACAAAATATAAATTTATGAGTCATGTTTTGGATTTAAAAATTTTGAAATCATGGTTTGAAACCCCAAATCATGCCTTTTTGGATGATTTGGATTTCAAATCATGGTTTGAAACCCTGAGATGAAATGCATGTCCAAACGCTAATTTCATCTCTGAAGCGATTTCAAATCGCATGTCCAAACGCCTACTTTGTCTCTAGTAAACCGTGAACTTCGATCTCAAGTGATAATGTTTTATGAGCTAGCTCTGCTTATCCCCCATATCTGTTTCAGCAGGAGTTTATGTGGTCTTCAAGAATCTTTTTTCGACCTTTGAGGTGGTCCGTCAAGTCCTCTGAACTCTAGTTTAGGATAGTCAAAATAAAGGCGGGACTTTCCTATCTTTTATTTTCCTTTTTCTTTTAAGAGATGTTGTCCTTAGATCTGATTTCTAATGAATTGAATTTGCAATCTATTTCAGTCTAACCTTCGGCTTTGGCTGATTTGCCTTTCCTAGCTAAGCTAGCAAAATGGGAACAAGTCAATCACAAATATAATGGTTTTCTTTTTTTTTTTTTGGCCGATTTGAGTGGATGAGAGAGCGGGGTTGCATTGCTTTGCTAAGCACCGAAACAAATTGTAGAAATATATCTTACTTTCCACGTCAAATAA
Source organism: Lycium ferocissimum (assembly GCF_029784015.1). Classification (NCBI taxonomy): domain Eukaryota; kingdom Viridiplantae; phylum Streptophyta; class Magnoliopsida; order Solanales; family Solanaceae; genus Lycium; species Lycium ferocissimum. The sequence goes on along the minus strand of NC_081346.1, from coordinate 9,053,312 downwards.
AGATACGAAGATAGATTGAATCTGCAAAATGTATATAATTATGGTAATTGCTTCCCTACATTACATCAGGGAAAAAGGATCTGGAGAAGCACTTAACAACCAAATCAAGAATAAAGAAATCTAGCACTAGAACAACTTGAGTAATAAAGTATATTCTGGAAAAGAACCACAAAAAGGAAAGATGACGGTACTAGATCTCACTGAAACCTTAGTTCTCCCCGTGATTTCCAAATTAATGTCTACTTGTCATTGTGTGTTCTTATAGGCTGCTTCAACCCATAAAATATTTCATTAATTTTGTTGCTCAAGCATTAGTATTTTCCTCCAAAAAGTTAACAAAATCGACAGTGTAATTTAACAAGCACGAGAAAAGTGGAATAGCAGTTATATGAAGTTATCCAAGCAGAGGCCTGCTCATCATACTTATATCTAAACAAACTAGTTTCATGAGGCTCGTGCTAAGTCCAGGCCCAAACTCAAGATATAAAAATAAATATTTTAATTAGAAAAATATAATTTATGTTAGTAATAATTAAATTTCAAATAAGTATATGAAAGGAAAATTTTCATTTCACTCCTTTAATATCTTAACTTTCTTTTTAATGAAATTATTTACTTCAACTCATATGGGGAGTCAGAGTTTGAAGTTTATGAGTTATGAACTTTAATTTTTAAGTTATTTAATTCTAAATTAATAGTCTATACATATTTAATGAACTTTTAAGACAAATACAAAATTTGAACCAAAGGGCTATCGAATCCGATCAAACCCTTAGCTGACACTCTAACTCCGCCCTCCTTCAAACTCATTTTGTGTTTAAAATATTAATTTTAGTTAACCAGACAAGAGATTTTAAAGATAACACGATCTTGGCTGATAACATTGTCTTATTTTCAACACTATAGGGCATTTTGATAATTTTAGTAAAAATCTTTGTGAACACATATGAGCTCATGCATTAAAGTATAAATATAAAGTAAAAGGAATGCCTACATGTAAGTAAAAGAATATTTAGAAATTGAGATTCTCAAATTTCATAATACAGACATAAAGTAAAAGAAATGCTTACACTGTAAAAATCTATAATAAGCAACAAATGAAAAAGGAGAAAACGAGAGAACAACAAGAAGCAAAAATATCAAGCGAAGAAATGACTATTTTTTGGGTTAATAGATAACATCAATAGAAAAAAGTAAAATAGAAAATAAAGTGGAGTTGATGTGGCTGCTCCTCTCTTAAAAAGAGGTCTCGGGTTCGAGCTTGGGTATGAAAAAAATTATTGGTAGGGAGCGCTTCCCCCGATTGGGCCCTATGCGACGTAAATTCGGATTAGTCGAGCTCCAATGCAAATATCGGATACCGAATAGAAAATAAAAAATAAAAAAAGGTAAATTAGGTAGGGGTTCGATAACTTTTGAAAAATAAATCATAAGAACAAAAAGTATTTTTTTTTGACTTTATTAAATAAGTTCAGGACCGAAAAGTAATTAATTAAAAAGTTTAACATTTTATTGGAAACTTTTATGAGGATTACAAATATCCTTTGGTTGTCCCTTATACATAGTAATAATGACTCGAGCCAAGTAGTGGGCTACTATTTTCAAGCTTCGAATACAAATCATGAAGGTGACAGAGAAAAAGAAAAGAAACGCCAGTTGGGTGAATTGCAGTTTTTTTTTTTTTTGTGCTGATTGCCCTTCATTTCGGGTGGTCTTTAATTTTTTTCCTTCGTCTAATACTCTGAGGTTCTGGGTTAAAACCCCAGCTCAGTAAAAAAAAAAAAAAAAAATTCTCAAGGCAGAGTTAATTTTACCTTCAGGCTTCAGGCCAAGATTCTGCCTTAAGGCACAATTTTGTGAATCCAAACTCTACCTTGCAAATTTTTGACTGAGCGAGATTCGAATTCGAAACCAAAGAATTTTGAGCGAAGGTCAAAAATTAAAGACCACTAATTTGAGGAGCAAAAATTAAAGACCAACTCCCAACGAAGAACAATCCTGTAAATTGCCCTTGCAGTTTTAGAAGTGCATCCGTCGTTCAGTATCTGTTGGGTGACATGTGATCCAATTTAAAAAGCCCAGTTTTAAACACTTTTCGGGCCTGATAGTTTGGACTTGCAAAAGAAGACTGAGAGAAATTTATTGGGAATTTTACATAAATGACTATACTTTAGGGGTTTAAAATTTGTATTCATAAAACGGTCTAACTGTATTCATGAATACAGCGAATAAAAAAATTTCAAAAATTCTTTTCACTGTATTCAAGTCATATGTATTCAACTCAGCTGTATTTATGTCAAATGTATTCAACTCAGTTGTATTCATCTATAGCTACTTTTACATTGTATTCACTTTATTATATTTAAAAATAAGTGGTATTCAAACAACATAAATACAAAAAATATTGTATTCAACTTGTTGCATACAAATTTTTTTTAGTGAAGGCAGCAAGTAATACACTAAAAATTGAATACATAAAAACATAGATACACTAAAAATTAATAAAAACACTCAAAAAAACTGAATACAAAACAATAAAGTGAATACAATCTAAAAAATTAACCAAAACACTGTAAAATAATGAATACAAATGCTCCGATGATCCGGAGCAAACAACAGAGAGAGAGACGGTAGTCAGCAACAGCAACAACAACAACAACAACAGCCATCACTGGAGCTTACTTCTCCGGCGAACCACAACACCAACCAAATCTGGAGGATGCATAGGCGGTGGTCACGACAGAGCTTCGACGGCAATGGGAGGCATGGCGTCGCTGCTAGCAACCAGATCTGAGGGATGCATCGACAGTGGTAACGACAGAGCTCCGGCGTCGCTGCTAGCAAGGTGAAGAGAAAGTATCGGGTTTCGCCGAAGAAGATGACCGGCGGCGGTTCCGTCGGAGAATAGAGAGTGAAAGAGGAGAGAGAGTTGAGGGAGGAGAGAGAGAGAGAGGGGGGGGGGGTTGAGGGAAAACACGATACAATGAAATAAGAGGAGAATATATATGTGTGTAATTGATATACCAAATTTAGCTATAAGATGTAATTAAAGTAAAACATAGCTACTAAATATAATTACCTACTAGTGTTTGCCACACAATGTAGATTTCTCAAATTTATTTACTACTACATTGTTTATTGAAGGTAATTTAGTGAGTGTCCTTACTTTAGGGTGATCTTTAATTTTATCCTCAAAAATGATGGTCTTTAAATTTATCCTTCGGGCGAAGTGCACGTGTGTTCATGCAAAGGGCCAAATTTGAAAAATTCTGCCTTACGATTTTTTTTTTTACTAAATTGGGATTCGAACCCACAACCTTGGGGTATTAGGCGAAGGGCAAAACTTAAAGACCACCAATTGAAAGGACAAAAATTAAAGACCAACCCAAATGAAGGACAATCCGCGCAAAAAAAAAAAAGTTTATTCAATCAGACGGCTACAGAATAAAACTTCCTGAAAATAGCAAAAAGTTCTACTACAATTTTGCAGGCAAAGGACTAAATTGATCATTTAAAAATACATTATGAATTATTTTTATTATATTTATACATTAAAAACCAAATAAACCAAAGCCCATACTGGTGATCACTTTCGTACTTGACCTTTGGCGCTTGTTTAAAAACGGGAATTACTAGTATCTTTCATCACGCCCTATGGATTTGATAAATAAATAAAAAGGAATCTATCATTGTATACTGGTTTGGCCTGCAAAATTTGTCTTCAACTTCCACTCCATTGATACACTTCCTTGTCACTACAAATCAACATGTCTCTCATTTCCACTATTATAAACCTCTTATTCATCCATCACTTCAATTCAGCAACTCGCAATGGATATTTCCATGATCCCCTCTTTAATTTTCGTGTTCTTCTGCGCTTTCTTCTTTTATGTGGCTAATTCTTCGACCCTCGGAGTCAATTACATTTCGCCACTTGTTGAAATTCAGGATAGGGAAAGGGCACCTTCTTCAGTCCAATTAACTGCCGCCTATGGTGTTCTAAATCGTTTAATTCCCTCTCATTTTTCCAGCTTTGACTTCCACATCATTCCCAAGGTGCTTTTATAAACTCTTACTCCCGTCATTTCAATTTATTTATCTTACTTTCCTTTTTAATTCATTTACTATAAAAGAATGTTTCCTCCGCAATTCTTTAATTTCAACATTACACCTGTCACGTTTGAAAGACATTTTATATATATTTAGTTTAAGGTCACATATATTCAATTTGCTTTAGTTGGTGACTAAGAAAATTTATTCCTGTAGGAACATTGCGGTGGGGAATTTTGCTTCAACATAAGCAACCACCCTGGTTCGGCTCGAGACAATTCTCCTGAAATTCTGTAAGTTACATACTATTTTATTTATGTTGCCAATTACAGTGGTTTACGATAATATCATGTCGTTATCCTTTAAATACCGATGGTTTAGTGCTTCTTTTACCTTCCCCTTACATAAGAATTCACGTGCCAGTTATTTTCAGTGTCTGGAGAACAATGAACTAGTTCTCGACTTCTCGTAATCTATTTGGCTGTATAAAAATACGATATACAGTAACTAGTAGTATGATAATATGTCCCAGCATTCTGTATTCCTGGTCAAGATAACTTGTCAAAGCTCTTCATTGACTTCTGACAAACAGTTAGATGCGTAAGAATCTATTATGCATTTGGTATGGAGGAAATATTTTCCATTTATTCTGCGGAATACTTGAAAAATGTTTTACCTTGCGAAATCATTGTTCCAACAGTAGGAAAATACAATATATGATATCGTTTCCTTTTAGCTCTTCATTCACAATTGTATATTGAGGATCAGTATATTTGTCTTCTGTTTATGTCTTCGCCTGTTTATTATTCTATGTCATAAAAGTGATGATAATTGAATTAACTCTTGTCTTAACATGGATGTGTTATGCGTGAGTATGGTGTGTAGAGTGCTCTATGAGCTCATTTTGTGCTGAACATATATTATTATTGCTGCTCAGCCATTGTATTTCTGTTATGTCTTCAGCAGAACATCTATAATAATACCATAACAACACAAAAAGAAATACTTTTTCTCCAGTTTGGTTAGACTTAACAAGTATTAATCTCCTTTTTACATATTTACTGCTAACAATAGGAAATTGTGGATCTCTATTATTAAATCTATCTGGATATTACACAGAATAAGTGGAACTACAGCAGTAGAGATATTGTCAGGTCTTCATTGGTACTTGAAATATTGGTGTGAAGCACATATATCATGGAGCAAAACAGGTGGAGCACAATTAGCTTCTGTACCTAACCCTGGCTCGCTCCCTCCTGTTCAAGATGCAGGAGTAGTGGTAACGAGACCTGTTCCCTGGAGCTATTACCAAAATGCTGTCACATCGAGCTGTAAACCAACTTTTCTTTTATTTTTTAGACACTTCTTGAGTCCTCTCGCAGACCAAGAGGTTTTCTTATTTTTTGTTGATTGTTTGTTCTAGATACATTTGCCTGGTGGGATTGGGAAAGGTGGGAAAAAGAGATTGATTGGATGGCTCTCCAGGGGATCAATTTGCCATTGGCTTTTACTGGGCAAGAAGCTATATGGCAAAAAGTCTTCAAGGTATTTTCCTTTGACTCTATGTCTCAGTTGAAGGTTCCTACTTCTTACTGATTTATGTTGAATAGGATTGACAGTCTTTCATTTCACTACATTATTTCAAACTGGGAAAAAACATTAGTTAATAGTAATATGTTTCCTGTTACAATTTCTTAAGAAGGTGTTTTTTCTAAACCCATTGGAGACTATTTAGCACATTCCAAAAGGACTTGGAGAATTGTTATTACTAATTTAGGAGTATCGATTTATGGTTGTAGATCAAACAAACAAAAAGGAAAGAGGAGAGTCAGTTATAGTTAACAATTTTGTTAGAAATCTAAAGGTGCAGATGCCTAGTGAATGGTTCAACTCAAAATGTTTGATACAGAGAAATTGAAATGTTGCTTAGGTTGACTTGGTGAATTATCTGACTTTTTGAATCAGCCATGAAATTAGCTATTAGTATGTAATTAAATATTTATCTTTGGACATATATCTATGTCTACTGAAAAAACACGAAGGGTAATTGATCAAATTCATGGACGTTCCTATGAGGAAACGCTTATGATACTAGAACTCACACGCTATCGATCATGTTATCCCATTTTGAAATTGGGTATGCAGCAGCAAATGCTAGTTATAACATGGGTTCCAGCGAAGCCAATTTATTCATAGTAAAGCCGAAGTTAGTACTGATGAAGGGCAAATCCAATTCTTGACAGTCTTATATCAGGCAAGATGCTACTATTAATTATATGAAAACTAATTATAGTCTGCACTTTTACCATGTCTCTGGATGTGGACTCTTAAAACTAATAAATGCTCCATTTTGACTTTCAAGATACTCCTTCAACTTTAACTCTTCTGGATATATTCATCGTCGTGCATGCTGAAACTTCTGAACTTGAGTATAACATTAAGCTTCTTTCTTGATGTAACATTGGTCTTAAGTGTCAATTATCAGAAAAAACATAGGTCTTAGTGTGTCGTTTATTTGGTTCATTTTGCGCATTTATATTTTTGACAAATGGTTTGTATTTGTGCAGCACTTCAACATTAGCAAGTCACATCTGGATGATTTCTTTGGAGGTCCAGCATTTCTTGCATGGTCACGTATGGGAAACCTACATCGGTGAGCTTCTAGTAATTGACCTATCTATACTATTTTTGACAAATGAGTTCTTTCTGCATCATGCATTGTAAATACTTGAAGATTTTATCATAAAATTTTATCTCATCGAAAATTGAACATTTGTATTGCCCATAATAAGTCACAGGATATTTATGGTGTTATGTTTACATTTTTAGTTCATTCAGGAACTAGTTTCTGCTGTTTCGTGAACTTATTTAGCACTGCAAATCAGCTTATAATATATCTTTTTGGCATTTAACTTTGTTTGATAACTGTCACTTTTCTCATCAGCAATTTGGCATGTGCGTTCTTGCTACTATGCTATTCTTTAATTTTCATATATAATGACAGATGGGGTGGTCCACTGCCACAAAGTTGGCTAGATCAGCAACTCATTCTGCAGAAGAAAATTCTTGCCAGAATGCATGAACTAGGGATGACTCCAGGTACAGCTATAGTTTTGAATCTTTCTTAAACCCTCCTGCTTTTCCTAACTGAGAATTCATAGCCCAAGACCTTATTACTCAAGCTGCATTTTATCCCCAGTTCACCAGTATACTGCAGGATTCATCATGACAGATGCTTTTGCTCTTTCATTAAGCAATTTTACTGATTGGGTTTAAGGTTTGTTTCAAAAGATAATTTGTGCGGATAGGATAGCCTGATTCAAGCATCTAAGTTGTACATAGCTCTGATGTAGTGACATGGCTTTTACTTTTTATCAAAAATGAAAACATGAGAATGAAAGCCAGCTATAAGGCTTCTTTTATTGTATAAAGAAGTTAAGCTTTCATAAAACAATTTTATGCTTCATGTGGATTATGCTTTACATATATTATATTATATATGATCTGGTAACCTGTTTCTTTACTTAATTCCTAACACTTCCCCGAATGTTTAAAACAAATTAAGGTATTGCTAAAAACTTTACCGCTTCTATTAATCATATATAGTGTGTGCTGGACTCCTATGTTTTGTTGCCTTGGTAAACTAATGTTGAGTTGATTTTGTGATCTTTCAGTTCTTCCAGCCTTTTCTGGAAATGTTCCGGCAGCACTGAAGAGCGTATTTCCATCAGCAAAGATAAATCGTCTGGGGAACTGGTATATTGCACATCTAATTTAGCACAAAGTAGTAGATTGGTGATTTAGAAAGGCTAACACATCCTTACTATTATCTTTCCTTTATTTCCTTTCAATCTCTCCTTTAAGCAATATTGACCTGACCATGCACCTGGGCTGCCGATGAAAATTAAGTGCAATTTTCTTAAGCATAATCCTACAATTTTCTGCTATTTATTTACAGTTAAATTTTTGGGTTTCAGGTTTACTGTGAACAGTGATCCAAGATGGTGTTGCACCTATCTTCTTGATGCAACAGATCCTTTGTTTGTTGAAATTGGAAAAGCATTTATTGAGCAACAGCTAAAAGGTATGGTAATAGAAATGTCTGTCACCATCAAACCAACCACCATTTCATTTTGATGATTTAATTGTTTCTGTTCTATTTTTTTCTTGTTTGTGCCAAACTATGATGGTCAGAATATGGAAGGAGTAGCCACATATATAACTGGTAAGTTGTTATAATTCCATTCTTGTCAAGTAGAAAGATTGATTTACTATCAGTGATGTCGAGTTATATTGTTGTCCCACATGGGCTGTGTAAGGGACACCAAAGCGGCCATCGCCTCAAGGTTTTAGGTTGAATCCTCGGACTCCTTCATGAGGGAGAAGTAAAAGATTCATTCAGAAAGTTTATATTAGTCAGAAACTGTACTGGGGGTAGTTTTGCTCACTTCAATAATAGTTACGAGACAGATTTCCATATGCTAATATCTTGTTGTAGCACAGAGATCAGTAGGTTGCTAATACAGTAATCAGAAAGCTGTAACTGTACAAATTAATTCTGGACACTGATTGATTACTTTAACTAGCGATTTTTTATGATATTAGATTTTCTACATTCCATGTTCTTCAGCAATTTTCTACTGCATCACTCGAAAATATATTTCTGATATACTGACTAAAAGGATCCATTTTTACCTCCCAGTTCCTCTGATACCCAATGAAAGGAATAAATGGAAAGCGAAACTGACAGGGAGACAGAGAGAGTGAGGTGCCAGAAAATGAGGCCACAGAAGATTTTCTGTGTTTCGCTCTGGGGTTCAGGTTGGGAAGGGGAATCATAACACCAACTTCACTCCTTGCTTTTTTGTATTTTGTAGTTTGGAATCAATTAGGTTATTGTACTATGTGTGTACCAAAACCATGACTTTGGTTCACACTCCTTAATGCCAAAATTTTACTTCTACTATGTCATGTAATATTGAGAACTAGTCGCCATAGATTGGTCATTTTCCATGATCATTCACACCTTCAAATATTCAGAACCTGTTAAACTCTCTACATGTCAGCATACTATTTCTTCATCTCCATTTTGGAGAGTCTTCTTAGTTCTTTCAGTAGACATGATCTCCAACTTTGCGGCATCTTTCGTTCATAACCAAAGGATGACATACTTGCACTAGAGCTGTTCTGTGTAAGTCATCATGTGGCAATAGCCTACCTTTGTTGCCTTGTCCAATATTGTCTTATGCCAGTTGGAAAATGTCATATTGCAGTGATACCTTTGATGAGAACACACCGCCTGTTGATGAAACGGATTATATCTCTTCGTTGGGTGCCACAATTTTTGAAGGAATGCGAAGTGGTGATCGTGATGCGGTTTGGCTAATGCAGGTGAAAAGGCTTAACTTGTTGCATCTCTTTGCAGCAGACTGTCTGATGATTTGAAAATATCTAACTTTTATGCCTACTGGTATCTCAAACTCATATTCAGTTAATCTTGTTTACTTCTTCATATGAGTATTAATTTAGTATCCTGGGTTCACTTTGACTTGAATCATTAAATTCTTATAGTCTACTCCTCACATGGAGCACAGTTTGTTATTTTTTATCTTCTTCTTTCTTCTTTATAGCCAATCATTTTCCTTCTGTTTTCCAGGGATGGCTTTTCACATATGATCCTTTCTGGAGACCTCCACAGATGAAGGTTGCCCATCTTAGTCTCTAGTTCCCTCTTTTTCAATATGATAATGTTCATGCTGATTACTTCATCAAATGTTCATGCTGATTAACTGAAGCATATTTCATATCGTCATTAGCTGTTTGATATTGAGGCATGGTAGTATGAAGCTTTGGATAAATTATAGAATGCATAATGCCTCCAAAGTTTTGCTCTTTGTGTCACTTGAAGTATTAATTATTCACACGCTCTATTTTCAGGCACTTCTACATTCTGTTCCTCTGGGCAGGTTGATCGTGCTTGATTTGTATGCTGAAGTAAAACCTATATGGGCTACTTCAAAGCAGTTTTATGGCACCCCATATATCTGGAAAGTAACAATGCTATTTTTCTGTTGTGTATTGGATGCAGTTTTCAATGTCATCAAGTTCTAGATAGTCATTCCAATAGTTAGCATGCTATTTGCTCAATTCATCTGTTTCATCTCACTTGGAATTAATCTTAAGGTGGGTTTTTTTCGGCTGGATATGCCATTTACTTATGGAATGACTTGAAAGGGTGTTAGTTTGGATATAGTAGAATTTAATTGGTTTGCTTAACCTATACATTCTGGACTGATGCTCGGAAAGTAGTTAATTAGACTTATTTCTACATGCATAAGGAATATGGTAGGTCATACTAAACTGCTTTCAACAATAAGCATGGCTAACCTTCATTCTAAGAGCATTAGAAAGCATCCAACCTCGGCCATGAGATCCCTAGGAATTCAGCTGGTGTGCAAGAATCTCAGAAAACAGGTTTCTGGAATAAGTGGACAGTAATTTTCACATGTCTTGAAAGCAGTTCATGGCCTTCTTACTCATTCTAGAGATGATATACTGAATTTTCTGACTTTCTGAGGTTGGAGTATTTCACCAGCATTAGCTCAGCATTTTTTAGCTCTAGCCACCTGAATTTTGTCTTTTAAAATTAACTTGGTTTGCATTGACATTTTTCTTTTCAATGTTCGCAGGTGTATGCTGCACAATTTTGCTGGGAACACTGAAATGTATGGAGTTCTTGATGCAGTGGGATCAGGACCTGTTGAAGCTCGTACAAGTGATAACTCAACCATGGCAAGTTTGATTTTTCTCGTATTAGGTTTTCATTCTGTTTATAACCGTGCACACAATACATAATTATAAGGAGGTTGCCAGCATTTTCGGATCCTTGATATCATAAACTGTTAGGATCTTTGAGCAATGTGCCTGGGTTACTTCCAATGCTTCTGTCCAATTCCATCATTATCTTGCCAAAATAATTTTGAAAGGATTTCGAAATATAACTCTCTGGTGGTGCTTCCTTGCTCATAGGTTTAGAGATTACAGGGTTGCTTAGGTGGTCTGAGTATATTTTTACCAGATTGTTTGTTGCGTTGGTGGTCTTGGATTTGGATCTATAATACTAATCTATTAGGATCTTGTTTCATACCATTAAACTTTGTCATGTATCTTATTTCTTTTGTTCCTTTCTCCGTTTCTTACTAAAAAAATTCATGCATCTCACTCTTTTAACTTTTTAACTTGCCTAAAGGTTGGTGTTGGGATGTCAATGGAGGGCATTGAACAGAACCCCGTGGTGTACGATTTTATGTCTGAAATGGCTTTTCAGCATAACCCAGTTGATGTCAAGGTAAGGGAAGGGTTTTATATATAACCCTGGAGTTTAGTAAATTAGACCCTCCACTCTGAATGTTCTATTAGCATTTCCTTTCAATTGTCAGTTTTAACAATTGTATGGTAAAAGAACTTTGTTAGCTAAAAGAAAGTGTTGTAAGTCGAAGCACCAAAATCCATCGCTCTTAACTTTATAACCTTTCTCCTCTCACTTATTCAGTTTGAATAAGTAAAAGATAAATCCTAGAGCTGAAAGATAAAGCAGATTCTAGAGCTGAAAGATAAAGCAATTCAAACAGCATGTTTTGTGTGAATTGCCTTCTGTATAGTATTGTTTTTGAAATGGTAATTGTTGTTGCATGTGCAACACCTAATAAGTTGATTAAACAATGTCTTGTAGGTTTGGATAGATCTATACTCCGCAAGACGCTATGGGAGATTTGTTCAAACCGTGCAAGATGCCTGGAATATTTTGTATCACACCATCTATAATTGCACCGATGGTGCTTATGTAAGTAACCTGTTTATTGCTGCCTTGTTCTTCCAGTGAGAGGTGCTTATATAAGTAACTTCTTTATCTTTGCCTTGTCCTTCCACTGAGAGGTGTTCTAATTAGGTGTCATAGTAAAGAACCTAATGGAAGCATCGTTTGCACTTGAAATATGATATCATCTCCTTTATAACTGATATAATTAGGTGGGGTATTTCAAATATGCTACTCTGGATGTATGGTCACAATTTAGCGATTGGAAGGAAATTGGTTTAGACAGATTATTCATGACAAGTGTGTGAAGAACAATTAGGATGGTGCAAGTTGCTAATGGAGAAAAGGAAGAGTAATGTCATGTCAAAAACGATAGAATCTCCTAAGCACAGTACTCTTGTCTAACTCTAATTGTCTGCAAACTGGTAGTTTGATGGAGATAAATCAAGTCAGGTTGTTCCATTTTGTATGTGGGGACTATTTCCAAGACAACATGGTTATAGTTGCTCTTTTAATGTATTCCTAGTGTATTGCCTCATTTCAGTATTGAAATTCTAACAAAATTGGTGCTCTCGGAAATGCAAAGTTACCATCTAGGAAAGTAAACTGGTTTGTTTATTGTCGTTTTCATACTATTGTCGTCCATCACTAAATTAGTGCATTTGTTGGAACTTTTTTGGTACATAACATGCTAAATATGATTATAAACGTGCATGCAAATTTGTGCACTCACATGCTATATTGCCTCATTTCACTCTTGGCTTTTCGCTGCCAAGACAAGAACATGCATCAATCTCCAGAATACGAGAATGTTTTTAGCATCATGCATTCGTTGCCTATATGCTACACGGTTACTTGTTTACTTTGATCATTTCCTTTGTGATTCTGGTGCAGGACAAAAATAGAGATGTTATTGTTGCATTTCCAGATGTTGATCCAAAGTCCATTTCAACACCACAAATAGTACTAAATGATATCCATGAACAATATGGAAAAGGATATTTAACAAGAGCTGTTTTGGAAGAAGCAAGTGATTCCTATGATAAACCTCATCTTTGGTATTCAACGTCAGAAGTTATACATGCACTAAAACTTTTCCTAGATAGTGGAAATCAACTATCTGACAGTCGTACTTACAGGTCTAATATTCTAGTCTTAAGTTTCCTTCTTTGTGTCTTTTTTTTACTTAGATGATAGTTGTCCCTTTCACTCTTCTCAGGTATGACCTCATAGACCTGACAAGACAAGCTTTGGCAAAGTATGCAAATGAATTATTCTTAGATGTTATACAATCATATGAATTGGGTAATTTGCACAATGTTGCACGCCTTAGCCAAAAGTTTCTAGGCCTTGTGGAAGATATGGATATGCTTTTGGGATGCCATGATGGATTCCTTCTAGGACCTTGGATACAGAGTGCAAAGAAGCTTGCTCAAGATGAAGATCAGGAAAGACAGGTAGAGGTCTTTAACTTAAACACCTTTCATGCATAAACCAGGACGATCTTTTAACTTCAATGGACAATTTGCAGTTTGAATGGAACGCAAGAACTCAGATTACTATGTGGTTCGATAACACTGAGGTGGAAGCTAGTTTGCTTCGTGACTATGGTATGCAAAATAACCAAGCCTGTCTTATCTTACATATCCATGTTAGTCTTTGGGGAAGTTTATTATTTGGAACCATAAATGGCACATCCCAAGCTTTGACCTACTAAGGTCTTAACTTTTGGAGGAATGAACTTTGTTATACACGGTTTTTGTCTACTCATTTTTCGTCCTCCTTTTCAATAGGTAATAAGTATTGGAGTGGGCTATTACGAGATTACTATGGTCCTCGTGCAGCAATTTATTTTAAGTATCTGATAGAAAGTTTAGAAGAAGGCAATGGCTTCAACTTGAGAGCTTGGAGGAGGGACTGGATCAAGCTTACAAATAGTTGGCAAAGTAGCAGAAATGTTTTCCCTGTCAAAAGTACAGGAGATGCCCTTAATGTATCACAGTGGCTTTTTGAGAAATACTTGCAAGATTTGGGATCACACGACCACTAAGCTTCCTAATGGATATTGTAATATAGATGTCCCCTGCTCTCAATATATCCCATTTCGGTTTCTGCAAGAAAAATATTCATCATTATTGATCGCTGTGCTACTCCAATGTCAAGCAATTGTAGTTCTGACGAATGAAATGAAAGCCTCTCTTTAATTTCATATATGCATTTACCAAGTCCCAAATACGAAAAAAGAAGGAAAAGCAAAGACGTCAAAATTTGCAGAAAAAGTTATTACTTCAGTTTTTTGTGGTTTACTAATACCAGCGCTGCATTTCAACGTTTTATTTGGTGATCAACTTAATTAATCATTTTGTCGAAAATTCAAATAAGATGGCTGGCTTTGTTGGTAGAATTGACTAGAGATTAAAATAAGTAGCGAAATTGAAAGAAAAATAAAAACGAGGAGCAACAGATTTCCTCGACTTAGAACAAGAACAACGTCATTGGACGGAAATGTCAAATGACGGGAAAAATAAGAAAAAGCAGTAAAGGAAATTTAACACGAAAGATTCGCACGTGCCTGCAGATCGTATGTATTCGTTCGGCCAAAAAGGCGTAGGCTTTTTGAATCAGTTTGTTACGGTCAAAAATACATATTGTCATCACTCTACATTCTAGGTGCTTTGTTGCTGACTAGCTCCACGCCTTGTCTATTTACCACACTGTCCTAACATATTTAGTCATGCCTTAATAATACATAAAGCAAAATTATGATATATTTATGCTGTCTAAAATGGATACAGTTTCACTCTGATAAATACAGAAAAAGAATTATACATTTATTTTAAATATATTGTTATGCTTTGGAGTATTATTTTAGCTTTTTTCTTGGTCTGCGAGACGAACCATTTTATCAGTATAATTGATGTCAAGTAGAAATACAGTGATACATGTTGTGAGGCATCCTAACAAATCGCTAAATTAAATTATTCATATGTACTTTCTATAGTTGGCAGGGAGAATTTGGTACTTGTAATGGAATTAATTTATAACACTTGGACCTTAGCTACTTATAGAACATCCCCACTTTCGCATAGGCTGTTAACTACAATATTATTATATCTACTCTCTTTTCTGCCGAAATTTCTGATTCCTTGTGGACCTTTTCCTCTTACTCTCTCTTTTTCTCAGAATTATATTTCATTTTTTATCACAGAAGAAACTAAACAAAAAGGATATGGAGAGGAAAAGTGCATATGAGAATTCAACATGGGCTGATCAGTGGGACTACAATACAGAACCATATACCAAAGAGACCAAAAAAAGCAATTCCTTGGGTGGCAGCGTAGGAGTGGCAAAGAAGGTGGGAGATAAAACAAAGGCAGTGGCTTCAACTAGCATGAAGAAGGTGAAAGAAGGTACTTCCTCTGGTTTTCAGTGGATTAAAGACAAGTGCCAAAAGACCGCCCAAAAGAACTGATTTAATATTATTACTACCATTTATAGATATAATATAGTTTCAATTCATTTTTCAGTTCAGTTCAGTTCAATATATGGATCGATCATCTGTACATGACTGACGATACATAGATTTCATGCAGAGACTATTCATTTTCTTACACTGCCATGTATCAGTCTAATAAATTTGAGATGATTTATTGTTAACCAAGTTTCTTCATGATCCCTTTTTCCAATGTTCTGATTTGACTAATGCCGAATATGAAGGAAGACTGATTCTTCTTCTTGGAGAGACAATAGGAAAAAAGAGAGGCTAGATCTTTTGGACAATATTCAAGATTTAGCTAGTGTCAGTACAACAACAACATACCCAGTATAATTCCACAAGGTGAAGTCTGGAAAAGGTAGAGTGTCTGTGACTTAACCCCACCTTGGGAGGTAAGGGGTTGTTTCCGATAGACCCTTGGCTCAAGAGAAGGTGTCAAGACAACCATAATAATAGGCACTAATAGCAACATATAATAAGATAAATGAAGTTAAAGAAAGAAAGAAACAAGCAAGCTATATTAGAGATCTAAAAAGTAAGCGAACGAACAAAGATAATAATACTCCTAGTGCTAGTATGATCTTATAATTATATGTATATATATTTTAATTTTTTTCAGATATCATTTCATTTTTATTTTATTTTTAACAAAAGATACTGAACTCCATGAATCCGTTGATTGTTCTGTAGATCCGCTACATGTTGATGTTAGTAGCGCTTTTTGTTTGAACGGTTGATTTCCATCAAGTCATCATATATTAAAGGGAAAAGGATCAAATATCTTTCCTCTACTTTAGTTTAATGGTTAAATATATCCTCCGTTAGTCAAAGTAGATAAATATGCCCCTTCCGTTAAGAAAGTAAACAAATATACCCCTCAGTTGATAAAATCCCCAATTCCATCATTAATTACCCGATTTAACTTAAAAAAAACCGTGCCCGACCCGCCCCGACCGGCAAATTAAATTCTTCTCACCCAAATATACCCACCACCACTACAACCGACCCAATACAACAACCACCACCACTGCCACCACTGAATGTGTAAAATGAGAACAACCATTTGTTTGAGAGTTGACTTAAAATACATTCAAAATAGAGTTATTCTCCTTTAAAATCTAAAAAGAATGTATAGAAAACCAGTCACAATAAAGAAGAAAGAATCTATCAACCCCAAATTGACGAAATCGAATTGCATGAAATTCTTCTGTAATATTCTCCTTTCTCTTTCTTTTACCTTTTTCTGTTTTTTCTTTAATCTTTTTATTTCTTTTTTTATTTTGTACTTCCTTTTCTGTTTCCGAGAAAAACGCCAGGACTTCTTTTCATTTTTTCTTTAACTTTTCAATAACTAAGGTCTAAGGTGGATAAAAAAAGAGAATGAAGGAAAAATAGTGGTAGAGAAGCTTACCATTGTTGCCGGAACTGTTTGGTGGATAAGGGGGAAGGGGGAGTGCTAAACAGTGGTGGCGGTGGTGGTGGTGGAAGTGGTGGTGGTTGTTGTGTTGGGTCGGTTGTAGTGGTAGTGAGTGTATTTGGGTGGAAAGAATTTAATTTGCGGGTCGGGGCGGGTCGGGCATGAGTTTTTTTAAGTTAAATCGGGTAATTAATGGTGGAATTGAGGATTTTGTCAACTGAGGGGTATATTTGTTTACTTTCTTAACGGAAGGGGTATATTTATCTACTTTGACTAACGGAAGGGGTATATTTATCTACTTTAACTAACGGAGGGTATATTTAACCATTAAACTAAAGTAGAGGGGTATATTTGACCCTTTTCCCCATATTAAAAGGAGAACAAGAGAAAAAAAAAATTGGTCCACGCTTGGATAGAATGATAGCCCCTATTTTTTCTGCAACATGCATCTCATCCAATAACTGAAAATTCATATTGTCAATATTAATAGTATAGTCAACATTCTTAAGGAGTTCATGCCCCCGTTATATGTTACTTACGAGTGTTAAAGGCAGAAGTTCTTAATTGTAGTTGAGAAGTGTGGAACAATAACATGTAGCTTTTGTCTTATGTTTTGGTGGTACTAACACGTAATATGCCTAATAAAATAGAAGTTGTTATCTTAAACAGACACTTGAAATTCTTGAAAATAGCTACTCCATTAATTTAAATTTATAAATATTAATATATATCAATTAAAAATTCAAATAAAGGAATAAGAAAAGATAACCTAAACCTTTTAATTATGGACTTCATTTTAGGCCCAACTCCAAATGCCATCTTCGACGAGCATTAACTCAAGGGATTTTTACAGGGTCATTTGCATTTGGCTGTATTTTGTGCCGGTTTTTAATTTTTATCCCTCAATGCAAACAACTTTTTGGCAGGGTATGAGTTTTTATTTTAGTATCATAATATCCCAGAAGTTATGCCCCAAGTCTTAAAGAACTTATGCCCCCACTTGGCATAAATTTGATTTTGGAGGGAGAATTGGATTTTGCTCTTTTACAAACTTTTTTTTAGTTTTATGACCTGTTTACAAGAGATCTTCATTTTTTACACATAAAAGATATGAAAAAAACACAGAAGAGATTTGAAAAAACCATTTTCTTGTACTCAAATTGTAAGAGGGTAAGAGATCTCAAATTATATCTTTTGTGTATATATATATATATATATCTATTGTATATTTAGCTAGCGAATATAATTATTTTCGGCCCATCCATCAAATGTGTATAAATTCCATCAATCACTTTTTCTAAAACTGAAGTATTTAAAAACGCTTCATTTGTTTTGTATTTTCTCCAATGTTGAATAACTTGCTATATCTGCCCAAATAATTTATCACTGACTAATATTAACAGAAACTTTCCTACAGTTTCAATACTTTGTGTCTCCTAATCGTGCATATATTTCTTACTTGGTTATTAGTTGGACCCAAATTGATGCGCGCTTTATGTCTTAGAATTTGAATTTCTTGTGACTTACAAGTTGCAAAATCAATACACATTGCAGAGTTTCTGAGGAGTGAGAGATGGATCATGTTCCTACATAAAATGCAATTAAACATTCAGTCAAATATCTTTTTCCTTTTTCTTTTTTTTTTTAATTTTTTTTTTATAGCCATTAGAAGGAAAAATGGACGAATTAGAGAAGTAAACATTAGAACGAAAATGTCATTTATTATGACTTATGAGAGCCTAAAGCTTTGACACTAGTAGTAGCCAAAAAAGGAGAGAGATATTGTCAAATGGGCTTTGCTCAAACAACACTATAGCACCCATTTGTCTCTTTTCCATCAATTTCATCTTGAAAAATAGTGGATGTTGAAGTTTCAGATTTCGTAAGTTAAATTTCAACATGCTATCCTATATGAAATTTCAGGATAATAACTATTCTTCCATTATAAAGATTGAAAAGTAGTTGTTTGTAATTTTTTTCCTAATAATACTACTATTAACATAGAGTTCCGGTTCCTTTTCTTGTAATGCAGAATATGAACCCTTTTTTCTTGATTCTGAAAGAGTTGAATTGTTCATAATACGGTGAATTGAATATGGAACTGAAAATCGAAGAAGTTCATACTTCTAGCAAAAGGAGAACAACTAAATTAAACCAAATATAATGTAGTAAATCGAATCGAACCGAATTCTGACAAACACTCCTTCTAGATTTGAAACTCGAGTTGACCAATATACGGATCATTTGATTTTGTAGTCCTTTTTAAATCTATTTTTAATTTTATATTAAAAATAAATTTTACAAGAAATTTTTATTTTATACATAAGAGATCTTAAAATAACACTTATAAAAGTTGCTTTATTCAATCCAAAATATAGAAAGGCTATGTTCTCCCATTTTCCCCAAAATAGCTAGGAACTAATAATGTGTTAAATTATTTTACGTTTCTGAGGATTATGTTATGAAATATACTAACGCCATTTATTTTCTCTCCGTGCAAGTTACGGCACCTATACACGCAAAATGCGCAGGAGTACATATAGATGTGAGATCCATAAGCAATAAAGTACTACTCCGTCCCAAAATAATTGTCCTAGTTTGATTTAACACGAAATTTAAGAAAAAAATTTAAATGTGTGGTCCAAAATAAATCATAGATATTTTTGTGGCCGTAAATCATCTCATAAAGTTAAATTGTTTCTCAATATAGAAATATGTCAATTTTTTTGGGACAAACTAATAAGGAAAGTAGAACAATCTTTTTGGAACAGAGAGAGTAGTATATACTAACAAAAAAAAGGCTTAATGCATATGCGCCCCCTTACAATTGCTTCTTCTTTTTTCCACTTTGGCACCTCAAATAAGTGTTGTTCCTGTTGAACATCTGAACTTGGCTTCAAGTGTGTCTATCAAACACAATCCGACTTACACAACATATTTGGTGAGTTAATTTTATTTTTTTACTCAAGATGATTTACACAAGACCCGACAAATCACAAAATTTAAATTTAAAATAACTGAAAATCAAAACATATTTTACAAAGAGAATGAAGAATTCACATATGAATACACCATCAACATAGCATTATCTTTATCAAAATAGTCAAATTCCATACATATATTAGCTTAACTTTCAAGGATAGATCATGTGAGATGCTATGTAAGTCGGATTGTGTTTCATAGACACATTTGAGGTCAAATTTAGGGATTCAATAGAAACAATACTCAATTGAGGTGCCATGAAAAAAAGAGACAAGTTTAAGGGCCGCATATGCATTAAGCAAAAAAAAAAAAAGGTACCCCATAAATCTTTTTCCACGGCCACCGTCCACCATAACGTGAAAGCTCGAAAGTGATGGCAAATTATCCCCTTATCGTGAAACTTCGTCAGCAACGCTCAGAGTCCGAAACTTTTTTAATCAAAAAAAAAAAAAATTGGAACCAAACTAACCCATTAAAAAAAAAAAAAAAAGAACCAAAGTAGGCTTCACGCACAGAAAGGACCAAATTTGAGTTTGGTCCTTTCACGCACAGATTTTGTGCTCTGTGCGTGAAATAGGGTGCCTTTTTTTTCCTTTTTTTTTTTAAGCTATCAAAATCACGTTTTTCCCATACTTTGGGCAAAGATTAGTCATGTTTCAAAACCCCAAAATATCAATATGTTATATAGAACTTAATATATTTTTTTTTGCGTACAATAACGTTGGCTCATTACATCAAGTATACCTAAACGTTTGGATCGTCTTTTTAGGGGTTGTAAAGTGCCCCGAAGTAAGTTTTGTTTGCTTGGAAATTTGTCATCTTTGTTCTTTGAAAATCAAACTCAAAATTAAGCTTTTTTCCGTACTTTAACCGAAGATTAGTCATGTTTCAAAATACCGGAATATAAATATTTCATATAGAAGAACTTCATATGTTTTTTAGCGTAAAATAATGTCGGCTCATTACATCAAGTATACATATATGTTTGAATCGTCGTTTTAGGGGTTGTAAAGTACCTCGAAGTAAGTTTGGAAACTTGTTATCTTTAAGTTTTTTTTTTTTTTCGTGCTTTGACTGAAGATTAGTCACATTTTAAATCATTGGAATATAAATATTTTATATAGAACTTAATATTTTTTTTAGCGTACAATAATATCGGCTCATTACATCAGGTATACATATGCCTCTTCACTCACGTAAATAAAAAATAAGGACATGAGCATAGGTAGAAAACTAGTTGTAAATTGTTGAAACTTTAAATGGTCATAACTTTGCGCTCGGATGTCCGATTTACGCGATTTTTTTTTTTTACCCAGGGTATTTTTTTGATATCTAGGCGGTTTGGCCGAGTCGATTTTTCAAAAAAAGCCCGTTATCCCATTCAATTTGAATTTTGCCCCAAATTTGTGCAAAAATTTCATTCTTCTCTAGTAAAAATCTAATGATAAAAAATCTATTTCGAGATGCTAATCCCGTGGTAATGATGTTTTGAATGTCAATTTCGAGGTTCGAAATTCAATTTATGAAAACGAGTTAGATAGCATTAGTGAACAATATAAAAAACAAAAAGTGTCTACTTTGTGACATTCACCAATTTGGCTTGGTGGTTTAGCCTCTCCTTTTTACTCACTTCTTTTTTATGCCAACAACATGGGATCAAACCTTGGTGGAAGCATTGAATGAGATATATTATCCTTGGTTGAACTCTCAGTATTGGATGAATTATTTTTTAATATAATATTTTTATTTATTTCAAAACACTTAAATCAAAACCCTATAAAATATGACACTTAGATCTAAAGATGACAAGTTTCCAAGCAAACAAAACTTACTTCGTGACACTTTACAACCCCTAAAACGACGATCCAAACATTTAGGTATACTTGATGTAATGAGCCGACGTTATTGTACGCAAAAAAATATATTAAGTTTTATATAACATATTGATATTTCGGGATTTTAAAACATGACTAATCTTTGCCCAAAGTATGAAAAAAAAGTGATTTTGATAGCTTAAAAAAAGAAAAGAAAAAAAAAGGCACCCTGTTTCAAGCACAGAATCTATGCGTGAAAGGACCAAACTCAAAAAGTTACAGTTTGGTCCTTTCAAGTATAGATTCTATGCGTAAAATCTACTTTTGTTCTTTTTTTTTTTTAACGGATTAGTTTGGTTCCAAAATTTTTTTTTTGGGTTAAAAAAGTTTCGGACCCCAATGCTCAGGATTTTCGCTTATTTGCTTGACGTCCATTTATCGACATTATCTTCCTTTTTCTCTCTCTCTCTCTTTGTCTACACTATTTCAACACGATTTTTTTTACCATTTAGATCTAATCTACAACTTCACTTCCCCTTCTATTTTTTTCTTCATTTCTAGTCTATTGATGCTAAACAAAAATGAGATACTGTACTATCTTTTGTCAAGAAGTTCAATGAAACTTTTCACAAACAAATGCCGCTTCATCATTTGTCCTATGCACGTTTAATTTGGAAGGTCAGATGTTTACACCAAACCAGTGTAATTTACCATGGTTAAGTGATTTAGTAAAGTGAATACATGCATTAGTTAATCATGGTTAAGTGATAGTTGTATGTATTCAAACATGATGCATTCAGTGGTTTGGTGTAAACACCCGATGCGACTAAGTTTTTATTAACTTGGAAGGTGTTAATATTCTTTTTATCCCTGATAATCTTATCTTAATAAATTTATGATATGAGTATTATTCGGAAAACATTAGATGACAGATTTAGCTTCCCCAATCCATTAATAAATTTAAGTTATCTGTACGCTTCGCAATTGATGCTAATCACGTGTCGCCCACCAAATCACGTAACATTGCCGATTTTGCTGTTTGTATAAGAATTTTTTAATAAAACTAGTAACGCGAGGCCCGTGCTAAGTCCGGACCCAAACTCAAAATATAAAAATAATAATTTTTTTCTTCAAAAGATGCTTATTTATTAATTCTTGAAAATAGATCTAATTATATGAGAATCAACTTATTTCAGAATGAATAACATATAATCTCGTACAATCACT
The DNA here is from genome assembly GCF_029784015.1 of Lycium ferocissimum. Lineage (NCBI taxonomy): Eukaryota > Viridiplantae > Streptophyta > Magnoliopsida > Solanales > Solanaceae > Lycium > Lycium ferocissimum. The sequence continues at coordinate 9,030,510 of NC_081346.1, read as the reverse complement.
AATTTCAGAATGATTTTAATCTCTTTTCCTTTTCGTCTTCTTTATTTCCCAATACAATTGAAAATTTAAAAGAAAAATTAAAGGCTCTCGTCTTCTTCAAAAGATGCTTATTTATTAATTTTTGAAAATATTCTTTACACTCTAGGGTAATCTAATAAAAGTTATTGCACTAATCTTTTTTATAAACAAGATTTAATGCAAATTCTACGTAAAGAAAGAATTGTTCTGTGTTATAAAAAATAACTCATGCATGCAAAGGAATTAAGTTTAAACCAAAACCAGAATTACAATATATATTTTCTATAATGACACTCATCCATGAAAAATATCCGAAGTGATTTCAAATATTATGTACACTTATTTTGAACCAAAATAAAAAAGCTAAATAGATTTTTTTTTATTTTTACCGGATGGACTAATTTTAATTAGACCCATAAAAAGTAGATTTTGATATTCTTTCGAGAAAAACTTGAAATGAGGTACATCAAGAAATTAGTGGTAGATAAAATAAACACTTTAAAAACATATAAAGGATCAATCTCACATATAATTAAAATTTCAAATCAGTAATAAGTTTCGATATGTAAAAAGTAAACTTCATTTTACACCTTTAACATTTTAACTCTCATTGTTGATGGAATTATTTACTTCAAACTCAGTTATATTTATCTTAAACTCATTTAATAAGGTTTTAATAAAGTACTTTATTTTCACATGTAATTAGCTAAAAAGTTATATTTTCATCTTCTAGAATCATCTAAATAACACAGTAAACTTTTCAATAACTTCAACTTGACAGTAATATTTATAGCCTTAGTTTAAAGTCTTTACACAGATTAACCTAATGAAATTATAAGGATATTAATAAATAATAATTCAATTATAATAATAAAGTAAGAAAATATTAAAATTATACCTCAAAAATAATTCTAGAACAGATCTAAGCACATATGACCTCACTACAGAAGATTTTGGAGGTTTAAAACAAAGAGATAAAAAAGTATGGAGAGAAACATATGACGCGGGACATATGTAAATGTAAAGTAAGACCTAATAAATGCTTCAGTTGGAAAAATAATTGACTCCAAAATTGTGTAAATTTTATCAAAATGTATGAGGAAAAATAATAATCTAAAAGGTACTTCATCCGCTCTATATTATATGGTGTTTTTAGATTGGACATACCTCTTAAAAAATTCACGTACCCCTAAAAAGTAAGATGTGTTTTCACTAAATTACTCTTCATTAAATAATCCCTATGTCTCAATTAATGTGACACAAGTCGAATTTAGAGAGTTAAACTTCGGACATACAATCTTTAAATTTTTTTGAGAAATAATTTACATATTTAGAAACTACATAAAAAGTACTACAATCATAATAATTAATAATAAAATATTTAAAGAGTGTGCGAATAAAACCATAATCAAAGATTTTTTTGTTTGACTCTCGAGATCCGAACTGTATTACATAAATTGAAACAGAGAGAGTAGTACCTATTTAATCATGATTTCTTGATTTGCAAAAACCCACTTATATTAACATAAAAGTAAATTTAGGGGCGTGGGGTGGGAATATCATCATTATTATGTAAAAAATATTTATTTTAGACTAAATATAAAAATTAAAAATACCAAAAAAAAAAATATCTAATAAAGGGCCAATTACAAAAGGGCCCATGCAGGAGTAGTATCCAGAAAATGAACAGTGGCAGCAAAACCAATTGTTACAGCAGCCACGTATAATTCACTACGAATTGGATTTTTTTACAATATTCCAACTTATCCAGAAATGAACGGTGGCAGCAAAATCAATTGTTGCAGCAGCCACGTGTAATTCACCACCAATTGGATTTTTTTACAATATTCCAACTTAGTCCCTGTGAGGACGACCAAAAAAGGAGATCCCTCTAATATTAAGTAGTTATAATAACTAGATAGACTAGATGATGAAAGTCTGTGCCAGCACGGGCCCAACATAAAAAATAGTATTAGACTTTTTTTTTAATATGTCTAAAAAAAAAGATATATTTTTATGTTTAGAAATCATTTAACTTAAAACTTTCACTTTTACCTTTAATGAAATGATTTAAATTCACACAAATATTTATGACTTATTTTAAATCACAAGTTTCAAATATCTTTCTTTTCTTTTTTAAACTTCATGTCTAGACAAACTATGTCACGTAAATTAGGACAGTGAGAGTACCTTTTAATAATATAATTATGAAATTTTTATTATAGAAAGTATTATAATTCAATTAATTAAAAATATCAATAAATTATTTTACTTAGTCCACTTCTTTCATATATGACTTTCCTGGTTTGATTCTCCAATTGAAACATTTGAAATACACCTTATCCTACCGAGTTTCATGCCATCTTCTCTTTCTACTCAGCAATACTGAAAAACATTTTTATGCGTTAGCATTTATTGTAGTCTTAAATTTTTAAGTACAGATCAACTTCATCATTTTAAGAAGATATGTGTATACGTTTGTCGACCGTTTATATTTCGTTTTCTTGACGTGGACAGCCGACACCTGTCCAGTGGCCTTTGCTCACTGAATTCTTTCCAGATTTTCATCAGCTATAAAGTGCGATCAGCACTGCATATTTCCACTCTTATTAGTAGCCACACACATAAAGTAGTAAGTAAAGTGATCAAGCATGGCAATTCCTAATATACGGATCCCTTGTAGGCAGTTGTTCATCGATGGTGAATGGAGAGAACCCGTTAAGAAGAATCGGTTACCTATCATCAATCCCGCCACTGAAGAAACTATCGGTATTTGAATTTTATTGCTTTCATTTCAAAGATCTTGCAATCTAAGCCCTTTTGATAACTTTCAAAAAACCTATTTCAGAATATATCTTAGAAATAAGTTCGTGCCTAACTTTTTTTGAAGATTTGCGAGTGTTTTTATGGTTGTAAGTAAAATCTTTTCTATAATAACCCTCAAACTACTTCAGAAATAAGTAAGATTTACTAGTGAGTTAAAACGTTTTCTGGATTTCCTTTTTGCAAGATATTTCACAAACGAACCCCTGGAAATGAATGTGTTTTGTGATGTTGTTGGATTTTCAGGGGATATTCCGGCAGCTACATCGGAGGATGTAGACATCGCCGTCAAAGCAGCAAGGAATGCGCTACGTCGAGATGACTGGGGTTCTACAACTGGAGCACAGCGCGCTAAATATCTTCGTGCTATTGCTGCTAAGGTTTGTCTGTTTGTTTGCTAAGTTTTCCATATCTCTATTACGTAGCAGGTTTGATTCTCTTTCACAAATATAATAAGTATTGCTTTCATGGGCTTGACTTGCAATTTTTTAATTGTATATTAGTGCAATGAAGTGTTAATTTCCTATCTTCCAAGACCATACGATTGTGAGCTCCGTTAACCAAATGTTTGTTCGCTCGATTTGTGTTTAGTGCCATTAGCAAGTTAAATCTATTTGAATAACATCTGCAAATCTTATTCTCTTTGAATGATAGTAAATTATTTTGGTTATCAACTGAACTGCAGCTCGATTATGCCAGTTTTACTGCCTTTCGCCTTAGATTCTGAACATTACGAATTCGATGGTTGTGATACAGTGAGTAGCAGATAGCAGATTCCAGTTTGATTAAATTATGTTGTAGTGTATGAATTGCCGCTGCATATATAGCATTTATCTTAATTCTTGGTGGCTATGTTGTTCGGACTCTTCAAAAATGCCGATGTGTGCGTGTCGGATCCTCCAAAAGTAGTATATTTTTGAAGGATCCGTCTCAGCCAGATATTGCTATGACTATTCATGATTATTCTTTTATGTTTAAATGATTCAGTTGCTGTTGTTTACATTTACTGTAGGTACTGGAGAAAAAGCCTGAACTAGCTACACTTGAGACGATTGATAATGGAAAACCCTGGTTTGAGGCTGCCGCTGATATGGTATGTTCTTGCTTTATGTGATAAACATAGTTTTATTTGTTGCAAAATACATCATTTTACTTATGTGCTCTTTCTTATCTTCCAGGATGATGTCGCAGCGTGTTTTGAGTACTATGCAGATCTCGCAGAAGCTTTGGATTCCAAAAAGAAGACTGAAGTTAAACTTCATTTGGATGCATTCAAGACCCATGTTTATAGAGAGCCTCTTGGTGTTGTGGGGTTGATTACTCCATGGTACACCACCTATCATTAGTGATTTATGCCCTTATTATCTCTTTCAACCCAGTCGGAAATATGATATTCTTCTTTTCCCAACCAAGTTGATATAATAGGCGACCAACTTCTGCATTGTACATACAGTTTATGTATGTGTGGCTGCTATGTTGTTATGAGCATTTATGAAAAATGAATGACTGTTGTATATTGAGCTAAAATTTGAGCTTTTTGATTAATTAAGATAGCCTTTTGATGAACTCCCGTCTCCAAAAGTTGGTGAAAAGAAAATAGTTTGCCTCACTAAGGCAGTTATCAACTAGTTCAGCGGTCTTTAATAGACAAAGTTGGATGCTACCCTCACACATGAGCGTCAAGAATGATAATCAATTGGACTCTTGAGAACTATATTTACAAATTGGATAGTGACAACATACACATTTCAGGTTCTTCAAAAGACAAAAGGTGAAATGTTATTGAGATGAAAGCCTTTGGAATGTTGATATTCTAGGAGTCTTAAGTTATTTAGGTGCCTTAAAAAAGTAGGAGACTCGAGTGTCTCCTGGGCATTTCCTTGTTTGTTGACTTCAAACAAGTTGCATCTTCCCTGAACTTGTGAATTTTGTGGTGGGTTTGTTAAAACAAGGCCCTCTTTGCATCTTCATTCATTGCCAGGATAAGGGCTTGCAGCTTATTGCCTTTTTTCAAGGCAAAGACCCTGGCCAGAAGGTGAAAGGTGAAACTATGTTGCCCTATTGGGACTCTGCCTTGACCTAGCTGCCTCAAGGTAATCAGGAATGCTTGTGAAAGTTGAATTGGGTGTTGACAGAGAGAGAGAGAGAGAGAGAGAGGGGGGGGGGGGGGGGTGCAACTTATAGAGAATCTCTTTCTCTTTTCTTTCTTATTTTACCGTTCATTCCTGTAAGGCGAGAAACCACAGGATTTACAGTGCTAGAGATTCCTAAAAAGATAGTAACTTTTTTTGCGAGCAAGGGAGAATAGAAATCAATCTTTTGGAGCATTGTGAATTTCATTAGATTTATCGTGTTTGGTGAGAGAGAAAAGATTTAGGTGGTTGACTTATGAGCTTGTTTCATAATGAAGGAATTATCCTCTATTGATGAGCACATGGAAAGTTGCTCCTGCCCTAGCTGCTGGTTGTGCAGCAGTACTTAAGCCGTCTGAAATGGCATCTATGTGAGTCCTTATCTTTTCTCTTCATTATCCATATTATTAGTCCACATCATTTACATATTTACTCTTTTTTTCAACTTCAGTACCTCTTTGGAGTTGGGTGAAATCTGTAGAGAGGTGGGTCTTCCTCCTGGCGCCCTTAACATACTAAGTGGATTGGGACATGAAGCTGGTTCTCCTTTGGTTTCACATCCTGATGTTGATAAGGTTTGGATTGTTCTTTTAGGTGTATCTACGTTTATTGATCGGTGCCCGCAATTAGTGCTATGTAATTTCATGTGGTGAATGCATTTTACTTCTTTGGGTGAGCAGATTTCATTTACTGGAAGTGGCCCCACAGGGTTCAGGATCATGACCGCTGCAGCTCAACTTGTTAAAGTATGTTTCCATCTGAATAATCATTTAGGTTCCTATTGGCAAAACTGATATGCTGGTTGGTTCAACATAACTAAGCCTCTCTATTTCATTTGCAGCCAGTTACTCTTGAGCTTGGTGGAAAAAGTCCAATAGTCGTGTTTGATGACATTCATGACCTTGATATAGGTTTGCTCTTTTAGACCCTATATGATAACTCCCTTCTAAAAAATATTATCTTTTCCTGACATATCTGGAATTTTCTATCACATACTTAACAAATTGATAATTTTGGGAAAGGAGGAAATCCATCATTTCAATATTTTTTTATTTCAGAGGAACATTATCAATATATATATATATTGGAGTGGTCACTAACACATTACAAGTCGATGGTCTATCCTCGGAGTTATGTGTTAAATACATAATAATTACCTAAACTGTTGGAATTGAAATCTTAATATTAATTTCTAGGCCCTCATGTTGATGTCATCTTTGCGCAGCATTTCGGAAATTGATTTAGCTCCTGAATTTAAGTGTCCTCATTGTTTATACAGCTGTTGAGTGGACTCTTTTTGGCTGCTTTTGGACAAACGGTCAAATTTGCAGTGCAACATCACGTCTTATATTGCAGGTAACAAGCTAAATGTTGGACAAGGCCATGTATTTAGTCAATTTTCAATTTTATGGTTAACTTAGTAACTTTGACTCGACCCTGTTTACCATTATCTAGAAAGTACAAATATACCCATTTGGTCCTGTATCCTTTGTTGGCAACCGGCAATTCCTTAAAAATACAAGAGGATATGGGGGTATCTTAAGGAACAAATAATTAGTTTAAGTTGTATTCTTAACACTATATTGGGGTCACTCGGTTTTTTTTTTCTGGCTGTTCATGATGAAGTTTTCTTCTGGTTTATAATTGCATGGGAGGATAGAAAGTGCTTTTTCCCGCAGTAGGGTAGGGAGAGATTCTTTCTCTTTACTAGAGCCAAGACTGTACGAGGAGAGAAAGACTTAAGTCGACTCAAGTGGAAATAATCAGACTGCTTCCATACAGACTTAACTGGAGGTGCGTGCTCAATTGGGGAGCAGCCAATAAAAGGTCTTTTGGATCCAAAATGGCACGGCTGGCTGTCGGAGAAGCACTCACAAATCTTGTTTGGGCGAAAGTTACCTCTCTTTCTGATGTGACACTTTCTCCCTATTTTGATAGTTTGCTAATGGTACCTGAGCCAAACATAATATGTGTCTCTGAAAATCTAAGCATGTCATGTCAGTTCTTGGACATGGGAGGCTCAAGGTCCGTGATAATGATGACATAATACTTCAAAAATGACCATTTCACAAAACAAATGATGCTGTAATAGTACTTCATGTTAGTGATAAAATAACTAAGTAATTCATAGAGCACACGTACTTTCTATATCATATTCATGTCTTGGATTTAAATAACTGCTTGATTCGTGGAATCATTTAGCTTACTTTTTTGTCGTCAATCAGGATTCCACAATATGTGGAGAGCCATTCCAGATAGCGCGGGGCCAGATTTTTTCTCATTCCTTTGAATAGAAGAGGCTCTTAGTTTTAATTGGTTATAAAGAGAGAGAATACAAGCTCTTAAGTGGTACTGAGAGAATGGATCACTACTTCTTTATTGCTCTACCATTCGGTATAGGATGAGCGACCTGCTTAATTCAGTTTTTTGGAAGCAAGTCGATATCCTACCAGAGTTCTTGTAAGTTGGAACAGGAAAGGGATCATCCTAATTGTTGATTGAGCACACTAGCTTATCGGAGAAAAGGATAAAACAGCCTGCATCCCTTATCATACACTACAAAGATTAGATTGTTAAATTTTAGTTTCAATTTGGAGATTGATTAATTTAACCTAAGATTATTTTTTTAACTGAACGCAAAGTATTCTGTAACAAAATATATTTTAGAATTCAAAAATTTCCCAAGAAAAATAAAAAGAAGAAAAAAAGTCATAGTCTTAGCGGAAGTTCTTTTGGCTCTCAAATAGTAAGCGGGTCATTTTCAATTGGCATGTCCTTTTTAATAAAGGAGCAGGATGATCTGCTCTCTTATGAAATCAGGCAAGAGAGGGTGAGACTTCAAATCTTTTCTTTTATATGCCACCTTATCATAAATGGGAAAACGATACTATTACAAAGTCCCTTTGATGTATCCTTTAATGCTAGCGCCCTTTCTATTATCGTCTAACATTAGAGCTCTTGGTGAAACCAAATTCTGAATTTGCAGGAAACAATTGCTTCAAAATTTTTGGACAGACTTCTGGAGTGGACGAAAAACATCAAAATCTCAGATCCCCTGGAAGAAGACTGCAAGCTTGGTCCTGTCATTAGTCGTGGACAGGTAAAAAAATTATGCCAAAAAACTAGTAGAGGATGCTGCTTTATCTATATTGAAATGTGCTGCTTCTTGGAGAAAACATTATGTGTTGCCTTGAATAGATGTCACTGTAGCTTATAAAGTGAAGGACTCATGAGAATTTATGTTTGTTCCCTGCTCCAGTGTGACTTACTCGCGGAAGTGTCTTCTGGATAAGATACAGTGAATATGATAAGTTTGGGGGATATGGAACATAAAGTCATAACAGACTGAAACTGAAGGTACAGGAATAGTGTGCCATGCCATCAGGTAGTGTTGGGAAGCAGATTTCTTGCATAAGTAGAAGAGACTTGTGGATTAGTAAGTAATAGCATTAGGTTGGAAGGTGAACAGGAATAGTGTGCCATACCATCAGGTAGTGTTGGGAAGCAGATTTCTTGCATAAGTAGAAGAGACTTGTGGATTAGTAAGTAATAGCATTAGGTTGGAAGGTGAACAACTTGAATAGGTTTAAAAGTCTACTAGTTAAAAAAAAAAAAAAAAAAAAAGAAGAAGAAAAGAAAAGAAAAGAAAAAAGTCTACTCATTTTCTTCAAGCTTGTAGACACTCTTTTGGAAATTAATTACCCTTTGGGTTGACCTTGACTCTGCTATAAGATTTTTCTCTCAGATAACAAGTGGTATTTTACAATCAAAACGCATGCTGCCAGACTTCTTTCTGTATGTGATGTATCGTAATTTTTTCATATTAGATGCTTGAACTCCAGCTATCGGTCTCTCTCTTTCTCATTCCTTCATATCTTAGTTTGTTACCTATTGATGTTGTCTTGTTTAAAGGACTGGTGTGGGGAGGATAAAACTCAGGAAAAGAATGAAATAATGGTGACGGCTCCCGGAAATTTGTCCAGTTAACATGCAGCATGGTTTTGTACTTGCAGTAATTTTTTTTTGAAACTGAAAAATGAGAAGAAAAAGTAAATTTAAAACTTTTTCCACAACCACATTTATAATTTGGTCGATAGATATGTCCGAGACTTTGTAGAGGCTATTTCACTGAATGAAGAAGGTTTTGTATTGCATATTCTTCAAGTTTTAAGGAAATAAAAGAAGGTAAAAGAAAGTGCCTATGGACGGTCAAGTGCTGTTTAGATGATTTAACAACAGTACTTAACAAAAAACACAAGCTACACTGAAAAGCCACCACATTCATATCTTCTCTTGAGTTCATTTGGGAAGACTATCCCCTTGTGGCTGATATTCATTGGAAAACTTTTGGTTTGAACCCTGAGACCTCAATGAAGTGGGTTGAGGACCATGAGGTCTCAGGTTCAAACACCAACTGAGGTGAAAACACGTGGTGATTTTTTCCCATCGTCCAACCCTTGGTGAACAGAGTTATCCGGTATTATCCTTCTTAAGAAAAGGAAGAGTTACTCGGTACCCAGTTAATAACAAATGCTCCAATATACCTTAACCACCTCCCCCCAACACACAGAGACTTATTACTTGACCAGGACAATAGAATAGGATAAGCTCTAGATGATGAAAAAATAAACAAATTCTCTAAGGTTTTTACTTGTACTGATGAGACATTCTTCTGGTTTGAAACTTTGGTGTTTGCTACTTGATTCAGTGATCATATCTAAATGCAGCAGGAAACATAAAAGTGTTTGTCATTGTTTAATGTCACCTCTAGTTTATCAAAATGCAAGGGACCTCAGTCTGAGAAATTACAATTTTTTCCTAACTTTTGTAGCTAATACTGTTAATTTGAAGTTCAATTCACACCATTGTTGTTTATCTATTCTGACCAAAGAAATCTGATTAGTTCTGTCCGTAATTGCATAACTATGGGTTAGAAAATTATATGTTTGGTGTATATCCTGTAGAATGTTCTTTACATTAGATACTAATTGACTAGTGACTACTGCCAGTATTAACGGCGGAGAATGCTGTCGATATCCATCTGGTCTACCCTAGTTTAATCGATGTTATTTTGAAAGAACTATTGATGTGAGATATCATTTCTTTCAGAACTGTTGGAACTAAATTTTGTTTGATGTAATAAAAAAGATGACCCAAAAAAGAGAGAAGATAATTTATGTATTTCGAAAAGTTAATTGATCGTGTTTTCCAAAATATATTGTCAAATAACCATTTGCTAACTGAAGGGAAGTTTCTATCAAAACACCGTGAAGTAAAGTAGTGGTTGGCGTAAATCTTAAAAAGAATTTGAGGTGAAATCATAATACAATCGACGTGGGGAGGTCTGTGTAGTTATTGTAAAAAAAAAAAAAAATCAAAATAGAGAAAAAAATGACCATAGTTCACATCAGTATAGAAGTCATTTAAGATATATAAGGAACTCTGTTATCACTGATTAAAGCAACATCTTTTAAAAATGACATGGATATCGGCTTTCAATTTTGTCTAGTTTTTCTTGCTTTCTCATTAATGACGTGCGGATCATGTTTATCTGCTGGTTTCTTTTTCCTTCTAAGTAGACCTATGGGCAATTCTTGTATATAATGACTGTTTGTTTACCTTTCAGTATGAGAAGGTCATGAAGTTTATCTCAACAGCCAAAAATGAAGGTGCAACCATCCTTTATGGTGGCGAACGGCCTCCGGTAAGAAATACTTCTGGGTGAAAGTATCCAGGTGCTGTATTTATCAATCTGTTGGATTGTGACTTAATTCTCCATTGAATTGCAGCACTTAAAGAAAGGATATTATATTCAACCAACAATCATTACTGATGTTGATACGTCCATGGAAATCTGGAAAGAGGAGGTATTTGGACCTGTTCTTTGTGTCAAAACATTTAAAACTGAAGAGGAAGCCATTGAGCTAGCAAATGATACCAAGTGAGTTGGCTAGACTTCAGATATATGGTTCTGTTATTTTACAAACATTCTTTTTCCTTATTTTACACTTTTTGCTCTATTAGGTATGGTTTGGGTTCTGCTATTTTGTCAAAAGACCTTGATAGGTGTGAACGTTTCACAAAGGTGAGAGTAGTTTCGCAATTGCTAAAAACATCTTTTATCCATACCAAAAGGTACTGCTTCTGCAAAATCAGGGATGACCTCTTCTTAATTGAACTTTGCAGGCTTTTCAGTCAGGGATTGTCTGGATCAACTGCTCGCAGCCATGCTTTTGGCAACCTCCATGGGGCGGTAAAAAGCGTAGTGGATTTGGACGCGAACTTGGGGAATGGTAAGCACTCATTGGTTGATTTTGGTACCATCTTGAATAACATTTAAGTGGCTTAGCAATCACCTCACTTTCCCTTCACATCCATCTTGTTTCTTTTCTGCTGCTTAAAATTCTCTTTCTGGAATTAGCTATGTTATAGAAAAGCAATCCACTATGAAGGTAAAAAATGTGGTTGTAGTAGAGGATATTGGCAAGTTGTACAGCTGATAAGTGATATTTTGCTCTTTCTTCTTTCTCGCAGGGGTCTTGAGAACTACCTAAACATTAAGCAGGTGACTCAGTATGCATCTCCCGACGAACCATGGGCTTTTTACAAGTCTCCTTCAAAGCTGTGAAACTGTTAAGTGGTCAAGGAACATGTGAATGATGAAGTAGAGATGAAACTTGATCTAGTGTAGAACTAGTGTTGTTTGTTATTATCAAGTCTAATAAATCTGTTTGACGGGACAAAATATGGATTGCATTTTTCACTGATGTTTTGCCTTCCTCTTCTGTTCATTTCATCTTTAAGAGCCAAGTGTCAAATCTTTAATTTGGAATTTGGAATAGTGTTCTGTAATTGCTGCAGCATCCTGAATAAAAGGGGATTTCCCTTAGTTTCATAGGTGGAGTAAAGCTTAAGGGTCGTTTGGTTCGCGGACTAAATTATTTTGGTATTATAGTTCTTGGACTAATTTATGCCACCTGATAAGTAAGATTAAATAATTCCAAGTTTGATGGGATATGTCGGATTAAGTTGGGATTAAATTTATAATGTGTTTTACTGTGTTTGGTTGACCCGTCTACCAAACACGATATAGATTTAATCTCAAACTTAATCATGAAATATCCTGCTACCAAATAAACATTAGCGGTAAGTTAGATAGCATGGTGGGAGTAAACGCCTAATCGGGATAATGATACAACTATTATAATTTAGTGAAATGTGAGTTTATGAAGAAGATCTGAATGTGTCAGCTTGGATTTACTTCTAGCAACATTTTATGGAAGAAAGGTTTAGAGAGTAACATAAACTAAATGCAATGCACTGAGCAGTTCACATAAGGGAAATAGCATTGAGGCATAGCCACCTGCAAAGGATAAACAAAAGCCAGCCATGGAAATTTTGGAGAAAATAACCTGATTGTATGGATTAAATCTTCAGATCTTGTGAGTTGCCCTTTTGGGGCAGTAAGACATGAAAAGGGCTAATAACCAATGATTGTGAATTATATACAAACTAGTGATATTGACCGCTCTTCGCGTGGTAAGTATAAAATTTAGTGAAATTCTTCATTACTTTTTCGATAAACTTAGTCAATATAGAAATAAATTTTGGGATAAAATATTTTTGGGATTAATTTCAAAGTCGTCATATTGTCAATTTCGTGAAAGCAATATATAACTATAATACTTATCTTTAACAATAGATCAAGAGTTAATAAAGAATATGAGAAAAGAAATAAGGTGATAATCGCTAAAGCTCTTTCTAAGCTCACATTTCAAGTACGAAAAAGGGTCAAAAATACTCCTAACGTATGAAAGTGGCTCACAAGTATCTTCCGTCCACATTGGTCTAAAAATATCCTCCATATTTCTTTACGTTATTCTTATTATTTTCCGGTAACACAAAACTAAGTGTGAACTTTCTAATTAGTGTAAAGGTTTAGTACGGGCATGTAATGGAGCAGCGTTATCCTCTAGCGAGGGAGTCTTCAACAATGTAGGGATCTAAAAAGGTGCCTTTTGGACTTCTTATAATAATCACGTAATAAAAAAGGAGAAAAAAAGTAGAAAAATTAAGATAAACGATAAATAAAAATTCTAGTTTTAGGGAGTGTCACATCACCTCTCTTAGTACCCACAATAAGGACCAAAATAATTTTGAGCCTTACATGAGCTTCTCCTCTCCCGAGGAAAATAAAAGCCACGCATATAATTTCAAAAGAAGGTTGCTTTTGAGATGAGTGCGAATTTGGTATTAGTTTTCTCCACAATGTAACTCTGTAGAAAGAAACAAAGAAGAAGAAATAGAGAAAAACACAGGAGAAGAAGGCTAAAATATTCAATAGATGAAGACATTATGCTTTGTGTTTCCTATGCATAAATATTCTGGCTGGTTCGAACGAATATGAGTATTTTTCTTTTGAAAAATACATCGCAAGAAAGGAAAAGATAAATACACTAACTAACAAATAAGATAAATTTTGAAACAACGGTACACACCATTTAAATTTGTAACTGATCACTAAACGCAAGCAAAGATTTCAGAAAGAATTACAAGAAGTGACTATTAGGTTTTCTTCATGCGTACCTTTTCCTTGGTTACAAATCCAGTTCAAAACGGTGTCGATGATGAAAATAAGAACTTATTTCTCAATAACTTTTAGGCTTCGAATTCCCGAAAGGGCGTGACTTTTGGGTAGGGCTTCTAATTAAGGCCCAATGCAACTCCTAATAATCATAGGGAGACACTCAAAGTAACGTTTCAAAGTTATCTATAAAAAGTTTCGAGACAAAACCTTAACTCTTCACTCATCGTTCCACCCAAACGCCAAGAAAGAAGTTTACTAGACCTGACGAAAAATGTTCTAATATAGTTAAATATAATATTTATATATATATTATATATGCAAACTTTCGAAACGTGTAATTAGTGAAAATGCTGTGTTTCCGCAGAATTTGCATGATGTATCATGTATATACCATCAAACATAGAAATTGGAAATGTACCTTTACCAAATCTATAAAGGAGCCGAAATGCTCTCTTGCTCTTGGTCTTCCATTAGTATACAGAGTGTGCCATTGTTTTTACGAATAAATTTTTAATTGGCCAAAGAAATTAAAGAGGTTCAATTTAATGGGAAACCACGTTATGATTGAAGGAGTAATTGAGTAATGACAGTTTAATGGGCAATAAATTCTCCAAATGGAGGAACGTGTGTTTCGGATTTTATTTTGATACATTAGATTAGATAGAGACACATGGCATGGATTAGAATTAATGGCTAAGATTTAATTGACTAAAGCAAGACTCTCTAACCATGGTTTATATAATTAATAACTTATCCATAAATATATTAAAATATTTTTCTCTCTCTTCCTATTTTAATATTCCATTTTTTTCAATTATGACAACTCTTTAATGGTGATATTTTCCGGAATATAGACAACTCTTTCAGAAATATACAATTACCAATTGAATAATAGGGTCTATATTTTGAGAATTAGTAAGCATCATAATTGAAAAAAATGAAAAATATCACCAATTGAATAATGGGGTCTATTTCTGCGTACGGAAAAAAATTAAGTGGGAAAAATAATCGGGTAAAGGAGAAAATATATTTTACTGCTTAGGAAAAGTAAAATAGGAAGAGAGAGAAAATAATTTTAATATATTTATGGATAATTTATTAATTATGTAAAATTCATGGTTAGGACCTTGCTTTAGTCAATCAAATCTTAGTCATTAATTCTAACTCATGCCATGTGTCTCTAATCCAAAGTAGAACTTGGGAAAATGGAGAGAAGAGAAATGGAGAGGAGCCACGTCAAGTGTGTTTCCATGTTGAACTCAAAGAAATGTTGTTAAATTATATATGCAACTTGAACGAAAAATTGTGTCTATTAGCGTTCCAACCGACTTTTTTTTTTTAATCAGGAAAATAAGGTAAAAAGGCCTAAAAGCTGAGAAAAAAGAAAAATATGAATGCTGGCCTAGGAGAGTCTTTGTATATGTCCTTCCTTTATATAGATATATAGACTAGGTAGTAGCATGTTTGTAACTAATCTAATATATATACGTTTTTTGATGTGATGACCAATGATAGATTACCATGTTGCCGTTGGATGTTATTTTCTATTCTACTATATTAGAAGAGGGAGTTAGCACACAGGAGGTCAACATGTCTGCTTAGACATTTTGAGGGTATTTTGGTCATTTCAATGAAAATGGAGCAATATGATTAGTCAAAAAGGAATCTTACTGTAGCTACAATATAAGAATCGGAAAAGGCTCAAATCAGGGCCGGCTGAATAACAAGGCAAGTGAGGCAATGGCCTACGGCCTCACTTTTTTGGGAGCCCCACTTTTTTTAAAGTCCCTATATATATATATATATATATATATATATGTATATATATATATATATATATATATGTATATAAGTGTATTGTGTACTCATACGTTTGACTCTATATATTGGGGTAAAAGTAAAAAGTAGGGGAGTGGGGCCTAGGGAATATTTTTAGGAAAAAATTATAACTTCTTTCCTTTTTTTGGAGAGTAATTGTAACGTTGGCAGGCATTAAAATTGGGAGAATGTAAACATTTTTTTAGGTAATTGTAGATTTTAGTATCCTTATTTATTTGGGTGACTATTCTATTGTTCATATCTATGTATTTCTTCTTCCTTTCATCATTCTTCTATTCTTTTATTATTGAAAATTCTCAACTCTCCTACACTCCTAAATATTCTGCTGCAAAACATAGTGCTTACAAAAGATCAAAGATTTACTTTTTGACGTCTTCTTCAAATTATCAACGCAATTATTTCGATATCATTATATCAACTTATCAAATTCTTAAACTAGATTTTATTGTTCTAACTTTATCTTATATTTCATTGAAAATTTGTCATTGTTGATATTTTTCAAAAATTAGGGCCTCTCTATGAAGTTTGGCCTAAGGTCCCCGATTTTGTTGAGACGGCCTTGGCTCAAATACGCCATTGAACTATCGAAAATGACTCATTTATGCTACTCGTCAATAGTTTGGCTCATTTACGCCATCACCGTTACCAAAATGGCTCATCTATGTCATCGCCGTTACCAAAATGGCTCATTCATGCCATTTTTCATTAACACCAGTTTTATAATACCAGATGTGACACGTGACCTCTAATTAGAGGTTCACGGTTTCTAATTAAATTAGCCCAATTTTAAATCCCAAATTAATAAAAAACCGACCCAAATTAATGAAATGGCGATGACGTAAATTCTAGTGGTATTGCTCTATGATATATTTAAGTCTTTTACGTATAAATATGTTTGCCTTGACTAAACTGACATTGTGCTGATCTTATCAACCTGTCACTCTTTCAAAACCCACTTTCTAATTGCTCTATGTGGCATGAAAGAAGTCTGAGGGGTCCTTTTTTTTTTTTTTTTTTAAACTATTTCGCTTCTCTTTGCTTTTCATTGGCCAAGTTTTCCAACACAGAACTTCTGTTAGCATTATTTATTTTTCTAACCATTGTTTAGTTGTATTATTACTCTTAACTTAACGTTTGAAAGAAATTGGATTTCTATTTGGTTATTAACATTTACTCCTATAATGTATGATTTCTATTAATACTTATGATACTTTTAGATTCATTAGCGAAGTTAATTTAATTTCCTAAAATATTGAATTTAACTTCTTATTTATTTGTATAATCTTGAACTTTAAATTGTAAATTTAGTTTTTTTCTTTTATAGGAACAATTAGATTATAGCATTACAACATTATTAGTGCTCTGTCCGTCTCAATTTATGTGACACCAAATTTGATAAGACATAAAGTTTAAGAAAAAAACACTCGAGATTTATGGCTTAATCATACATACTTGTGTGTCTATAAATCATCGTATTAAAGATAAAATGAGAAGTTTGAACTTTGAGGTTAAAATTATTCTACATATCAAAAAATGAAATTCCTTTTGGTAAAAAAATGTATTTCTTGGAATAAAAGTATTTTAAGTTCATTAATTTTTTATTTATATTAAAATTGTAACTTGCACTTTTTAAAGAAAATACAAGTTTAAAGTGAGAAAACTATTTTTCCATGATATTTATGTTAGACTATTAAATGGGAGAGTATCAAGAAAAAAATAAAGAGATGTCAAAAAGGAAAGGAGAAAAGCATATGTAAATCGCGAAAAATAAGAGTAGAATGTATTTGAAGAGTAAAAGAAGGAACAACAAAACTAAAACTAAATAAGCGAGGAACATCCAAAGAAAGAAAAAAGGATAGAAGAAAATTGATATATTAGTTGCTTTCACAGTTCAAATGTGGAGTTCAAAGTAAAAAAAATGAATAATATAATCTGAAATAGAAAATTTAGAAAATTAATATATGTGGAAGTAGAGATGCTTCCAATGTTATTTTTATTATATTATAACATGTTAGTCCTGCTTAGAGTACAATTTTATGTGCTTTTTATAATAGATTAATAAAATGAAGTGTAGAAGTAAAAAAATATGATAACGTAAAAGTGGAATACATGTGTGGGAAAATAGGTGACAAACGAAGTAGTAGTACTTGTTAAATGAAGTGGACCCACAACTGGAAAAAAGGAAAGAAACCAAATACGAGATAATAGTCAAAATACCCCCCAACGTTTGACCAAAATGCCAACTACACACCGAACCTTTGCGGGGGTCCTATTACCCCCTGGACAAATTTTTTCGGTAGCAAAATGGCCACTTTTTTTGCCGTGTGAGCGATCCAATCTGCCACCCCCAAATATTAAATGGCGGTTGTCCACACGCGCCTGGCCCACGTGCCACGTGTTTAATTTTGCCCCATTTTTTATTAATTTCCCCCTTCCTCCATCCATCTACTCTTCTTCTTCAAAAAAAAAAAATCTCTCAATTTTCCATACTCCATTTTTATTAAGGATCTGAAAACCCATACCCAATTCTCCTTCATCTTCATCAACATTATCATCATCATCATCATCATCTTCACTAGGAGTTGAAAAAAAAAATCACACCAACTTGCTCAAATCTAATCCAAACAAACCCAAATGTGAAAGGAAGCTTCCTAACACCAAATAGAACAAAGTTCATCCATTAATTTGATTAAACAATCGAGAATTTAGAGAAACCCATTTGGTGTTCTTCATAGCTTTCTCCAAATTCTTAGCAATGGAGTTTAATTTTCTCCCAAATCAACTCAAAGAATTAGTGCTTAAATAACTCCAACCAAGCAACAAGTAGCAACTCCAAACAAGCAAGCTTCCCATCAGATTTTCTTTAACAAGATTAGATTTTTCATCCTTATTTTTTTCATTTTTCCTTTTTCTTTCTTGATTTTTCATTTTTTTTTCTTGATTTTCGTTTATGGTGGAAAGTTGTTCTTTAACAAGTTGTTCGGAATCATATGTGGATTTTCTTCGGTTGAGATTTTCGTTTATAATGGATATTATTTTGACAACAAAAAATGGGGATGGATATTAAATAGGGTGAAGATGAAGATGAAGATGAAGTAGCCTAAAAATGGAGGGAGTTCAAATTTTATCTACTTGGCATCATATGTGGCGGCTTAGTTGGCGTCCAAAACAGGTCGGATGCGATTTTTTTTTTTTAAAGGCCGTCACGCGCCCTTTGGGCGGTGTATTCACGCTCTCTGCCACATCGGCAAAAAAGGGCCATTTTGCTGCGAAAAAATTTGTCCGGGGGGTAATAGGACCCATGAGTTCGGTGTGTAGTTGGCATTTTGGTCAAATGTTGGGGGGTATTTTGACTATTATCTCAACCAAATACAATTGAAATAAGTCCAAATTTAGTGTACAATTCAGACGGATTTTTATACAATTTGTTGTTCTTTGTGTTCGTCATATACTAGAACAAAGAAGAAATATATCAGCCTTTTGAGGGATAAGGCACTATTACCCCCCCAAACTATACCCTAAGTTCCTACGACACACCTTTCCTTTCCCTGGGTCCTATTACCCCCCTAAACTATTTTTTTCCTTAATTCTTTGCACCTTTAACGCTGACGTGGACCAGTGCGTGCGAACACGTATGTTAAGCGCGTAAGGAGTAAAAAAGAGAGGTTATAACGAATGGGAACCGACCACATGTCACTCCCAAAGTCCATTTGAAGACTACTTCGTCCAAAACACACTTAATTTCATCAACTCCATTACAAATTTTCACCCGTTTGCAAGAGCTAATTTTGGTGGCAAATTTTTCCATTTTCGATCGGGTTAGTTAATTATCGTGTAAATTCTTAATCTTTTCTCCCTCTCATGTCGAATTTCAAGTTTAGGGTTTGAAATTTCTTCCCAATTCTGTGTATGAAATGTTAGGGTTAGGAATGGCGAATAGCTTGTTGAATAAGTTGTGTATGGATGAAGAAGATGCGATGCTCGATGTCGAAGTGCGATGCAAACATGGCATTTTGCTGAAAATGCGGACTTCTTGGTCCGACCGCAATCCGGAAGGAGATTTTGGTCTTGTCCTCACTATGGGGTTTGTGTTCATGTTCTAATTTGGTTGATTAATTTTAGTGTTAGTGTTAATTTGAAGTGATTGAATTCTCTAAATTTCGAGGCCACAATTGCAAGTTTTTCAAATGGAGAGATAAGCAAAGTGTTGATGAAAGATCAAAGTTTATTATTCCAAGATTGGTGAACAAAATCAAAGAGTTAGAAGAAAATTACGAGCGTGTTACGTTGCATTTGGCTGAACTTGAAAGTTTTAAGGTGCAGTATGATAATCTCAACATGAATTCACTTGAACTTGAAGATTCAAAATAGGATGAAATTCAGTTGGATGAGCTTGAAAGTCCTACCCTTCAATATGATAATCTCAACATCAATTTAGTTGAGCTTGAAGATTCAAAAGAGATAGGTGATTTGAATGAGGTTGAAGTTTCAAAAGAGAGACGAATGATTTGGATGAGCTTGGAGATTGAAAGAGAAGAGTAATTTGAAAGAGAATGATATGAATGAAAAAAAGAATAGCAACTCGTGTAGGTTTAATAGAAGCAGTCCTTTGGTGTTTGATGATTTGTGTATTTGTTGTGTATCTTAGTGGTTTAATCCAAATGGGCAACTTGAAGAAAAATCAAATGAAGTTGCCATAGTACTAATAGAACCTCATTTTGGTTGTTGTAATGGAACTTCAATGATCTCGGATAGGCTAAAGTTAGATTTGTTTTGTTGTAAAGTACATTTTGGTATTATAATGAAGCATGACTTGTTTGGTTTATCCTACTTTTCTTGTTGGTATTATTTGAGTAAATTTTGGCAATTTTCAATTTTGGCAATTTTCTTTTGTTATTGGTTGAGTCAATTATGGCGAATAAGATCACATATAGCAACAGATTTTGTTTCAAAATGTTGAGGACTGGGGGAGTGTATGCCGGATCCGGCATACAATCTTTAAGGAAAAGCTAAAGTTATGCCGGATCCGGCATAACTAAAAATCCTGCCCATAAGGCGAATTTTTCCTAAGACATAGTTTAGTTATGCCTTATGGGGCGAATTTTAGTTAAGGCATAACAAAATTATGCCCATAAGGCAAGAACTTTTCCTTAAGGCATAGATTTTGCCTTATAAGGCAAAGTTTAAGTTATGCCTTAAGGAAAAGTTCCGCCTTATGGGCATACTTTAAGTTATGTCTTTGGATGAGAATAACTAAAAGTCTGCCCCCTCCGGCAGACTTATTGTTAAACATAACTAAAAGTCTGCCCCCTCCGGCAGACTTATAGTTAAACATAACTAAAAGTCTCCTCCAAAGAACATTGTTAAACATAACTAAAAGTACGCCCCCTCCGTGGACTTTTAGTTAAACATAACTAAAAGTACGTAGTTAAACATAACTAAAAGTACGCCCTCCAAATGCGGACTTTTAGTTAAACATAACTAAAAGTACGCACTTTTGATTTTGTTTCAAAATGGACCAAATTTTGTTTCAAAATGGACTGATTTTGAGTCATAATGCACAGTATTTTGAGCCAAAACTGCACCGGAGTTTTTGTTTCAAAATGGACAGATTTTGAGTCATAATGCACAGATTTTGAGCCAAAAGCGCACCATTTTTTAGCCAAAAGCTGCACCGGTTTGAGCCAAAAATGCACCAGGTTTTGAGCCAAACTGCACCGATTTTGAGCCAAAGCGCACCAGATTTTGACCCCCAAAGCGCACGGGTTTTGACCCAAAAGCGCACCGATTTTTGACACAAAAGCTTGCACCGTTTTGAGCCCAATGCCGCCGATTTTGAGCCCAACTGCGCCGATTTTGAACCAAAACCGCACCAGTTTTTGAGCCAAAGCGCACAGCTTTTAACATCAACTTTTGAGTCAAAATCTGGTCGTCAAAATCGAACAAAAGCAAGCACTTAAACATCAACTTCAATCATCAAACATTCAATACATAGAACTACATTCAAGACCACATAAAGCTGCCGAAAAAACGAGAATTCAACATTGCATATAAATACTAGAATTGGTACCATTTCTTACAAGAAAATATAGTTTCAAAAATATAAAAAATGGTACATACGAATACCTTTTACCAACATGAACAAAACAATTTGACATTAACAAAATACGATACTTCTAAATTAACAAAATCAACATTTGATATCAACATTATAGCTTCCACGGGTCTCTTGGCAATGAAGGAGTGGTACTTTGACTTGCATTGTTTGAACCATTAGCCCTCGCTTGATCTCTAATCTCTTGAAGCCTTCTAGTTGTGATTGATTTAGTTCCTTTCCATTTTAGTCCACTTGTTGGTTTGAAACCAATATCACCGGTTATATTGTGCGGATCTTATTATCTTTCTTGGTCCGGTAGATACAATTCTCGACTTGGTAGTCAGCTACAAAAGAAGATTTAATAAGTTGAATTTATTATAAGAGAACAGTATATATAATGTAATGTATCAGTACTTAAACACACACTATGTTGTTTGTTTCCATCCATCTTTCTTAAACACACACTATGTTGTTGTTTCCATCCATCACTTCATAACCTTTGTTAGCCCATTAAATTCAATGGAACGGTCCGTTGACTTGTCAATGTTCCAATATCTTCATTCCCGTTGGAGAGATGTTGCCTATCCAATATTAACATTAACATATTCACTCATTACCCTACCAACATATTTTGGTTCATCATCATCTCCAAACACTAAGTCCCCACCATGATACAATCTAAGAGTTATGAATGTAAACCCGCTCATAACTAGCGCAAACAAAGATAAATAACAACAAACTAAGTAATCGAAAATTTTGAAAATTCTATTTTCGATTCATCAAACTCGCAAACCTTAAAAACCCTAAATTAACAAAACCCCAATTAAATGTAGTAAAGAACTAACATTTGGACTAAATGCAAACTTAGCCTTCCAACTGACCTTGAATTTACAAATTGAAACACCGAAGAAATCACAACACTATTCTTGTTTTGAACTGGAGCGAAATTGACCCTTTTGGAATGGAGAACTTAAGATGCTAGATGCTTTTTTCCACTCTATAAAATGCTGAATTTTAAGATTTTGGGATATAATCTTCAATGATCAAAGAAGGTTTTTTATCAATTGATTTTTTGGTTCGGGTGAAATTTTTGATTGGGTAATATTTTGGGAAAAGTAAAGATACGATTTAACCAAGGTCAATAAATTAAAAGGGGAAAGAAAGTGACTTGGGGGCCCCACGGCGCGTGATCACACAGCCTTGAATATAATTGGGATAGTGTACAATAAGCCTCCACGTCGGCGTTAAAGGTGCAAAGAATTAAGGAAAAAAATAGTTTAGGGGGTAATAGGACCGGGGAAAGAAAAGGTGTGTCGTAGGATCCCAGGGTATAGTTTAGGGGGTAATAGTGCGCTTATCCCGCCTTTTGAGTTGCAGAAGAGGAAAAAGAAAAAATATAGAAATTCAACTCACCCTCATTGTGTGGAAGTCTTTATGGTGGTTGAAATTTCTAACTAAAAAATATCTTCTTTTTAAAAAAAAATGGTTTTTCTCTTGGGTAAGTAAGATTATGCTTTCAAGATCCATTTATCACAATTTTGTCTATATTAGCTGGACTTCATCTGTTAAAAAAATACTCCGTAAAAGATAGTAGTACAACTTACATTAGACTTTATGATGAAGACACAAATAAACAAATGTACAAAATAATTCAGTACTTCACCTGTTGGGAGAGTGTGATGAAGCCATGCGAAAACACAGAGGTAGTGTCACTTTCAGGTTTTTGTCTTGTAATAATTGAGTTTCCCTTTTGATATCACGTGAATGTGTGTAGGGGAAATTGTGTTCATTTTAAAGTTAAACAATTGGAGTTGCTGATTTGGGCTAAGTTATAATTCCGTGTTTTGAGATCTGATTTCAATATGAAAATTGAACTGTGTGGTTGTACACCTCTAGCTTGAATCCTGTTACCTGATCTTATAATAACCTCCTGAAAGAAGCTCTTTCTGCACAAGGATCATACGAATAAATCACCCGCTCTAGGTGATGCGCTCTCAGCAAAAGATAGTCAAGTAGGGGTCACCATAGTGCAGTTACTAGAGCTGGATTATGGGTCTCTGAGTCACAACTCTAGTAGAATTCATGAATGAGGTTTATGTTTCTTAATAGAAGCATTAAAGTTAATCTTTCTATTGAGTAATACTTCTTTGGAAAACAAAGTTTAAAGCTACCGGTGAACCTGAAAAGGATGTCTGTTTCCTTCTTTTGCTTTCCTGATACGAGCTTATTTGACAGGAGTCTTCCAACAGACTTTGTACGGTTGGATCAAGATATTATGACACCTCTTGCGGGGAAGAAGCAGCTATATACGTATGAAACCATGGATTTCTGGGAACAAATTAAAACACCAGGGTATGCCAATCACATAAAGTGCTCATCATACCATTTTCCATTTCAAATGTCAAGATTTGAGGTGACAGGTGGGTTTATTTCTTTTGCAGAATGTCTTTGAAATGCTCTGGTCTCTACCTGGCTCAATATAGTTCTACCTCACTAGCACTACAACAAAATGGATAATTTGCGGAGGTTGAAAGTTGCAATTTGCGGGAGTTTTAGCCTCCTCAAGTAATTAGTGGGGGCTAAAACCACCACGAATCGCAACTTTCAACCTCCGCAAATTACCCTTTTATTTATAGTATTTGTTAAGAAAAAATAATTAATTTAGGGTCCGGAACTTTTGTAACCCAAAAATAAAATTTTGGAACCAAAATAACCCATTAAAAAAGAAACCAAAATAGGTTTCACGCACAGAATCTGTGCGTAAAAGGACCAAAGTGTACATTTACACTTAAGTTCTTTTACGCACAGATTATGTGCGTAAAAGTACTGAAATAACACGTCCCCTTCCTTCTTCCAGCCTTTGTAATTTGAAAATCACTCAAACTTAAGTTTTTTTTTCATACTTTGATCGAAGATTAGTCATGTTTCTAAACTCCAGAATATAAATATTTTATATAGAACTTAATATCTTTTTTAGCGTACGATAATGTTTACCGTCACATCGGTATACATATATGGTTGGATCGTCATTTTAGGGGTTATAAAGTGCTCCGAAGTAAGTTTGAAAACTTGTTATCTTTAAGTTTTTTTCGTACTTTTGCAAGATTAGTCACGTTTCAAAATGCCGGAATATAATTATTTTATATAGAACTTAATTTTTTTTTTTAGCGTACAATAATGTCGTCTCATTACATCAAGTATACATATATGTTTGGATCGTCGTTTTAGGGGTTATAAAGTGCTCTGAAGTAAGTTTGGAAACTTGTTATCTTTAAGTTTAATTGTCGTATTTTATAGGGTTCTAATTAATCTAGGACGCCGCACAAGTTATTATTAATCGACAATAAATACTAAAATAACTAATTATCATTAAAAAATTAATACCCAAAAATATATATAATATTAACATAAAATGTACATTTTATTTACAAATACACAATCTTTTTAAGGCCTATGGTCAACCCGCCCCACCCTCACTATCATCGGGATCCTCTCTGCCTTCTCTCTTAATGACAGGATGATTTATGTCATGATCATCTTTTCTTCCCTTCTTCAGGCCTTAGGTGAAAATATGCTTCCTGTGGGAGATGGCGGCGGTCGAAACCTTAGTAGCCTCATTAGATGCCTCAGGAGATGACTCAATCGAAGGGGACTGGACCACAGGAGCAGAAGAATGAACCTGAAATAACATATAAACAATTTAATTTAGATTTATCATAAACTAAACATAAAATAACATATAAACAATTATTTAATAAATTATTTCATTGTAAAAAAAACAAACTTGTGTGTCGTCGGCCTCCTGAGATGGCCGGTCGAGGGGATTCTTAGGGCGGCTCCTCGACGGTCTCCCGAGCGGGACCCGGAGGTAGGGCCGGAAGTGGAGACGGGTCAATGCGAACAAGAGGAGACGGGGTCCGCGAGCGTAAGAAAACGAACTTATAATACGTGTAAATAATTTAGTTTAGATTAATAAAATAATTAATTAATACATTATTTTATTATAAAAAAATAAACCCGTGTGTCGACGGGCTCGTGAGATGGCGTGTGAGAGGGGCTCTGAGCGACCCGCGGGCGAGAGATGTGAATAGTGCGGCCGTCGTAGGACGGTTAGCACTATCGAAAATAATCCCCAAGTCTAAGTCCTCGTCCGTCTCCGCGTACGTAGATCACTAACCGGGCACCGCGGAAATAATGACTAAGGATCATAATGTGCGAACATCTGCGGCGTATATCCGTATCTTTACCAAGTCGACGCCCGGAAGAAGAAGTCGACGGATATCCGTAGCCGACGCAGCCCCCGACGGCTTTATCGTTAGGGCTCACCCCTAAGACCTGCGGCGGAGCCTGCGCCCGACCACCTCTCCCAGCCCGACCACCTCGCCCCCACCGGAACACCATCTGGAACATCCTCATCGATACGATGCCACTCTTGTGCCCGAGTCATACCAGTGTCCGTGGCCCGAACTATTTGTGCCGCATATGCCGCTATCCGGGCTCGGGACTCGTGGGGAATGCTCTCACGGCGTATCATCGAGTCGGTCCGTAGCCGCATATATTTGCAAATTTTAAGAATTGAATAAATTCGTAAAATACGCATAATAAGACGATGGATTAAGTTTAAGACTAATAAAACTTACGACGCGCCTCATGCTGCGCAGTGATGCGTATCCTCGACCGTCGGGACGAGGCGTCGAGGGTTGGCAATCAGGTGCGAGTGATCTACATGTTCGCGTCGTACCCGCGGGGACCAGAGTGTCATGTCCGATTGCCGCTAGAGTCGTCATTCTCGCATTCCATGCATCGACTTCCTGGCGCATACTCTACCGCCATGCCGCATCGCCGATCGAACGCCGTCCCCGGTATAGCCGGGCGTGCCTCCCAACGCGTACCGCAGGGGACATCGTACATGCCCAAACCGCCGTAACACGCGTTCGGGCTCGTGATGCTCAACGATGTCCGTATGGATCAATGGACATCGTGCCATCCACATGTGCTCACCGCCCCTGCAAACGGCGGCGCCCAACTCCAAAATTCGATCATACGGCGTCCATATGAAAGCCTATAAAAAAAGAATTCAACTATTTAACAATAAAAGACTAACAAAAATAACAAACTAATGTTAAATCAAAAAAACTTACCTCGGACGCCGTCATGCGGTCTAACTGATCCCTAAATGGGAGAATGACATGGTGCGTCTCCGCACCTCGAGATAAGCCTCGTGACCATCTCCACGTGTATGGCATATCCTCATCAACATAGTCATCAGAAGAGCGAGCGACTATGGGGGTCAGGTGTCTCAACCTAGTCCACACCCATATCCGTCATAGACATCAAAAAAATTATTTGTCGATCATCGTTTCGAAAAAAATATATTTATCAGTCGTCGTTTCGAAAAAATATATTTAGTGTTTTATTACACACACTTAAATATATTACCTAAAGAAGAGGGCTAAATGCAGCGACCTCAAGCCTCTCGCCCTTGAGGCTCGATCGAATCTTACGTACATGAAAGCCGGGACAACGGCGCCCAACCGTAACATCCCGGTGTCTAGATCCTCAATATAGGCCCGTTTGCATACCTCAGCGCTCATATCCGCACCCACGTATTCGGGAACATGATGCTATGATGAGAAGATATAAGCGAGCACGTAGGTCAACATCAGCCTGAGGCGTCGTCTCGTCAATCGGATCCTGCAGGTTTACGAGGCGCAAGTGAGCATGGAGGGAGGACCACAACAACCGACTCTGTTCACGTATAGCCCTCTGCTGAGGCACGAAACCAGTGAGCCTAGTCATCTTCTGGCGATATGGCAGCATCTGCGGAGGCTCCACTCCGTCACTAGAGCCCTATCATGCACAAGCCGACCAACCTCGATGCACCGGTAATTACCGCCCCGACGTAGTATATCTATGACACTAGGATGTGGGGGAATAGCCTCTAGAATATCCCATGCCGACTCCGAACGGCACGGATCACTCTACTATGGGATAAATGGGCATCCCATACATACTCTGGGACACAATAACAAATGCGTAGATAAAGTACCCCTCCGTTGTCGAAGGGCTTTCCGCTCCATGTAGGTGTCCTATCCGTTTTGAGGCATTTTAAACGATCATTAATACATGAAGAAAGGATAGTATATTTTTTACGCATTTTAAATTAATCATTATTTTTTTAATTAATCTTTAATACGTAGTATTAGTTATGTAATTTTTTATCGAGAAATTATACAAAGGATTGAATCCTACACTAAGGATTTTCAATTTCTAATTAGCAAATAAACAAATTAACAATTAAAGATATAAAGATTAATAATTAACAAATCAAAAAATTAACAATTGGCTAGCAAACAATTAGCATATAATTAATAAATAAATAATTAACTGACTAATCAAACAATTAACAAATTATTAGCATATAATTAATAAATAAACAATTAACTATCTAATCAAACAATTAATAAATTATTAACAAATAAACAATTGGTTTAACAAAACTTGGCCAATGGGAAAACTTGGCCAATGAAAAGCGAAACAGTTGAAAAAAAGACCCCTCGACTTCTTTCATGCCACGTAGAGCAATTACAAAGTGGCTTTTAAAAGAGTGATGGATAATGAGATCAGCACAATGGTCGTTTAGTCAAGGCACACAAATATTTGTATTGTAGCTATAGTAAGATTCCTTTTGACAAATCATATTGCTCCATTTTCATTGAAATGACCAAAATACCCTCAAAATGCCTAAGCAGACATGTTGACCTCCTGTGTGCTAACTCCCTCTTCTAATATAGTAGGGAAAAAAAAATAACATCCAACAGCAACATGGTAATCTATCATTGGTCATCACATCATCACTTATGATGGAAAAACGTATATATATATTAGATTAGATACAAACATGCTACTACCTAGTTTGTATATAATTCACGATCATTGGTTATTAGCCCTTTTCATGTCTTACTGCCCCAAAAGGGCAACTCAAAAAATCTGAAGATTTAATACATAAAATCAGGTTATTTTCTCCAAAATTTCCGTGGTTGGCTTTTGTTTATCCTTTGCAGGTGGCTATGCCTAATGCTATTTCCCTTCTGTGAACTGCTCAGTGCATTGCGTGTAGTTTATATTACTCCCTAAACCTTTCTTCCATAAAATGTTGCTAGAAGTAAATCCAAGTTGACACGTTCAGATCTTCATAAACTCACATTTCACCAAATTATAATAGTTGTATCATTATCCCAATTGGGCGTTCACTCCCACCATACTATCTAACTTACCCCTAATGTTTATTTGGTAGCAGGATATTTCATGATTAAGTTTGAATTAAATTTATATCGTGTTTGGTAGAATGTCAACCAAACACAAGAACACATTATTAATTTAATCCCAACTTAATCCTCGATATCCCATCAAACTTGGAATAAGTTAATCCCACTTCCCAAGTGGGATAAATTAGTCCAAAAACTATAATTCCGGAATAATTTAGTCCGCGAACCAAACGACTCTTGAGCTTTACTCCACCTATGAAACTAAGGGAAATCCCCTTTTATTCAGGATCCTGCAGCAATTACAGGACACTATTCCAAATTAAAGATTTGACACTTGGCTCTTAAAGATGAAATGAACAGAAGAGGAAGGCAAAGCACCAGTGAAAAATGCAATCCATATTTTGTCCCGTCAAACAGATTTATTAGACTTGATGACAACAAACAACACTAGTTCTACACTAGATCAAGTTTCATCTCTACTTCATCATTCACATGTTCCTTGACCACTTAAAAGTTTCACAGCTTTGAAGGAGACTTGTAAAAAGCCCATGGTTCGTCGGAGATGCATACTGAGTCACCTGCTTAATGTTTAGGTAGTTCTCAAGACTCCTGTGAGAAAGAAGTGCGAGAAAAATATCACTTATCAGTTCATCTTGCCAATATCCCCCTCTAGTTACTCCTCTAGTGTGGTAATACTACAACCACAGTTTTTACCTTCATAGTGGATTGCTTTTCA
>NC_081346.1:8705728-9000910 GCF_029784015.1 Lycium ferocissimum | reverse complement strand
ACCGACGGTCAAAGTGGCACAATAAAGGTCGTCTTGAAGGGTTCATATGGTACGCGGCTCTGGCATTGAGGGGTCCAAGTGGAAAATATGGACAAGTTTGAGGGTCTATCTATGACTTTGGCCTATTTTTAGTACTATATTAGAAGAGGGAGTTAGTTGCTTTCACAATTCGATTTGGAGTTTAAAATATATAAAAAAAAAAATAATCTGAAATTGAAAATTTAGAAAATTAATATATGTGGAAATAGAGATGCTTCCAATGTTATTTTTATTGGTCAGAAGTATATGAACTCCTATCAAGTGCATGCAACATAAAGATAGAATTAAAATAAGAAAATTTAAAATTATCTTTAATAGATATAACAATAAAAATAAATATTAGGAACTGCAGTAATAATCGAAACGTAAATGAATTATATTGAAATTAAAATTATTGGGCCCGTGCTGCGCACCACCATTCCTTCATCTAGTTAATAAGAAAAAGAGGAGATAAAAGAAGTTGCTTACTTAAATTCATAAATTATTATAAAATAAAAAGAGAAAATTGGAGTCACATCTCACACTTTTTTTCTTTTTCTTTTAGCTGTTTGTTTTCTAATTTTTAATTTGCTATTTAGTGTCAATATCATAACTACGTTTTTTCCCATCATTCTTTCAGATAAATTACTAGAGCAGTACAAATATCTCTTTCTTTCCCAAAGAAATTTAGGGTGTGTCTGGTATGGAGGAAAATATCTTTCAAGAAAATTTGTTCTTGAAAAATAAATAAATTTCTACTTATTTTCTCATGTTCGGTTGGGTAGTAAAAAATAAGTTAATTTCTTATTTATTTTCTCATTTTAGGTTGGGTAGTGGAAAATAAGTGAATTTCTTACTTATTTTCTCATGTTCGGTTGGTTGGTAGAATTTTTTTTCGAAAAATGCCACTCATGCCCCCACTAACCCCACCACCTCATACCACACCAACCCCCTCACCCACCCTCCACCCCCCAACCAAATCCCACGCCCACACCCACCACCCAACCAAATCCCACCCCCACACCTACCACCCACCCCTACCGGAATCCCCACCCCACACACACCCAACCACTACTCTCCAACCACTTCATCTTCACCCACCCCAACCCCACCCTACCCTGCACCACCTCTCTATCCAACCCTCCCACCCACCTACCCTCTCCCAAATTTTCTATTTCGTATATTTTATTTGACTTTTATAAAAAATGAATTTTTTTTTCTTATCCACCCCCACCACCCTCACCACCCACCCCACACCAAATTAGCAAACTTTTCATTTTTATAAATTTTTTATAAGGGTAAAATTAAATATGAAGTAAAAAATTTGGGAGGGGATAAGGGGGTGCAGGCCGGGGGGGGGAGGGGGGGGATGTAGAAAATCAAAAAAGAAAATTTTCTCAAAACCTTTAAAAAAAAAAAAAAAGTTATTTTTTTTAGGAGTGGTGGGGGGTGTCGTAGAAAATCAAATTATAAAAATAAAAAACTTTTCAAAACTTTTTATTTGAAAAATAATTAATTTTTTTGGAGGGGGTGTTTGGGGGGGGGGGGGGGTGGGGGTTGTTGGAAAAAAAATTCCAAAACTTTTATTTTGATAAAAAATAATTTTTTTCGAGGCGGTGGTAGGGGTGGGTGGTGTAAAAACTAAACAATTTTTTTTTTAACTTTTTTTTTAAGAATTTTTTTTTGGGGTGTGTGTGTGGGGGGGGGGGGGAGGGATGGTTTGGTGTAGAAAATCCAAAAAAAATAAATTTAAAAAATTTGGGGTGGGTGGGGAAGGGTGTGTGGGACTTGTTGGCGTTTGGTGGTATGGTGGTTGGTGAAATGTCAATTGTGGACTTGTTTTCCCTACTTTGATTAGGAAAGTCATTTTCCTCATTTTTGAGGAACTTATTTTCCTAAAGAAAATATTTTTCAAAATTTTTGATCAAACGAACATGAGAAAATTTAAAAACGTTTTCATTCATACCGAACACACCCTTAATAACTAAGGTAGGTAGAGGAACTTTCAGCACGTGGACCTGATGACTATAGAATTCAATTCACTCTCTACCTATTCTAAAGAAAACTAGCAAACTATGCCCGTGCGATGCACGGGACCTAACATTATTAATTTGGTTACTCACTTTAGTTAGTTTTTATGGTTTGTATATTTTGCAAAGAATACCGCGATTCTCCTTAGTGAGTCTCCATATTTTGTTTCTTTTCCTCTTATTTTCCCCTTTAATTTCTCAATTGTTGTTAAAATTTATCTTATTTTGGTTATGTTCGCCTCTTTTTATATTTAGTAAGTTGACAATTCAAATATCCTACATGTCAAGTTTATAATCACAATATTCCAATGATATTTTATTATATTATACACATTTTTTAATTTAAAATCACAAGATTCAAAAGTCTATCTTATTTCTTAAACTTCGTGTCTAGGCAAACTTAGACACTTAAATTGAGACAAAGGGAGTATATGTCAAATAAATGAAATGAAAGGACAACCGAGATATCATGGACACGTGGAGACTTAAAAAGTAAACACATAAGAGGTAGAATTAATGTTAACCTTCTGAAATATACACATGTTAATCCATGCTTAGAGTACAATTGCATGTGCTTACTATTGTTGCATTATACTAACAGAGGTGTTTGATGTAACATCAATGTATTTATAATTGCATTAAGTGCAGTTCAATAACTAAATAAAAAAGAAATTCAAATTTCCGCATAAGACCGAAATTAAAATGTAAAAACTTTAAAATGAATTCAGAATTCAAGGCCAAAAGAAAACAAACGCATAACAAGGGTAAGAGGAAGAGGAAAATAGTTGTTCAAGATGCAAATTTACTTTTTTTCTTGCAATTGATTAACACAAGGGCCAAAGCCACAGAAATACGTAGAATAGACATTAGAAAATCTGATAACTTTTGTGTTTGCCTCTAACTACATCTATATGTTTAGTAAGAATTTATTTCTCGCAATGTTTATTTCTTAAACTCTGTGTCTAGTCAAACATATACATTTAAATTGAGACTGAGGGAGTATATGCCAAATGAAGGAAATGAAAGGACAATTGAGACACTGCAGACACGTGAGGACTTAAAAACGTAAACACACAAGAGGTGGAATTAATGTTAAACTTCTGAAATGTACACATGTTAGTCCTGCTTAGAGTACAATTTCATGTGCTTTCTGTAATAGAGTAATAAATGAAGTGTAGAAGTAAAGAAATATGATAACGTAAAAGTGAAATACACGTGTGAGAATACAAACCGTGTAGGAGAATACCGAAAAAAAAAGGAAAGAAAAATCAATTGAAATAAGTCTAAATTTAGTGTACAACTTAGACAACTTTTGTAAAATTTAGATGTTGTGTTCGACACTCACAATATTAAAAATGGAAAGAAATATAAATCTTGATTGAAATAAGTCTAAATTTAATATACAACTCAGATAGCTTTTTGTAAAATTTATTGTTGTTGTGTTCGCCCCTCTCGGACACTCATATATACTAGAAAAAAGAAGAAATATATCAGCCTTTTGTCTTAGCCTAGCCTTTTGTCTTCGCTTCTAAGGCTGCTCGCTCGTCTGATGTTGAAATCCTTTTTTTTTTTTTTGTTAAGAAAATTCTATTTGAGTTGAGAAGAGGAAAAACAAAAACTATATAAAATTCAACTCACCCTCATTGTGTGGAAGTCTTTATAAATACCAGAAAATCTTGGTGGTTGAAATTTCTAACTAAATAAAGAATATCTTCTTCCTTTTTTTTATAAAAAAAATGGTTTTTCTCTTGGGTAAGTAAGAATATGCTTTCAAGATCCATTTATCACAATTTTGTCTATACTAGGTGAACTTCATCTGTTAAAAAAATAAAAGATAGTACTATACCTAAAATTAAACTTTATGATGAAGACACAAATAAACAAATACAAATAATTCTATACTTCACCTGTTGAGAGAGTAATGGAGGCATGTGAAAACACAGAGGTCGAAACTTCCTACCCAATTAATTGTATTTGTCACATATAATCCACCCATTTCTTATGTCCTTTCTTTTTCACTGCATCTCTTCATATCTTTTGTACTCCTCTCCATTTTTACAGTATTCAAATCCCCACACACATCTACTCTTACAATTTTCTTGGTCTGCTTCATCTTTTGTCGGCAGTGTCACTTTCAGGTTTCTGTCTTGTAATAATTGAGTTTACCTTTTGAGATCACGTGAATGTGCGCATAGGGGAAATTGTGTTCATTGTAAAGTAAAGAATTGGAGTTGTTGATTTGGGCTAAGCTTTAATTCCGTGTTTTGAGATCTGATTTCAATAGAAATGGGAAGTTCTGAGGAGAAAGTTGTGGCTGTGATCATGGTCGGTGGACCAACCAAAGGTATGCATTTTCATTCAAGTTTAGCACTACCATTCAATTTCTTTTCAATTCCTTGATTCATTTCGTTTCAATTATTCGAAAATACTTAGTAGTATTAGTTTTCGGATAAAACCAAAGGTATGCATTTTGATTCCAGTTTAGCTCTTCCATATCACTGTTTGGAATCTGGGAATAAAGGGAATTCTTGATTCGTTTCATTTCAATTTTTTTTTTAATAAAGTTCAAATCTTGTGAATTCAGATAGCAGCCCTGTTCTTGTTTCCTATCAATTTTCAATTGATTCCTTAGCAATGTGTATTAACAGGTACACGATTTCGTCCATTGTCATTGAATATCCCAAAGCCACTTTTTCCATTAGCTGGACAACCAATGGTTCATCATCCGATCTCTGCGTGTAAAAAGGTAATGCTTTATTTGTATTAATGCCAAAAGATTGTTATAGACATTTGGTGTTCTAAGTTGTAACACAAGCTGTATTCAGTATTCTTGCATTCATTGATGAATGGGGTGGGCAAAGTCCAAACTTTTATGCATTAAACTAATAACTTATGTACCATGGGTTTTTCAGATTCCAAACCTAGCGCAGATCTACCTTGTTGGCTTCTATGAGGAGCGTGAATTTGCGATATATGTTTCCTCAATCTCGAATGAACTAAGAATTCCTGTCAGGTTACATTACTTTCCTGCTCATCCGTGCATTGAATTGCTGAACTTCTCAATATGGGAGCTCATTGATGTGATGTTTCTATTGAACTTATTGTTAATAGATACCTGAAGGAGGACAAACCACATGGTTCAGCTGGAGGCCTTTACAACTTCAGGGATCTAATTATGGAAGACAGCCCGGTTTGAATCTTCACTCTTCTTGATTGTATTCTTGTGATGATCATGTATAAATTTCTGTGACTAACTAACTACAGAATTAAGTGGGGCTACTGCCTCATCATACTTAGCTATAGTTATAACTGTTAACGTGGTTATTTTATTTTACCTGGCAGTCACATATATTTTTGCTGAACTGTGACGTTTGCTGTAGTTTTCCACTGCCTGAGATGCTTGGTATATGACTCTTTCTTTCCCTCTTTATACTTCGTTCTCACTTTTTTTTTCCCTCTCGTCTCGCCTTTTGTTCAACTTCTCATCAATAAAGAGCACTGCAGTGATTTAGAGTTTGATTTTCCCAAGTTTTACCTTCTGCTTTGCTCCAAATTTGCAGAGGCTCATAGAAGATATGGTGGAATTGGAACTATTCTTGTCAGCAAGGTAGATGAGAGTACTCTCGAATTGTTTGTCTAGTCACTTGCTATTGGCTATTTCATAGCTTATTAGCATCTATAATTCTGATTACTGCATGTTGAAAGTCTTATTTGAGTTTCCATATGGCAAGTGCAGGTGTCTGCTGAAACAGCTAGTGAATTTGGAGAACTGGTCGCTGACCCCGTTACCAACGAACTGTTGCATTACACAGAGAAACCTGAAACTTTTGTACGTTCAGATCCAACATTTACTTACTCTTGGAGTTTTACTTGCATAAACTATGAAATGTGTAGGTTTATACCCATGGTTTCTTGCCTAATATGACTGCAATGCAGGTGAGTGACCGCATTAACTGTGGTGTGTACGTATTTACACCGGATATCTTCAATGCTATTCAAGGAGTATCCACTCAAAGGAAAGACAGAGGTTAGTGTATGCATCATAACTAGAGGTTCCCTTGATTATGCATTAAAAGAACTGAGATTTTTGGTCCATCTCTTCCTTTGATCTCATTGTTCTAGTGCCATGTTCACCTTAAAAGCATAATGGCTGATTTGAACACTGAAGCAGTGCATTGCTGAAATTGATTGGTCTCAAGCAATAGTACTATATGGGGGATTTTATGAAGTATTTTCTCTTCTTTTGCAGCTAACCTAAGGCGTGTATCCAGCTTTGAAGCTCTTCAGCCAGTAAATAGGTATAATTTCCCTGTCCAACTACATATGATTGACATTTTGCTGCTACCTTAAGAGAATAGTTATCTCATTTGCAATTGCCCTCTATTATGATATCACTCTTGCAGCTAAATAATGGTATCGAGGTTCTTAGTGTGTGATTTTCATTTTTCTAATCAATTGCTTAAAAAACATGGTTGCTTCTTTCTCTTTATTGTCAAGTTCCACGCACTTAGTTGGCACTATCAGGAATCTCTAAGGGCAGAAAGTCCAATCCCGATTCAACATTTATTTTACTGATTTATCTCAGCATTTTGTTTGGTGGATGGTGAAATGGGTGAAGCTTTTAATTATAGTAGCTGATAATCACTTTTCAGGACAGAGGTTCTAGGTGCTGGCATAATTTTTACCTTTAGTTTCTTAGGGCAATGTCAAACACTTATCTTCTTTAAGTTGTTGAGGAGAATGAATAATAAGCAGATTTAGAGTTGCTAAATCTTCTGAATGATAATGATTGTAGTTTGTTTGAGGTTAATTCATTTCATTTGGATGATGTTACTACACTATCATACGTTCCCTCAAGGTCACCTGTTATTTTGAGCTGTAACGGAATGGAAGAGGTTACTGCTCACTGCTTGACTGGTAAATGCTATTCAAAGGGCAAAGTGTATATCTTGTTGTCTTCACCGTCAGCGAGGAGTCCACCAAAACTGAAACCAGTCTTAAATCTTTGAAGCCCACACTTACCCAGAGCTTAAGCCATTTGATTATGGCATGTTCCTGTGGTCTGCTAGCACATTTTTTTTTTTTTTTTTTTTTTTGGGTGAAGCGTGGTCTGCTAGCAGTTAGTTTGAACAAGACAATGCCACTAACATATGAAAATTGAACTGTGTGGTTGTACACCTCTAGCTTGAATCCTGTTACCTGGTCTTATAATATACCTCCTGAAAGAAGCTCTTTCTGCACAAGGATCATACGAATAAATCACCCGCTCTAGTGATGCACTCTCGGCAAAAGATAGTCAAGTAGGGGTCTCCATAGTGCAGTTACTAGAGCTGGATTATGGGTCTCTGAGTCACAGCTCTAGTAGAATTCATGAATGAGGTTTATGTTTCTTAATAGGAGCAGTAAGTTAATCTTTCTATTGAGTAATACTTAGAATTGGAAAACAAAGTTTAAAGCTACCGGTGAACCTGAAAAGGATGTCTGTTTCCTTCTTTTCCTTTCCTGATACGAGCTTATTTGACAGGAGTCTTCCAATAGACTTTGTACGGTTGGATCAGGATATTTTGACACCTCTTGCAGGGAAGAAGCAGCTATATACCTATGAAACCATGGATTTCTGGGAACAAATTAAAACACCAGGGTATGCCAATCACATAAAGTGCTCATCATACCATTTTCCATTTCAAATGTCAAGATTTGAGGTGACAGGTGGGTTTATTTCTTTTGCAGAATGTCTTTGAAATGCTCTGGTCTCTACCTGGCTCAATATAGTTCCACCTCACCACATCTTTTGGCAAGTGGGGATGGCTCAAAGACTGCAACCATCAATGGTGACGTTTATATCCATCCATCTGCTAAAGTTCATCCAACTGCAAAGGTAGATATATTCAGATACACGTACAACTAATGTATTCTGATTATTATATTATGCTGTAGATCTCTGGTTGGTTAATTGAGATTAATGGTTATTTATTTTAGAGAGAAGGGTCAAATTGCCCCTTTACTATGTGAAAAGGATCGATTTTACCATCCGTTATACAATCGGTTCAAATATACCCCCACTGTTAACTATATGGTTCAAATACATCCCTCTTCCATTACGGGTGTCCAAGGTGGACAACCAATCTAACGTGGCATTGATATTTTGATGAGGTGGAGGCCACGTGGCATGCCACCTCAGCGCCCCAACCCATTTTACCCCTCCCCCCCACTTGTTCTTCCACCACTAGCATTTCTTTCCCTTCCACCACCATTGCCAAAAAGTATAACGGAGGGTGAAATCGATCCTTTTCACATAGTAGAGGTGCAAATTTGACACTTTTCCCTTTATTTTACTGCAATAACTTTTATGATATGAAAAACAGCAAGGATATGTTTACTTGTTTATTGACGAAAATTATGTTTGCAAGTATTAACAGCCTCTGTGTCCGTATGTCGTAACTCGTACACATCTAGGCTCATAGCCAAGTCTGTATTGACTAGTACATGTTTGCTACACGGTAGCTTGAGGTCATCTTTTTTTTAAATGAATCTGATTCTTTGGTATAAATTATGTCATGTATTGCAGCATTTTCTACATTGACAAAGCTGCAACTTATAATTTTGTTTCAGTTTAAAGTAATTAGATCAATCTGATTTCTGCTTGGCGTCTATTAATCAAAAGAGCTAGCTCTGATTGCTTTGGCTTACTTCCATCCTACGCCTCATAAAAATTTATCATATTGTTTTCTCTCTCACATCATTCATTGCCACAGACACTTCTGATTGCAGTTGCACTGATTTTGTACGCTCTTATGACCTCCTTCCTTCACCTAGAATTGACTCGTCTGTTAAAATGTTGAACAGATTGGTCCAAATGTTTCAATTTCTGCTAATGCTCGTATTGGAGCTGGTGCCAGGCTCATCAGTTGTATTATCCTTGATGATGTTGAAGTCAAGGTACCACTTTACTACATCACAGCTCATGAGATACTTTTTCTTTTTTTAAAAAAAAAAAAAAAAAAAAAAACTAACAGCTCATGAGATACTTCAATGACATTTGCTTGAATTTATCATGGGGTTCATTTTCTAGGAAAATGCGGTTGTTATTCATGCAATTATTGGCTGGAAGTCTTCAATCGGCAGATGGTCAAGAGTCCAGGTAAGTGATGGAGATGGCTATATTCTTGTTTAATATATCAAATACATTGCTAAAAAAAGATGTTTTGGCCTTGTCACCCCAAAACTATACCAGGAGATAAAGTCGTTCTTAATTTGTCAGTTTGTTTGTCCTGTCCATACATAATGGCAGCTGGTTTCTCCTTTGAAATTTAGGAAGAGGGAAGAGCTATCATACTACACCACTTTCATCAGAACTGTAGATTTAAATATTTTGGAGAAAGTACCTTTTCAGATCAAAATTGGACAATACACTTGCTATTCAGTAATGATGATGTTAAATTAGTTCCAAGAGTGTAATCTAGGTATTAAATGAAGAGAGTTCTTTTCTTCATTGAGATGAAGTAAATTTTGTGCTTGACAGTAAGAACTCACGTTGTGTGTTATCATTGTCACAAAAAAAAAAAAAAAAAGTAAGAACTCATGTTGATCACTAGATTCTGTGAACAAAATCAATTTCAAAGGAGTCAGGTCTCTTCAATGAGAATTCCTAAGATTGGCTGTACTAATCCTTTTTCTTGGGGTCTATTCCATGCTAGCTGAATAGCACCTCCAGTATTTCATTTGCTTTCTCCAGTCCTAGTCTCATTAGGTGTGTAAGCTTACATCAAACTGATTTCAGGGAGCAGGAGACTACAACGCAAAGCTCGGGGTCACAATTCTTGGTAGTGTATTTTTTTATTCCCAGATTCCTAGTTGTTACATTTCTTATGTTTACAAATTGTTAATATTAAACTTTGTCGTGCTGTTTTAACAAAATCAATATATTGGAATCAGGTGAATCTGTATCGGCTGAGGACGAAGTAGTGGTTATCAACAGTATTGTCCTGCCCAACAAGACTCTTAATGTGAGTGTCCATGAAGATATCTTACTTTAAACTCAATGAGATGAATTTGGGAGTGCCCTTTTGCGTCTGCTACTGAGCCAATTCCTTCCCCGTAGGCTTGTATTACCATTTAGTTTATGTAAGTATTGTTGGTACATTTGAGTACAGAACAATTCGCTAGTTTACTGTTTATTTGTAATTTTCCCTTGTAAGATATTGCAATAAATCGCAAGTTTCGTTCCTTTTTCTTAGTTTTATTTTTTGGTCGCTCACCCCGTGTAATCTCAGTTTTCTCTTAATGGCAATTCATCCCAATTTATTAAGTTTCTTAAAAGGAATATAGGACGTCTGGTGGTGAAGATTTCACTCTACCATATTTCAGATACTTCTTAACCCGATTCCGAGAAGAAGAAAAAAAGATTAGTACCTGGGATCAACATTGTGGACTTCATAATAATGGAGTTGTCAAGAAGGTTGCTTAACTTTTCTTTTTAGTTTTTTTTTTTTTTTCTTCTTTTCACGTGGAATACGTTTGACAAACTTTCGTAGTTGATAGTTAAGTAAAATATAAACGTTCGTAGCTATAATAATAGTGAATGGTAGGGGATATACATAACAAATAGATGGTAAATGCATTTTATTTTTAAATAAAAAATCCATCTTGAGATTACGAGAGATTAGACATATGAATATCCGAGTAAAAAATGTCCTTAATTACGCATCCCTACATAGCATTTTTTGTGCTATTATTACCGCAAAAATAACTCCTATAATATTATTTATTACTATAATAATTTTTGCATGGTTATTCACCATATAAATAATTAAAGCATCACAATTCCATCCACCCTCGAGTCCTCCTCTCCTATCTTTTCTCTTTTATTACTTTTTATAAAAACTATAAGCCACTCCATGGCCACTTGACAGAAAGAAAATACATAGTACTAACTAATAAATTAAACGGAGCTTCTATACAATTTATTTATCTAGTGGTTTCACGTGTAAAATTTTATGGTGGGTGAGGCACAAGTATTACTTGGCATGTGAGGGTGATTTTTCTTTCACAACTTATGGGAATTTTATGTTCATAAGAAAAAATACAACTTAAGACATCCAAATTGCATGTCCAAATATGATTTGAAACCATGTCCAAACAGCTCCTTAGTACTATTTCTGTCTCCAACCGCAACCTTCATTCTTCAGCCTCCTCTTTTCCATTTCTTTTACTCTCATTTTTCTATCGTATGATTTTCTCGATCAGTTTTCTGGTCATAATATTTTTTCCACCCAATTCATTGTATATTCATGCATATATTTATATTCTTCATTTGATGCTTGGAACGTGTAGATAGGTTTGATTGATGAGGGTTTTATGTATTAAATCAAACAAATTGTGTCAGTTTTTTATATTTATAAACAAAATCAAATTAAAAAAATAAAGCTTTTATCGGGGTTTTTTTTATTTTTTTGATTTTTTCTTGGTTTGATGAGAAACATTTATAACAAAACTAAATAGTTTTTTTATGAAATATGATGCAGATGCCATGCTATTTCATACAATCATACCCTAATGCAGTTCATTTTAATCAATTACACATGAAACTATCAATTACAACACCATAAATGGAGGAAAAAATTCATATCATGCACGGGAGCTTCAACTTCTAAAAGGTGGGCTCTTTTAACTTTATAAATTGTATATATCGAAAAAACTTGATTAAAAATGGATGGATTGTTGTGAGGGACAACAAAAACATTAGAAGTGTAATTGATTCACTTAAATTAAATGAATATATATAATATTGGGTTGGTTTATCTAAGTGTGACTTTTTTTTTTAGTTAAAATCAAATCAAATTAAGTATGATCAATTTTTCTTCATTATCAAATCATTAAATTATTATATTTTCAATTAACTCAAATCGATTTGTTTCTCAATTTGTTGATTTGTTTCCCGTTTATCGATTTTTTTTATATACCCTACTTGGTATAATGGTACTTTTGTGCACCGTGTTGGCGGAATGACGGAAAAGTTACTTCAATGGATATTTATTATTGCTCAAATGTAACTTAAAAATTAAAATTCAACTTTTTTCTTTTTATCATTATCTTATTCATTGTGAATGACTTTACTTATTTAATTAATTAGTTATGGAAATACAAATTACAGAACATTACTAGTAATTCTTTTCAATGTACATGTCGTCTTGTGCTATCAAATGGCTCGTGTAAACAGGGGCGGATCCGCACATAAATTATTTCGCGAACTCACAACTTTTATCCGAACTTTATATTTATAATGCTAAAACCTTCAAATATATAAGAAATTTGAGTTAAGCCTTAAACAACTTACGTTCTTTACCGGTTAAGCCCATTGCAAAACTGATTGATCCGCTTCGCGTAAACAAACTAAAATTATAAATTATTTTTGTCTAAGCTTAGCAAAATAGAGATTAGTTAAGAGGGTTGGACTTTGGAGTAAGTTATGGCCGGAGGGGTATCAGGAGGGTGAATTGACGAAATGGTGGTGGGAGAAGCGAGAGGAAAAAGTTAAAATGAAGTGGGACCTGCAAGCACTTGTCAATTAATTAATGGAGACCCTCACACAACTCACAAGTATGGCACGGCATACCTCACACACCATAATTTGTTTCTAGTTTGGTTGGAGTGCATCAACACGCTCTTTACCTATGTCAACGAAGCGTCAATCAGCTGTTGCAATGGGAAAGGAACGTAAGCCGAGGGCCAAGGATCGGAATAAAAGAGAGATGAGTATGGAGGAGAAGCATAAATTAGGCGTTGGATTGCAAAGTTTACCGCAAGAGAAGATGCCGCAGTTAGTGCATATTATAAGGAAGAGGAATGAACATTTAGCCCAAGATGGTGAGCTCGACATTGACACGGAGACTCTATGGGAGCTTGATCGCTTTGTGGCCAATTGGAAGAAGATGGTGAGCAAAACTAAGAGGCAGGCATTGATGAACAATTTCGGACCACCATCCGCCACTGCTGCAGCTACATCGGCCGATGGGGTAATGCTAATGCAAAATTGCATTTTTCTAATACCCTGTTTTGCCAAGTTTCTAAAATCAACTTATTTTAAAAAATGTTTTTGTTTTTTTAAGTGCTATTTCACAAAAGTACTTTTGCGTAAAATTATTCGGTCAATTAATTTAAAAAACACTTTTGAGCAGCAATTTAGTGTTTGACTAAAGTTTTATATTTGGTTAATTATTTTTCTCAAAAATGCTTTTCTGGTTGTAGAATTTATGTACACTATTTAAATCAATGTTAACATAAAAAATCAACGAAAAGGCTCAAATATGCCATCGAACTATCGGAAATGGCTCATTTATGTCATTCGTCAATAGTTTGGCTCATTTATGCCATCGAACTATCAGAAATGGCTCATCCATGCCATTTTTCATTAACGCAGGTTTTACAATACCGAGAGAGGTCCATGTCGTTTAATTAAACCAAAGACATATTTGAGGGTCGGGTTTTATAACGTTTGGCCAAGCTTACAAAAATCTATTTTTTCAATAAGTGCTTATTTGAAAAAAAGTGAAAGTTGTTTTACTTTTGGAGAAAATAGGTTTTTCCTTTAGAAGTATAAGCTTTTTCGAAGCTAAAAAATAGCTTTTTGCCCAAAAGCACTTTTTTGAAAAGTACTTTTGAGAAAAATACACATAGAAGCACTTTTTGGCCAAACACTCATTATTTGCAAAAGTGCTTTTTAAATTAATTGGCGTTTTCGCCAAAAGTACTTTTTTGAAAAGTACTTTTTAAAAATGTTTTAGTGCTTGGCCAAAGGCTATTAGTTTATTTTAGGATTTTATTTCGGTTTAATTAAAACGCGGACCTCTAAATGGTGACCAAGTGTCATATCTCGGTATTGTAAAACCGACTTTAATGAAAAGTGCATGGATGATATTCTCGAATCATGCCTCAAAAGATTTAAATCAATGTTATTTGAAAAATCAATGATGCCAGAAAAGACAATCCCCTTAATGTCAAAAGAAATATGGAAGGTTGTTACTTATCATAAAATTTATATATGCTCCCTCTGATTCTTTTTTAACTCATCAACTTTTAAATCACTCGCTTGGAGATATGATCAAATTATACAAATTAGCATAGGCATATATATCAATAATCAAATACAGTAAAATAAAAATAACATAAAAGAAAATAAAAATAAAATAAGACAAGTCCCATAATTTTTTTTTTTTTTTTTTTAAGAAACATACTTAAAGGAGTGGACATTCATTGTTAATACACTTATGCTGGAGTAGATTAAACAAAACTTTAAAAGTGCAAAGAAAGGACAAACGAAATAGGCATTTGTCAAACATAGGCATAAATTAGCAATGGACTATATATTTTGGTATTCAAATTGATTATAATATTCTTGTGACTTGTGAGCCGCGTAGGAAGAAGGTATGAGCTATGTATGGGTTGATCAATATTGGGATTAAATGTATGTGATGTTCGAACTTATGTTTTTTTATCAATATTTTATTTTAGAATTTTATCCATTCAAATTTTTGCATTATATGTCTAAGGATTTCGGTATGGCATGATTTCTTTTTCTTTATTGATTTAGCTAAATTTGGTTAACATTTTTTCTCATTTAAATGAAGTTGCATCTATTTAATGTTGTTTTCTATTTTACATGATTCACTTTT
This sequence comes from Lycium ferocissimum, assembly GCF_029784015.1. Lineage (NCBI taxonomy): Eukaryota > Viridiplantae > Streptophyta > Magnoliopsida > Solanales > Solanaceae > Lycium > Lycium ferocissimum. The sequence goes on along the minus strand of NC_081346.1, from coordinate 8,986,191 downwards.
TTGTAAATAATTTTTTTAATTGACGCCAATACATACTTGCAATGCACGTACGCTAAAACTAGTCTTATTATTAAATAACTGCATAAGGTACTAGTAGTCAAAATTAAAATTTTAAGGTATACTATAATTAATAAGGTTAATTTAGTCAAATAAACTCCTAATAATATACTACTTTCTTAAGAAGAGTTGAAGGGAGGGAGTGTAATAAAGAGGAAATGTCTCCAGGTGTTTGAGCTTCATGGCAATTGTACTTTGTGATGGATCATTCCAGTACACTCCAGAGAGTGTAAAAGGAACAAAGCAGTTCTTTCTTGTGTTCTTGAGCTCAAAAGATCCACTTTGTCTTAATGCAGTCACAACAGCAAGCCAAGAGCAGGGAGGAGATTTCATTTATGAGCCAGCAAGAAGCTATAGAAGTTGATCAATTGTTGATGGGTCCTCTTGGTTTTACTCTGGATCAGCTCATGGTTTGTCTTCTCAATTTTGATTTCTTACTTGTTAAATTTCTCTACTTATCCCTAAGTTGGGTTTATTTGTTTTTGAGTTCAGGAATTGGCAGGCTTGAGTGTTGCCTCTGCAATGTAAGTGCTCTCATAGCATACTTGAGTATAATATATTGTTCCACTTGTGGCACTAGACCCCATGCCAACTCTCCATCTATTTATAACTATGGCACCAGTGGGAAAACAGTATTTTTGACAGAGGGTGGATTTTAGTAGTGAAACATCGTGGTTGTTCAATATTGGAAATCCTCTGCTCGTGCTATTGCCTGTGATAAATTATCATTGTGTGCAAACAATTTTTCCTTATCGATAAAACTAGATAATCGTAACTGTTTTCATGTGGCAATCCATTTATCACCTAATTGAATAAAAACATATGTGTGCAGTCTCAAAGAAGCCACGGTTAAAGATCATTTGTTTGTGAGAGGGTTAGTTGACGAAGATATAATCAAAGAAAGTAACCTAGGGAGAATTTGGAACCAACAATAGGTGAAGCCTTCATAGGAAAGACAGAACATATGTAGGGTATAAACAAGCAATCTCTTGGTCTGCGAAAGTACCACTTCTTTATTTATTTCCTCCTTGGGATTGACAAGACTAAATGCATGTCATCTCTCCAGGTCTATAGTTCAAGTGAATATACTCGTGTGCTTGTTATATGTGGTCCTGGAAACAATGGCGGGGATGGTCTTGTCGCTGCTCGACACTTGCATCACTTTGGTTATAAGCCCTCCATTTGTTATCCAAAACAGTCCAATAGACCTCCTTTTGCTGGTTTGGTCACTCAGGTAAAGGATATGACATGAAATTCTTGAACCTCAATATTTCTAGTTTATTTGAGATGTTAATGGATGTGAGAATTTTTGTAGCTTGAATCACTATCAGTTCCATTCTTGCCGATGGAACATCTATCTGTGCAGCTTTCAAGTGACTTTGATATTATAGTGGATGCAATTTTTGGATTCTCATTCCATGGTAATACTTCCTTTCTCAGTTTCTATTTGACCTTCCCATTAGTTTGTCTCTTCGCTGTGGAGGCTAAAAACTGCTATCGAAAGCTATTTAACTGCATAGCTGTATACCAAACTTTTTAGTCTAATTCTTTGCATTAGTTGGTTTTATCAGTGATTATCCACCATAAACGCGTGAATGCAGCTTTGGAAGTAATTTGCTGTTATTGAGGACTTTGATCATTATCGTCACTTAATATTGTGGTTCTTGTTTCCTTAGGGACCTTGTATCCTTCCTCTTTTTTTACCTTTTCCTTCTACTTATTTAGGGCTGTCCATAGATGGAATAGTCAGTATAATTTTGCCCTGGAGCTAGCTAGAATGTCTTTTTGAGCATATTAACTCTTTTCAGGCAACCCAAGGCCACCGTTTGATAGTCTCATCAGAAAGCTGGTCTCCATAAGAAACCAGCAGCGTACACATGAGAAAGCAGCTGTCATTATATCTGTAGATGTCCCTTCCGGATGGCATGTGGAAGATGGAGACGTTTGTGGTGAAGGCATTGAACCTGATATGCTGGTATGCAGTTGTTAAGTACTCACATTGTATTGTTATCATGCGTTTGTCTCATTGGTAACTCTGCTTTTCCTTTGAGAATCAAGTGAAATGCCTAAAGAAAACGTTGGACATTCACTGTGTAGGTCTCTTTGACTGCTCCAAAATTGTGTGCCAAAATGTTTTGTGGCCCACATCATTTTTTAGGTGGAAGATTTGTTCCACAATCCATCATAGACAAATTCAAGCTAAAACTTCCATCATATCCCGGCACTTCCATGTGTGTTCGGATTGGAAATCTTCCACCATCCAACTTATCAGCACAGAAAGGAACATTTGCAGCTTCTGTATCTCGAGGTGGAGGAAGATCCTATTGCTCAGGTTGAGATTGTATAAAAAGCAGAGACCTGACGTCTATTATATTTGGATCTTTGACTCTCTTGTGGTAATTTTGTCGCAAATTTGTCACATAATCCAGATTGTATGCACACGTCTTTTCTTAAAAGCACTGCAGTATCTTTATATTTTTTGCAATAAAGCCCCAGTTTGATTGCAGTTTCAAAAGTGGCTTGGGGATGCATTGGCTGCTGGCACAAAAGAACCCCGTTATATGGTCCTATCAACAGCTGGGAAAGATGCAAAACCGTAAGTCTTTCTAGCTTCTATTTTCTTGTCTTTACATGGTCTGCAAGTTAATATAACAGGGTGGACACCTCAATTCTGTTTTGCAATCAAGTGATTTTTCGCCTGATGTTAACTGTGTGGTATTTCTTCTTCCCAGTTCATCGCGAATGATATTATTGGAAGGAGTAAATAAAGATGGTTTTGTCTGGTGAGCTACATAACTTATGCTGAAGTATAGTTAGTCTATTTAATGACATCTGTGTTGTTTCTGCAGGCACACCAACTATGGGAGTCGAAAGGCTCGTGAAATTTCTGAAAATCCACATGCATCACTTCTCTTTTACTGGGGTCCTCCGAAGTGCCAGGTTAAAAACGATTCCACCTTTACCACTTCCTGCATTTTGGGAGAGCACTTATATCTAGTGACATTGTGTTATATTGGTGTGATTATTAACAATTTAACGTAGATGAAAATGTCAAGCGATAGCTTTAGAGATCCTGTCCTGGGTATGCAGTCAATTACTTGAGGGTGACCTGCAGGATTGTGTTAGGGTAGACGAGTTGCTGAAGAGATGCATTTAGCCTTTGTGAACAACTATCATTAATGCTGGACGATATTTCTTTGCTAGAAATTTGCTGCTTACGGTTCCCTTGTTAGAATCCAAGGTTCAGTTTCCGTATGATAAAAATGAAATGTAAAGAAGAGACAGGAAGAGGAAGTATCATGATTACTGTGCGGACTCCGTTAAAACCTCAAATAGTCATTTTCTTTATCATAATTGCGTTCTCTCGGAGATATAATTAAATAATTGACTACATAATGCACTTACGTTTAGATAATTGTTCTTGCTGGCTTCATTACTAATTCATTTGTAGGTAAGAGTGGAGGGATTTGTGGAGCAAGTTTCAGATGAGGAATCTGATCAATACTTCTCTAGTCTTCCTCGAGATACGCAGATTAGACCAATAGTTAGCAAGCAGGTTCGTCTAGTATTTTCAGCAATAGATTTTCTAGATTGCAATATTTTTGTGTTTCTGTATACGTGCATCAATAGCTAGTTTTCAATTTCTTCTGCAAGTTCAGAGCACCCCGATTCATGGACGAGAGGGTCTCTATCAACAATACAAAGAATTAGAGGAGAAGTACCATGACAGGTTAGTAATTTCACATATTTCTAGCATTCTTTCTCTGCTTGTCCTTATCTGTAACTAGCTCGCTCTGGTTTCAATATTCTATCTATGCCTAGTGGAAGTATTCTATTGACTGGGATACTGTAAAAAATGCATCAGTTATGTGATTGCTATCCCATGCCTAGAATTAGTGGATTTCTTTTCAGCATTTACAATATTTAGATAAAATTCTTCATAAGATGAAATCTTCTCCTTGATACTGATGTGATTGCTATCCCATCCCTAGAATTAGTGGATATCTTTTCAGCATTTACAATATTTAGATAAAATTCTTCAGAAGTTGCAATCTTCTCCTTGTTCGAACAAGTAAAAGACGTACCTTTTGTGTATACATTCTTGGAAAAAATGTCTGAGCAAGACCTGTTGATTACAACCTAATCATACTTCCTTTTCCTTTCTTGAAAAAAAAAGAAAAAGAAAAGTCTCTGGTTATCTAGATTCAAGTGAACCTCAGAGTTTTGGCAGGGAGAGGAATCTCAAGTGCACCTCAAGTATATCCAAACCCATCTTTCTTTTATTTCATCATGATGGATTCCATTGGGCCTATCAAATTGATCTCTTTTTAAATTCAATTAATCTGGGACCTGCACTAAAATTGATTTGGGTTCAACAGAGAGATCACAAGGGGAAAAAAAGAAAAAAGAAAAAAAAAGGGTCATGAATGGGAAAACACTTTGACATACCTCTTTTAAGTGTTTCATATATGATATATGCGTATTTGTAGTATTTTGAAAGCTAGTTAGAAACCTCGGTCCAGAGTTGAAAGAACAGATCTCCAGCATCAGTAGTATAAAATGAGAACAAAATCATACAAGTGTAAATGGGACAATCCTTTACCAGTAAAAGATTCCCTATAGTATTTCCTACCAACTTGATGGAGTAGAACTAAAGTTATTTTTCAACAACTCTACCTTGATGATTTGAGGTAAAATTCTACCTGATATTAGTTGCTGTTGACTTATGCATTTAAGCGTGCTGTCATTAACAGATTGCAGTACTATGCGGAGGAGATTGATGGAAGAAGAGTATGGAGAATTCATAGATTGGTCCCACAATTAGCAGAATCAGCATCTTCATTATGACTTGCCATCTCTTTGAACTTAGCAAAAATGCATCAGTGTAGGACAGGAAGCTAGCTAATTAGATCTTTTCTTTTCCTGTTTTCCTTCTGATTAGATCTCTTTGTAAATATCTCCGTGGTGATTTGCATAGTATGTTCCTTCTACTTCTATTACAGATGAAGATTGTCTTTTGTTTCCTTTTCCTGTTCGGGTCATTAAGATTGGTGTTAAAAATGGCTCTCTAGGTCTGTTCCTCCTGACATGCTTGATGATGCACACTTCAGAGTGGCGTCTGGGAGGGTAGCATTTACACTTCGAGTGAAAATGGAAAATGTTCGGGTCATTAATTATACCTCATTTCTGCATTATAACAATAGTAAGAAACTCCCACCGAGGCAATCTTCAAATGATCTTGCCATTCTTTCCTTGCATCCTTCATAAATTCTCCCCAGTGTAACCATTCCAGAACGCTCAACATCACTTCAACTATTTCTTATCATAGAACATGTTATTGTAGTGTCCAATGGACGGGTTAGGTCATAATAAACAGATAAAGTCAAACATTGACAAATTGAAAAGGATTTGACTTAGATAAGTTCCAAATTGAGCTGAGCAATAAGCTGATTTGATGGCATTTGGCAAAGGAATAGAATAACAGTTTGTTCTTAGGTAAAAAAGAAGGTAATTAGGGGTCTCCAGACGAAGCTTCTGTCTAACTGAATGAACCGATTAGCGTTTCTAATAAGTTGACCTGATACTGCAGAAGCAGGTAGCCCAAAATTAACCAGGTTGCATCAAAATGGAGAGACTTGGGCTATCGACTTGTATGACAAAACATGCAGCTGTAGGAATTGGGAACTTTTCGGGGTATGCACATCAATGAGACAATGATAGCCCTAAATTTATTACTCGTATAACTCTGTTATGCCAAAAAGCATTTGATATATTGATGAGGTGGACACCCAATTCAACGTGGCATTGATGGCATTCCACCTCAGCGCCCCTTATTTTACTGCAATAACTTTTATGATATGAAAAACAGCATGATATGTTTACTCGTTTATTGACGAAAATTGTATTTGCTAGTTGCTACTATTAACACCCTCTGTGTCCGTATGTCGTAACTCGTACACATCTAGGCTCATAGCCAAGTCTGTATTGACTAGTACATGTTTGCAACGCAGTAGCTTGAGGTCATCTGTTTTGTAATGAGTCTGATTCTTGTTATGAATTATGTCATGTATTGCAGCATTTTCTTCATTGACAAAGCTGCAACTTATTACTTTGTTTCAGTTAAAAGTTAATTAGATCAATCTGATTTCTGTTTGGCGTCTATTAATCGAAAGAGCTAGCTCTGATTGCTCTTGCTTACTTCCATCCTACGCCTCGTAAAATTTTATCATATTGTTTTCTCTTTCACATCATTAATCTCCAGACATTTCTGACTGCAGTTGCACTAATTTTGTACTCTCTTATGACCTTCTTCCTTCACCTATAGAATTGACCTGTCTGTTAAAATGTGAACAGATTGGTCCAAATGTTTCAATTTCTGCTAATGCTTGTATTGGAGCTGGTGCCAGGCTCATCAGTTGTGTTATCCTTGATGATGTTGAAGTCAAGGTACCACTTTTACTACATCACAGCTCATGAGAAACTTTTTTTTTTAAAACTCACAGCTCATGAGATACTTCAGTGACATTTGCTTGAATTTAACATGGGGTTCATTTTCCATGAAAATGCGGTTGTCATTCATGCAATTATTGGCTGGAAATCTTCAATCGGCAGATGGTCAAGAGTCCAGGTAAGTGATGAAGGTGGCTATATTCTTGTTTAATATATCAAATACATTGCTAAAAAAAAGATGTATTGGCCTTGACACCCCCAAAATATCCCAGGAGATAAGTCGTTCTTGATTTGTAAGGTTGTCTGTCTTGTCAATACATAATGGCTGCTGGTCTGTCCTGTCAATACATAATGGCTGCTGGTCTGTCCTGTCAATACATAATGGCTGCTGGTTTCTCCTTTGAAGTTTAGGAAGAGGGAAGAGCTGTCATACTACACCACTTTCCTCAGAACTGTAGAGTTAAATATTTTGGAGAAAGTACTTTTTCAGATCAAAATTGGACAATATACTTGCTATTCATTAATGATGATGTTAAATTAGTTCCAAGAGTGTAATCTAGGTATTAAATGAAGAGAGTTCTTTTCTTCATTGAGATGAAGTAAATGTTGTGCTTGACAGTAAGAACTCATGTCGATCACTAGATTCTGTGAACAAAATCAATTTTAAAGGAGTCAGGTCTCTTCAATGAGAATTCCTAAGATTGGCTGTACTAATCCTTTTTCTTTGGTTCTATTTCCATGCTAGCTGAATAGCACCTCCAGTATTTCATTTGCTTTCTCCAGTCCTAGTCTTCACATTAGGTGTCTAAGCTTAAATCAAACTGATTTCAGGGAGCAGGAGACTACAACGCAAAGCTCGGGGTCACCATTCTTGGTAGTGTATTTTTTTTTATACCCAGATTCCTAGTTGTTACAGTTCTTATGCTTACAAATTGTTAACATTAAACTTTTGTAGTGGTTTTTAACTAAATCAATATATTGGAATCAGGTGAATCTGTATCAGTTGAGGATGAAGTAGTGGTGATCAACAGCATTTTCCTGCCCAACAAGACTCTTAATGTGAGTGTCCATGAAGATATCTTACTTTAAACTCAATGAGATGAATTTGGCAGTGCCCTTTTGCTTCTGCTATTGAGCCGATTCCTTCCCCGTAGGCTTGTATTACCATTTAGTTTATGTAAGTATTGTTGGTACATTTGAGTACAGAACAATTAGCTAGTTTACTGTTTATTTGTAATTTCCCCTTGTAAGATACTGCAATAAACCATTAGTTTCTTTCCTTTTTTCTTAGTTTTATTTATTTTTTTGGTCTCTCCCCCCACCCCAACCCCCATGTAATCTCAGTCTTTTCATAATGGCAATTCATCCCAATTTATTACAATATTAGGACGTCTGGTGGTGAAGATTTCACTCTACCATATTTCAGATATACTTCTTAACCCGATTCCAAGAAGAAATTGACGATTAGTACCTTGGATCAGCATTGTGTACTTCACAATAATGAGTTGTCAACAAGGTTGCTTACCTTTTCTTTATAGTTTTTTTCTTTTCAAGTGGAATACGTTTGACAAACTTTCGTAGTTGATAGTTAAGTAAAACATAAACGTTCGTAATTATAATAATAGTGTATGGTAGGGGATATACATAACACATGGATGGTAAATGAATTTTATATTTACATAAAAAATCCATCTTGAGATTACGAGAGATTAGACAAGCGAATATCCAAGTAAAAAATGTCCTCAATTACGCATCCCTACATAACATTTTTTGTGCTATTGTTACCGCAAAATAACTCCTGTAATATTATTTATTACTATAATAATTTTTGCATGGTTATTCACCATATAAATAATTAAAGCATCACAATTCCATTTGGAAAGAAGTGGCCAAGATTTGGAAAGAAGTAGAATAAACCGAGAGAGGCCACGATGTCATAATTGTCAGTTGACAATTGGGAGGTTTATACCATGCTTGCGTTGTTGCGCAAAGGCAAAAGAATGTCATGTCTTGTCACCGCAACATTCCTTCCTTCTTCACCTGCTGCTCTTTCCGTCCATAATTTCAAGAATATCAACACTTCACATCATCTTCTTCTTCCGGTAAATTCTCTTTCTTTCTTTCTTTCTTTATTTATACGTGTCTGATCTTGATTTCGCTACGTGTAATACTGTCAGCTATTGAATTACTTAGTTTGCTTAATCTTGTGAATGATAGAGGTTATTGGGCTTAAGACCCAATATTGGATTCAGTGGGAGATATTGGGGTTTAGTGAGAGGAATGGCAACAAAAATGGATAGCATTCAGCAAAACCCAGACTCCATTTCGTACCTAAACCAGCAAGAAGCTGCTGAAATTGATGAGATACTCATGGGCCCTCTTGGTTTTACTGTTGATCAACTTATGGTTAGCCTCTTAATTTTTTCCATTTTCTTTCAATTCTTTCCCTAGAATTGCAGTACTCCCTCTGTCACAATTTATATGATACTTTTTCGCTTTTCGACGGTCAATTTACTAAAATTTGAAGCTAAACTGGATTAGATTAATTTAATATTTTCAGATTAAAATTTGTATATTTGAAAACTACGTGAAAAGTATAAGTTCAACTTTTCTCACATCGATTTTGGTGAAAAAATATATCTTAAAATGTTGTCGCTCGTGAATCTTGGGAAGCGAAAAGCATCACATAAATTGGGACAGAGGGAGTAATATTTTTTTTAACTTCCATTAGGGGATATTTTCTGGTATGGTGTTTGATTCTGTGGTTTTGATTGCAGGAATTGGCTGGCTTGAGTGTTGCCACTGCAATTGCAGAGGTCAGTAATTGGAATTGCTTTGTAGATTTTTTCTAGAAAGATTCTTTATTTGATCACCTCCTTTATTTCTATTATTACACTTTGATATGGTTGAAGATGCATTTTGATTCATAGACTAGCAGTTTGTTTCAGTTGTATTGGATTGAGTATCTTGGTTATGTTAGATCTTGATGCAAGGAAACAATGCAATTGTGTAGCATCTGCCTAACTGGCTTGTCGTATTTTTGAATTTTTCATAATTTGTTCTTCCCCTGCATATTAGACATTAAAACTTTTGTCTTTATTTCTCTTCCATTTTAGCAATTTTTGAGTGGAATATAGGTTGATAGACCAATACTATCAGCCTTTTGCTCTTTTTCCATCTTGGTCCTTTGGGGGTAGCTCGTTGAGGCTTTACACCAGTGATTCTAATTCTTCTGACAGGTCTATCGACCAAGTGAGTACAGTCGTGTTCTTACTATTTGCGGTCCTGGAAACAATGGCGGTGATGGTCTTGTAGCTGCTCGTCATCTATATCACTTTGGCTATAGGCCATTCATATGTTACCCTAAGCGTACTGCTAAGCCTCTTTATAGTGGCTTGGTAACTCAGGTATCATTTTTTGTTCAACTTTATGAATGGCCAATGTATCGTCCATATATCCATTAAAAGTTTCACTTATTCATCTATCTGATGCATCAACATGTTTTTTTCTAGCTCGAGTCGCTCTCAGTTCCTTTCTTGTCATTGGAAGATTTGCCAAAGGACTTGTCTGACGACTTTGACATTCTAGTAGATGCAATGTTTGGATTCTCGTTCCATGGTATGTTTTTTCTTTAGATCTTTTTGTCATTGAGCTTCAACATGTAACTACTCAAATTTTAGAATCTTTTGGTTGGGAAGCCTTGCATTTATCTTCTTTCTATTTCTTTTGTTCATGTCATTTACTTTGTTTTATGGATAAGTATCTCTTGCTTTACTTTATATTCCTTTGAGCATGGAAAAGAATGTGAGCAGTGGGGTTTTTCACTAAAGAATTCTGGTGAAACTGCTTATATCATTAGCCATATAATAATCCTTTCTATTGATCCATAAAAAAACTAAAATCTTTTCCAGGTAGTCCAAGGCCACCTTTTGACGAATTAATTCAGAGACTGGTGGCACTAAAGATTAATAACGATACGCATCAGAAATCACCTGTCGTCGTCTCTATTGATATTCCGTCTGGATGGCACGTCGAAGAAGGAGATCTAAGTGGTGAAGGTATTAAACCTGACATGCTGGTATGTATCTGTTTTTTGTTTGTATTTAATATCTGGAAAGCCTTGCTGTTTTGACTTTCCTTTAATTTTGAGCCACCTAATAAGTTAATTTTCTCGAATTTAGGTTTCTCTAACTGCCCCTAAGTTGTGTGCCAAAAGGTTTTCTGGCCCGCACCACTTTTTAGGTGGCAGATTTGTTCCACCATCCATTAGAAACAAATTTAATCTCCAATTACCAGCATATCCCGGCACTTCCATGTGTGTCCGAATTGGAAAGCCTCCAAAAATTGACATATCATCTCTGAGGGAGAACTATATTTCTCCTGCGCTGCTTGAGGAGGAGGTCACCGCTGACCCCTTTGATCAGGTATGAATTGATGTTAAGCAGAGTGGATGATGACTGAGAACTTCTTTCTGTTTCTTTTTTTTTTTCTTTTTTTTTTTTCTTTCTTTTCTTTGTAACCTTAATATATAGTTTGCCATATTCCAGGTGTCACTAATTCTAACCCATGTTTCTAGAATTTTCTCTGCGATTTTATGTTTAACTGCTAAATTCCCTTGTTGCTTTATACTTAGATCAATTTTGTCTTTGCACAGTTCCAGAAGTGGTTTGATGATGCAATAGCAGCAGGCTTGAAGGAACCAAATGCCATGGCCTTGTCAACTACTGGCAAAGATGGCAAGCCGTGAGTGTCTCATGTAGTTTTTGCCAAAATTATTTCATTTTTTTTTTTTTCTAAACGCCTGCTGAATAATATGCGACTCTAAGACTTTACCTCTTCCCTCGCCCCTCTTTTGCATTATCTAATCATTAAGAAATTGCTATAAGAGCTATATCTTCAAGAGAACTTTCATATGACAGTTTTGGTTCACACTCAATTGTGAAACTAGCAACAGTTTTGATATGAGAATTAGCAGGGTGTTTAAGGAAAACTGTTGTCGCTCTCTCTCTCTCGCTGTTTTTTTTAATTTGGAAGGTAGGAAAATTGTTGTCTCTGTGTACAATGGTTCTGCTTACTTGTCCTTCCAATGCCCTTTGCTTGCCAAGGAAATAGAATATTGTCCATTTGCATTGAATGGCAAGTGACTCTAATTTTCTCATTTCTTAACTATATAAACCAGCTTTGTGATACTTGTAAGTTGCAACCATAATAAAAAGCTAGATCATTGGGATATTTGGTAAGATTATTGGTTCATTCTGAATCTCTGATTAGCATTTCAAATTGTTTATATGTTGGTTCTCGTTTAAATGCTTAGATAAGTTCTTTTATCTCTTACTTGGACCATAAACTTATGGCATTTTATGACTGTTTTTTAACTGAAGTTCATCAAGGATTGTATTGCTGAAAGGTTTTGACAAGGATGGTTTTGTCTGGTTAGTTCTGCTCTCTCCTATGGTAGTGCATACTAAATGTCATTCAGAAGATAGTACTTTGTTTTTTCGTTCTTAGATCGAGTCTTCCCTGTGCAGGTACACCAATTATGAAGGTGGCAAGGCTAAACAAATAGCTGAAAATCCTCATGCCGCACTCCTGTTTTACTGGGATGATTTGAATCGCCAGGTATAGCCTGACTTAAGCTATCTTAATTGATGATCTGTCAGTGATCTTGATCTTATCCTTCAAGGAGAAAGATTTAAGCAGTCAACTAGGAGGAGGCTATCAGTCCCGTGTTTACTATTGTTAGCATAGACTAAATTTCAAGTGTTTATATCTCTCAGCATTTTGGGGGAACATGGCAATGTATATGATATTCCTTCTTTTCTGGACTTTTAGTTGGCTGCCTGACTAAAAGAAAGTGTTTTTTGTAATTTCTAGAGTTTATATTAAGCACTCACTCTGCTTTATCATGGCTTTTTCGCTTTCGTTATTTTCATTCTCATATTGCTTTGAATTGCTTGTCCTTATCTAATCATTTTTTTTTTGGCCATGCTTTCTCTTGAGCCGAGGGTCTTTCAGAAATAGCCTCCCTACCTTCCAAGGTAGGGGTAAGGTCTGATACACTTTACCATCCCCAGACCCCACATTGTGGGATTTCACTGGGTATGTTATTGTTGTTGTTGGTTGTATCTCCTGCTGCTAATGAATTACTGGCACGGATTATAAAAAAAGGCATTTTTTCTTTTTCTGAATGAATCTTAAAACAACAGTGTGGTCTCTAGGTAAGAATCGAAGGGCCTGTGCAAAAAGTTCCAGATGAAGAATCTGACCAATATTTTCACAGTCGTCCTCGAGGAAGTCAGATTGGTGCCATAGTTAGCCAGCAGGTCCGCCAGTTTCTTAATCTAATTCTTGAAATTGTTTCTTTAACTTTGTTTTTTATGTAACTTTCTTTCTTTCTTTTTTTCCATATAATTTGCAAGCATCTGTCTCTTGCTTCTTTTCTTCAGAGCACAGTTATTCCGGGAAGGCAAGTGCTCCTTGACGAATACAAACAGTTGGAGGCAAAATACTCTGATGGGTTAGTTCTAGTCTAACTAATTAACTGCCTCGGAATGCCATTGTTAAGAATCCAAATGCTAATTGCTATGATGTTTCTGTATCTGCATGGTTTATCCTGTTCTCATACTTCCGCTCAAATTTACCTCTTGTAATCCATTCCCGTACTTCAGGAAATATGTGATATATATTAAATTTCCTCTTCAAATTCACAATCCCTTTGAAAGGAAAATTGAGGAATAATTTTCGTCAAACTGCCTAAATAGGAAATGAGTTACAAATAATACCCCCATAAAAAAGTATTCATAAAGAGGGAATGGAAATTCAGAAGTGGGAATGAGAACTAAGAAAAAATAAAATCCATAAGTTGAGTTCTCATACCCTTTTATAGATTTATAAGTTTCCTTATTCTGCATCAGGAAATTAACGGAAGTTGAATCCCAAATGTTCCGTTCTAAACTTCCCAGTCACGGTGTAAGGTTTTACCCTTACAATGTCTTCATCTCAACTGCAGATAAATCTTTTTTGTTTGGCAGTGGGAAGTAGAAATGCATGTGAACAGTTAGGTTGTCAATTGATTCTTTTATCTATGCCTGCCTCAGCTCAGACACAGCTCGAATTAGATTTCATCAGTAGGTCCAACCAAAACTCAGCCTTGAGAATGAAAATTTATATCGCTAAATTGTTAAAGATTAATGACATTTATTCTGAAATTGTAAGCCACATTTAATTTGAAAATCGTAAATCAATAGATTGATTGTGAAGGGAGGGGAAAAGAACTAAAGAGCAATACCGATATATATTTTTTTCCCCTTTTAACTTTAACAGTTTAAAAGAAAAAACAATTTTTTTTTTTTTTCATTTTGGTATTTAGCTGTAGGAACAACTTGGGTCCCAGCCTAACAAAGCTCAGACTTGTCTTTTACTGAGGTCTGACATCAAATTTAAACTTAGCCCTCTCAGATTCAATTTAGGCTCGGCTTCAGAAATGGTGCTTAATGAGCTTAGTTCAATTGTTCAGTTCCTATTGTGGTGTATGTGCTATTATGTAGTTCAGTATTTTCATGTTCTTATATAATTAAAACCAACTAATTAGGTCTCCTAAATGATTAAAAAAAATCTGTCTCCTGTAATGTGACCATTTTAGTAATTTGTTATTTCCCTTCCTCGCAATTTATGCTCGTAAATTTGACTCCCATATCCTTGTAAAGACTTGAGAATCTATTTTGTCTCATCTGCAGAAGTGTGATTCCCAAACCAAAGCACTGGGGAGGCTACCGGCTTAAACCTGAAATGTTTGAATTTTGGCAAGGACAGAAATCTCGCTTGCATGACAGGTATTGACTCCTGGATGTCTGTTCCGAAGACTTCCATTATTGTGCTAGGAATATATCCAACTCAGAAGAAATACAGTTTTGGCGGATTTCCTTTGTTATTTGTAACGGAAATGTTAGGGATGCAATTCACTAGGTAGCTCATCATTCAGAAGAGGAATGTGATATAGAACTATAAGAATGGAGTGGAAACGAGATATGTAATGTTTAGCAATACACTAAAACAATTTAGATAAATCTGAATGAATACCATAGCATAGACTTGGGAGAATTTAATTATCCAGGACCTGGGGAACTTTAGCAGTTCATATACTGAACACTCCGTAGTGAACGACTTTCCAACTTATCACCCGACATAGGCAAATGGTTTCTCAAAATTCTCAATATGTTAGGTGTGTGAATACTGTCTAGAGTTTTAAAACTACCAAGTATCCAAGACTCTGTTTCTATATGTGAACTGCACTTTGGTGAGATTTCCCGATTAAACTCAGCATATCTGCCTCTTTAAAACTTTAAGTTGCTCTTCTTCCCATATAATTTATGGCTAAGTTCGGTTTATACTAATACAGGTTGCGTTATATCCCGGAAACAGTTGATGGAAAGACGGCGTGGAGGATTGAGCGATTGGCTCCATGACTTGTGTTGAGGGCATCTTCATTATGAGGATGCCAATTGTTGTTCTTTCCTTTCATATTCTCTTCTTTCCGCGTATTTGATCATGGGCGTGTATATTACAGAGAGTTGAGGCAACTGCATAAACCAATAAAATTCTTCTCATCATGGCAAAATTTTAGGGATAGATTTAAGTTTCATGCACGGAAGTTTAAAGATATTTTATATGGTCAGTGTGGCTTAACCCATGAAAACAGATTAGTTACTATTTAATGTTTATAATAGAGAGCTACATGTAGTTACATTTTAAGTGACATGATTCGATAGATCTTTTTACTGTTAGTCATAGAACTTACTGTATGGTCTCCTCTCTATTTTTCTTTTTTGCAACTTATTGGAAGATCTAAAAGCTATGCAACGTCAATTTATGAGTAGTGCAGTCACAACTCACAAGTCTGGCCAATACTGTCGATTTTACGACATTATATTCTGTATTTATGCTATTAACCACTATTGTACTTGTCAAATTAAGAACGAGCATGTCTTCGTTCCACTGAGCTTCTAAGTTGCATACAAGAAAAAAATCCGTAGCATATAACAAGAGTAAGGTATAGAATCGTCGTGCAAGCTGTTAATGCTGTGTGATGTAATTTCCTGATTTGATTACATTGCCCGATGTAATTGAGTCTTAAATGATAATTGCATAAGTAATCTCTTTCCTTACGAGAACTATGAATCAAGCCATTTTTCGTCAGGTAAACTTAACATTTAAAGTACTGTAGTTGTTTAGCTGATTAAATAAGACTTACGTAGAATTTTCAAAAGCATATTTTCTTTTAGAGTTGCTTCAATTTAATGGACTAGATTCTAAATGGCGACAATGATTTTTCCAGAAAATTCGCGTCGAGAACGAAAGTCAATATTTGGAGTGACGTCAAGTATTGCAGATCATTTTTTATTTTTTTCTACTATATAGAAACTTGAGTTTCTATATAGTTTGGTCGTCAGTCACTCATTTGAAAAAAAAAAAATTAAGGTGTGTTCCACTCTTCTATAATAGTAGAAGAAATTTTTTTTAAAAAAAAAAAACTTAAGGTGGGGCCTAATCTTCTATAATAGTAGCAATGAAAAAAAAAAAACCAAATTTAAGGTGGGGCCCACTCTTCTTTAATAGTAGAGATTAAAAAAATTAAGGCGGGGTCCGCGTAAAGAATTAGAAGACAAAAAAAATTAAAATAGGATCCACGTGAAGAAGAAGGAGACAATTGCTAGAAAAAAAAAAGATATTTAAATAATGATAATAAGTTCAGAAAATGATAAAGGTAAGCTAAGAGAAAATGTAAAGAAGAGAAGTTCGGGAAAAAAAAATAACGATTTAAATTGAACATAAAAATTGCTAAAGAAGTCATAAAATCAAAAGATTTAAAACTTATACCTTTGGGTAAAAATTTAGACATATACGTCTCACACCAATAATGAGGAATAACATTAAGAAGACGAAATATAAACGGTTTTTCTTTTTACTATATTACAAGAATGAGTTGGGGGTGATTTCGTCGTCCACCTCCAACTCATGTAAAAAAAAAAAAAAAAGAGTGGGCTCCACCACCTCCAAAAAATAAAAAAGTGGATCCCATATTAAAAAAATTAAACAATATAAAAAAAAAATAGAATTAGACCCCATATTAAAAAAAAAAAAAAAAAAAGTGCACCTCATATTAAAAAAATCAAATAATATTCATGTAATTCCCAAAGTATCCTCATTAAGTCAATAATGGTGGATTCATTGTCACATGTATATCAACCCATTAGTGGGAGCAAATGAAATTATTGTACAGCAAAAAATGTGGACCCCATATTATTGCTTTTCTTCAAAAGTTTAAGTAGCTAAACCATACAATTTCCTTTCTTTTCTTATATTAGCCTGAGATCTAATCTAGATATTTAAGCATTGATTTTATTCGCCATGTCATTTATTTGTTATGTTTACTAAAATAAATATACTTAAAATATTTATATTTTAAAATAAGGCAGAATTTAATTACTTTTTTATTTTTATTCTTACTCTAATAAATGTGAAAAGAGATTAATGTCGTAAAAGAAAAAATAATATTAAATGGAGATCAAATAATAAATAAGGTAAATTAGTCAAATTATAATTCTAATTGACGTTTCCTTAAAAAAAATGTGCAAAAGACAACATGACAAGTAAAATGAGTTAAACCAAGAATATTCACCAAAATAAAAAAAATAGTAGCTCTTCATTTAAATAGAAAATCAAATTTCTACTTTGTTTCGTTTTAAACATGTGAAATTAATTTAATAATTTGAATTAGAATTATCCAAATCAAAATTTGATAAAAAATAATAAGTATTGAATCTACATACATTAACAATAGAATATTTTACACCTTTAAATTAATCGAATTAAAATCCAAAGTATCAACTGATGCTTAAATATTACTATTATTTTGTCTCAAAAAGAGGAAAATAGTTTCCTTTTAAACAAGTCTTCTCTTGCAAAAAGTATTAATAAATCAACACTAATATAATAAAGTTTTGAATACGGAGCACAAATTATAATGTTATACTAATCGTGTTTTGAACATAGTGTGTGTATATATATATATATATTATCACTACCCAAATACAACTACATACACATAGATACCCTATAATCCAAAGTGTTGGGCCCGTGCACAGCACGGGCATATACCATCTAGTACTATATAGAAACATGAGTTTCCATATATTTCGTCTTCAGTCACTAAATTTTTTATTTTTTTTTAAAAAGGTGGGCCTCAATCTTTTTTAATATTATAAAAATTGTAGAAAAAAAATTAAGATGGGGCCCAATCTTCTATAATAGTAGCAATGAAAAAAAAACAAATTTAAGGTGGGGCTCACTCTTCTATAATAGTGGAGATTAAAAAAAATTAAGGTGGGGTCCGCGTGGAGAATTAGGAGATAATTGCAACAAAAAAAAAAATTAAGGTGGGGTTCACGTGAAGAAGTAGGAGACAATTGCAACAGAAAAAAATAGGATTAAATAATGATAATAAGTTCAGAAAATGGTAAAGGTACGCTTAGAGAAAATGTAAAGAAGAAAAGTTTGGGAAAAAAGCAATAGCGATTTAAATTGAATACAAAAACTGCTAAAGAAGTCATAAAATCAAAAGATTTAAAACTTATACCTTTAGGTATAAGTTTAGTCACATACGTCTCACACCAATAATGAGGAATAACATCAAGAAGACGAAATATAAACGATCTTCTATAATAGTAATTTTTTTTTTTTTAAAAAGGTGGGGCCCACTCTTCTATAATAGTAGAAATTTTTTTAAAATAAATTAAGTTGGGGCTCACTTTTTTGTAATAGTACAAATAAAAAAAAATTAAGGTGGGGATCGCTCTTCCATAATAGTAGAGATAAAAAAAATTAAGGTGGGATCCACGTAAAGAATTAGGAGGCAAAAAAAAAAAAAAAAAAAAAAAATTAAGGTGGAGTTCACGTGAAGAAGAAAAAAAAAAGGACATTTAAATAAGGATAATAAGTTCAGAAAACGGTAAACGTACGCTTAGAAAAATTTAAAGAAGAGAAATTCAGAAAAAAAAAAGAAATAACGATTTAAATTGAACACAAAAACCGCTAAAGAAGTCATAAAACCAACAGATTTACAACTTATACCTTTGGGTATAAGTTTAGACCCATATGTCTCACACAAATAATGAGGAATAACATCAAGAAGGTGAAATATAAACGGTCAAGAAACGTATTTGGTCACGTATCATTTTTACACTCCTTTTACTTTTCACTATATTATCATGCTCACATAATTTCACTTAATAAACAAATAACATTTGTGTATATGTATTAATATTCATCTATATATATGCATCGACAGTGCAAATTTAGGTATGTTTATTAGCAATATAAAATATATATACTATCACTACTCAATACATAAATCTTTATAATTATGCACAACTATATATATATATATATATATATATATATATATATATATATATATATACTATATAATTCAAAGACGCACGGGCATACGCCATCCAGTTTTCCATAATAAGAGTGAGGGAGTTGTAAATTAAATAAAAAAATGTTAATCTTATGAGCGTTTTTTGCTTCTCTTAAAAGAAAAATGCAACGTAACAATTATTTTTTTATTTCAAAAGTGGGAGTGAAGTAATATTAACCCCTTATTATTACTTTTCTTTACTTTATTGCTCATCGAGGAGCTTCTGATTCCCTACTTGAAAAATAATTCACGTGCTCAATTAGGAAACACGCTGACACAGTATTATTTCTCTTCACAAAAGATAGGCCCCACTTAAATATCTTGTACCACGCGCTGCTTCTGCAATTGTACCAGTTTTCTGAATATGGGCCCCACTGAGTATTCCTTTGACCTTTATTTATTTTGTTTTAAAAACTCATCAGCATGGTACAATTCATTTTCTTGGAGATCAGCTTAGACATCATAAATTTGGATTGATTATAAATACTAGTGTACTGTCTAAAAAATATTTTTCTTACCAATATAAAGTCATAGATTTGAGGAAGAAAATGGAAATTAAAAATAAAATAAAAAATCATTAGCTAAAATACTCCCTCTTTTCATTGTGTGAAGATATTATTGTTTGGGAAGTCAAATAGTTTTTTAACTATAATTTTCTCAATTATTTTTAAATATTATAAATCATTAGCTATGTTGACTTCTTCTTCTTTTTTTTTTGTATTTTTTAAACATGTAAATTTTATTTTAAATTATTTTAAGAATATATATCTATGTGCATAGTCAAAATTAAATGTTTTATCCCCTAACCCATTCACATGTATTGAGAAAGGTGGAGTAATATTTCTACCAAGAAAATGAACCTTTACGATATATAAAAATGCACAAAAATATAAAACTATCGTGCTATAAAGCATAAAAATTGTAGAAATACTGAAAAGTAAGAGATAAATACTGAGAGAAAGAGAAAGAGGGGGGGGGGGGGGGGGGTGGAATAAGAACATAACATATATTCGTTAGCCACAAACCTTTCTCCGAAAAGATCGGGGGTAAAAAAACAAAGAAAATCAATATTCCACAAGAATTACAATGGCAAAATGAAACTAACTTATATCGGCGGAAATGTATGTTTCTCCTAAAACAAATTGAAGAAATATTGGAGATCTATTAGAATAAAAATGCATCAAGACATATGCTATTTTTTCATAAAACGATTAATTTCACACACATCCTCTCAAGGGGCACTCATATAAGGACCACCACCAATAGTTCCACTTTCCATTTTCTCTAACCACACGAAACTCAACCAATTATATGAGAAGTATAAAGGTCAGGCCCTTGAAATATTGGCATTCCTTGCAATCAATTTGATGCACAATAACGTGCAGGGAGCAATGATGAGATGTTAGAGGTTGCTTGTACTCGTTTCAAGTCAGAGTTCCTTATTTTTGGCTTAATTTTATTTTAGGAGTTTGTCCGTTATTTTCATTTAGTAATCTGAGAGAAACATATATGATGTAAGAGGTCCTCTTATCACGTAGAAGCTCAATAATGAAACATTGCAGAACAGAAATTGGATGCTCTTTAATTTGGAGAAGTTGATACTTGATTTATTGTTAATCAATTCCTAAAAGGTAACAATTGTAACTTTTGATAATGACTTTTGGATTCTGTAACCGATGGTCTCTTTATTAATAATGAATTTTTTTAACAAAAAAATTAATTGAAAGAATGAATGAAAAATGCAAAAAGAAAACTAAACAATAATGCTGGCCATAAAGAGATGTCACATCATCTTGTCTATAAATTTACAAAATAACTGAGACAAAATTTAGTAGATATCTAGACAAAATATTCATATATGTGCATACAAATATTAATTATATAAATTAATTAAACCATAATTTTTTTTTTCAGTTACCTTTAATTGAGGCAAGAACTCTGGTTGTTTCACTTTCTCAAAGCTTGTTGATTCCTTCAATTTGGAACTGGATTAAATAAAAAATGTGCTGAGCCACGATTTCAATCGTGTAGGAATAAATGACGGACACCATAGGATTGATCCAAAGCCTCCATAAATGCTTTGTTCGAGCTCTCACTTTAAAATACATTCATGCGCTACATTTGCACCAATTATGAAAGCATCAGTTCTCTAAACAAGGGCCCACTAATTTTTTAACTTTACACATAACTAGAAAAATATGCCCGTGCATATTTATTCACTTTAATTAGCCACTCTTTAAGATTTTGTATTTTGTAAATAACTTTAAAAACATTTTAATTGTTATTATATATACAAAATGCATTTTATGTACCATCACTTTAGTTATAATTAAAAAATGGAGTTTAAAAATTAAAAGCATATGATGGAATTAAGTCTTTGAGATGGAAAGAGTCGGCCTTTTTTCTCATTGTCATGACAATGAAAGTTGTTCATCGATGTGAAAAAGAAAATTAGTAAGAATACGAGGAAAAATTAATATTTTGATTCTAGATTTTTTCTTTTAAATTCTTAATATCTTATATGTATACCGACAGGTTGATATTCATCTCAATTAACTACCTGTTCAGATCCAAACATAAGAACCATTGTTGTATATATTGATTTTTTTAAAAGCAAAACTAATAACATATTTTTATTAAATTAATTAAAAAAATATGTTAATAAGGGGTAAATTAGTTACATTGTAATTTTTTATATTAACAATTACAGATAAAAAGAATTGTTACAAAGAAATCAAAATTAGAAAGATATATGTTATATCGTTGTTATACCCTGTATTTTCTCATACTGAGTTTCGCCGTAAGATAGCTGACGTGAAGTTAGCAAATGAGGTTGTTGTCAAGGTTTTAATAGATTCTACACGATTATTCCACATATGCGGGAGTTTAAGCTGTGAACAACAAATATCAGAAGATTGGAGGTGAAATAAACCAGAAAAAATCTGAGCCGTGCAGCAGAGCAACGCGACGGTCAGGTTGATGGATCGTCGACTGGTCGACAAACCGTCGAAAAACTCTGCCAAATTCTGAGGCTGCCGCAGTTCCACGGCGCAAGTCGATAAATCGTCAATTGGTCGACGGTTCGTCAACCCGGCCATCGAACCGCAGGCGGTGGAAAGTTTTCTCCCACCTATAAATACAAGGCCCACAATTTGGATCATTTATTTTTACCAAAAATCAGACCTTTCTAGATCCTTCAAGTTCTATCTACACTCTCCAGTCATCCATACACTTCCTAAGCCAAATTCAAGTGAAAATCAAACTTAACCCTAATATAGCTCCTGAGTGATGATGATATTTGTTCTTAATTAAATTTTATGGTGGTCTTGGTTCAAAACAAGGTTGGGGGAGTTAGGGTTCTTCAAGATTAAGGTATGTTCTCTCTTTCTTTCTTCTGTTGAGTTGATTTGGAGATTAATAAGTCATTAAGGTGAAGGAAATTGTGGTAGAAAAAGTTATGGGACGTGGTGTTGGAGTTGTTGGTTGTGAATGAAAATTGGGAGGAAGTTTTGGATTGTTTTAGGTGCAAATTGCATATATTATCCTAAATATGGAAACTATTGATGTTGTTTTTGTTATTGGGAGTTGTTTTGTAATTTGGTGGAAGTAGATAAAATAGGGGAAATGTTGCCCAAATTCCGCTAGCTCGTTAGTTACACTAGTTTGAACTTAAGAGTGTTTTCAAGACCTAACCTTAGCATGAATCCTCTTCAATGTAGATTTACGAGCTTGGGAGGAGAACATTAAGTAGTTGATTACCATGTATGCCATATATGTGTATGTATATGTGTATATATATATATATATATATATATATATAGCTATTTCTTACATCGAGCTTAGATGGCCGGGTATGATATCTATTATGCACACCACTGCAGTTGGGTATGGACAACACCAAGCCCTGTTACGGCTGGGTATGGACAACACCGAGCCTTGTTACGGCTGGGTGTGGACACCACCGAGCCCTATTATGATCGGGCACGGGAGACACCGAGCCTATATAGTGAGGTATAGTACCATTGTATGTATATGTATGAAATATTTCCGTTAGAGAAAGATTAAGTATGTATGACAGTCGTCTTAAGAGGTATTATGAGGTATAACTTGTTCTCTTTATCTTATGTTATCTTCATGCTTTCATCATGTTGCTATTCATGTCTTACATACTCAGTACATTGTTTGTACTGACGTTCTTTTGTTCGAGGACGCTGCGTTCATCCCCGCAGGTAGACAAGGAGACCGACCAGACCCCTAGGCTGCTTCATCAGTGATTGCATAGAGGTGTTCCATTTGATCCGGGACAGTTTAGTTGGTACTATTCTTTTGTGTACATATGGGCATGGCGGGGTCCTGTCCCGTCCTTATGATGTTTTGTACTCTTTGTAGAGGCTCGTAGACAGATGTACACAGTTAGATGTTCAGTATCCTTATCGGTTCATATTTTTGTATTTTATTTTGGCAGCCTTATCGGCTCGTACATATGGCATAGTTGGTAATGTATATAGATATGTTTTTGAATTCATGCTCTTATAGATTATGATATTGATGAGTCAGCCATGTGGTCCACCTAGATGTGATTATGAGAAGTATGATTAAGAGGTGTTCAGTAGGTTAGCTCCGGGTACCCGTCATGGCCCTCCGGTTGGGTCATGACAATTGTAAATCACCAAATTTTAATTCCGAAATGAAAATATAAAGTAATACATTTTATAAATGTAAAGAAACAATACTCAGAGAATGCAAAGGAGAGTAAAATAAGTAAACTATTGACAAAGAAGGAAAACGGGGATAAAAGTCACTCCCTCTATTTACTTTTACTTGTCCACGTTAACATATAAAGAGAAAGAAATTTTTCTTCTTATTTAATTTTACCCTTCACATTAATTACTCATTTTCAAATCATTTTCCAAGGCTGTTGAGACTTACACTAATACATATGAATATTATTGTAAAATATATGCTCCCTCCGTCCCATATTACTTGCTACTTTCCTTTTTGCACCCCCTTAAGAAATCATAAATAAAATATTTATTTTACTATCTTACCTCTATCTCTCTCCAATAAATACATTCTAATCAAAATTGACTATTTTCAAGAACATTTATTACTAACGGTAAGATGGGAAAGATTTAATTAATTTTATCTTGGTTTTGTAAATGAACAAGTAATTTGGACATATATTTTTAGTAATATGTCCAAGTAATATGGGAGGGAGAGGATAAGATGGGAAAGATTTAATTAATTTTATCTTGATTTTGTAAATGAATAAGTAATTTGGACATATATTTTCAGTAATGTGGCCAAGTAATATGGGATGGAGGGAGTACTTCATTTATTAATATTAATTCTTAAAACGTGAAAAGTCAAAAGTAAACAATTAAAAGTGCAGGGAGAAAATAAATATGTGTTGGAAAATTAAAATTGAAGTGCATACGTGTATACATGAGAAGAGAATAAATATTTAGTACTATGTCATATGTCCATGTGGGATAAAAAATAGTTTAGTAATATGTCCAAGTAATATGAGACGGAGCGAGTACTTCATTTATTAATTCTTAAAAAATATGAAAAGTCAAAAGTGAACAAGTAAAAGTGTACGGAGAAAATAAATGTGTCAGAAAATTAAAATTGAAGTGGATACGTGTATACATGAGAAGAGAGTATATATTCAGTAGCCATGTAATATGGGACGGCGAGGGTAAGATAGGGAAGATTTAATTAATTTTATCTTAATTTTGTAAATGACAAGTAATTTGGACATATATTTTTAATAATGTGGTCAAGTAATATGGGACGGGGGGAGTACTTTATTTATTAATTCTTAAAGAACGTGAAAAGTCAAAAGTGAACAAGTAAAAGTGTAGGAAGAAAATAAATGTATCGGAGAATCAAAATTGAAGTGCATGTGCGTATAGGAAAAAATATATTTAGTTTCTTAAGGAACGTGAAAAGTCAAAAGTGAATAAGTAAAAGTGCACTCCACTTTTACTTATTAAGGCTTATTAAGGATAGTGCTATTTTCTTATCTGTTGCCATTGCATTTGGTGATAACAATTCCAATATTATCTCTTCTAGCTTAGAAAGAGGTTTTAATTGCGGCACCATTAAAAGAAATACAAAATGAATTTACGGTGTTTTTATATGTATTTATTATACTGCTTTTCGAGTGGAGAAGATTAGATATATTATCTTTTTTCTAATTTAGTGAGTAAATTTGCACTACTTAAGTAATGTTGTTGTTGTTCTTAATAGGCCAAAGTCATCGACAGCAACCTAAACTTATTCGCAGATTCCATTTAGACACCTCAATTAAGATCTTTTCCAATTGAACACCTAACGACTATGGATTTGTACCAATTAAGCTAATTTTTTCCCATTTTGTATTAAGACCTAGGCGCGTGTATATAAGTGCCACTGATGTGGAATAGACTTCCATTTATTACTTCCCACGTGTAAATATTAAATCCACATGGTATATTGATTTTTTTTTTTTTGTAAAAAAAAATAAAGGCCAATCCATGTGGTAAATTAATAAAAAGGTCAATTTAAAATCCTAAATCCTAATCGTTCAACATAATCCCAAATCATTTATCTCTTCCCGACCCAATCTCTCTGACGACAATTCATTTCACGGCTAAGCAACGACTGGTTTGTGTGTACTTTGAAGAATCTTCTTCGTGTAAGTTTCTTAAACTCGATTATCCGTCTAATTATTGCTTAATCATTTCATAATCGTTTC
Organism: Lycium ferocissimum; assembly: GCF_029784015.1. Classification (NCBI taxonomy): domain Eukaryota; kingdom Viridiplantae; phylum Streptophyta; class Magnoliopsida; order Solanales; family Solanaceae; genus Lycium; species Lycium ferocissimum. The sequence goes on along the minus strand of NC_081346.1, from coordinate 8,960,464 downwards.
ATAAAGTGTGTTTACAAGGTTAGGGCTTTTTTATTTCTATATTTAGGGTTGTGTGTTCGAGAATATTCCGTTCCTTTCCTAATAGTTCCTTACCATTTCGGTGATTAAGCATTAAAGTATTGCTTTTTAGTTTTTTGGAGCTGGTGGGTGGGTGGTGTAAGTATATTCCGTAAAATAATAATGTTTTGTTTTATATTTTCAGGGTTACACTAACAATTGACCATGGAGGAGACCATAATTATCAACATTGACCATGGGGGGACCTTTTCCTGCATTCCTGTCCCCACTTATGTTAGAGAGTGTGTACCAGCCCGCAGGTATATCGAAAAGGACTATTTTCACTAATAGAGCTACTTTATTATACTAGAGAATTGAGTGTTTACAAGTCGATGGATTTTATTACCAAGATGCAAAAACTAAACAATTCCATGTGATTAAGACTGACCTACATCTACTGGACCTAATAAAAGATTTAAAACATGAGGACACCTTTGAAGTATTTGTCCTTTATTCATTTGGAAGCTTTTTAGTGTGATGAGGGTCTTCGTTTTTTATCGGTCCGTGGTTAGTGATAGTCAAACTCGGGTCCTTAAACGGGGGTGTTGTCTTTGGTAGTCTCTTAACTTAGCTAAAGCAGGTGTCGGGTAGTGGTTGATGAGGCTACTAACCTACCGAAGGTTGCCTTGCCTGGCAATGAGGATGCTAACCTAGCTAAAGAGAGTATTGGTGGGAATGATGATCCTGCAAACCTAGCTGAAGAGGGTGTTAACCTAGGTGAAGATGGTGAGACATCTAACCCAATAGATAGATGTAGATGGTAATATATCTGATTATATGAGTAATGATTCGATCTAGAGAAATACCACCGTAAAATGGGTCGGATGTCATGATTATGAGAGCTTTTAGAAAATGAAAGAACAAAAAAAAAAAAAAAAATGAAGAAGCCTACAACTTGGGAAGAAATACCGGGGACGGTGGTGGTATGATGTGGAGGTTTCGAGGATATCAGAGAAACAAAGCTAACAAATATGTTGGGAAATTGGGTGGAGATGAAGAATATATTGATAGCTGTGATTGTTGGACTGAGAACAGTGATGAAGAGCTTGATGTAGATGTTGTTAGGGGAGTAGATATACCTTCCAGAAGAAAAAAGCAAAAACGTTTGGTATGATGAATACTGTGAGATGTCTGTATTTGAGCTTGGAATAGTGTTTGAGAGTGTAAAACTGTTTATGAAGGCTGTAGGAGATTATGATGTAGAGTATAGGAGACATTTGAAGGCTAGACCTAATGAAAGCCATAGGGTGAGGGTTAAGTGTAAAAATAACAAGTGTAAATGGTTGTTATATGCTAAACTTGATAGAGATTCAAGTGATTTTATGAGGAGGGACTACCAACTTGTTCACAAGTGTATTCCCTTAAACAAGAACAAGATGTGTAATTCTAAGTTAATAGCTAGAAAGTTGAAGGATATAATTATTTCACAACCTTACGTAAGGATCTGGGAAATTCAAAATTTGGTAAGAGACAAGTTGGGTCTTTATGTTGGTCAGATTGTTTGTTACAAGGCTAAACATAGGGTTATGATGGAAAATATGGGTGATTGGAATCAGGAATTTTTCAGATTATGTGACTATGCAGATATGATATTTAGGATTAATAATAGTTATCGATTATTCATTTTACTCTCAATAAAAATTATTTTACTATCACATAAATTTATACTAACTTATTTGGCAAAATATATCAAATGACCCTTAAATTATATCCAAAATGTCGATATCACACTTAAATTATATAAGCGACTTATTACACACCCCAACATCATAGAAATGAATTTCAAACCACCTTAGAAGCTGATGTGACACAAAAACAAATTATATTTAAATAATAGGAGAGTGAAGTAGTTAAAATTTTTTTTAATAAAAACTGATTTTATTTTCATGTCCTCCTTCTCCATTTCATCACCACCAACCCTCTTCTCATCCACCTTCACGCCACACCCAACCCCCAGCCCCAAACCCCTCTTCTTCATCATTTACCCACCACTATACCCCCCTCTCTCTCTCGCTCCACCTTCAACCCACCATCAAACCTTCGTCTACCTACCTAAAATGAGACAAGAGGCAGAGAAAATACAAGGAAGATTCTTTTTCTCGATGTGGAAGATTAAAAGAGTGAAGATTTATAGTTAAGAGATAATCGGTGTAGTATTTATAACGGTGAATAATGGAGCTTGCAGTGTTCATAAAAATAAAGAAATAAAAAGAGCTTGCCATCGAATCAGCTGTCGAGCGCCGCCGAGGAATGGGGAATAATTATCCAAACGCCAATTTTCAATGCACATTAGAACCTAATCCACCCACAAGCACAATCGGTGGTGAATAAAACTGAATTTTATTGCAAAAAAGGGGAACAAAATTGAATCTTGGATGGTAGTGATGTGATTTTGGTGGTGAATTTAGTTGCGGATCTTGAATTTATGGTGATTGTTTGCAATTTATTATAGTGGCAGTAGTTGTGAAGCGATTTAATGGTTGATTTGGTTGTGGGTGGTGAAATTTGTGGTTAATTTTTTTACGAAAAAGGGCCAAATATACCCTTGTACTATTGGAAAATGGTCAAATATACCCTTTATTATACTTTGGGTTCAAATATACCTCTACCGTTATACTTTGGGTCTAAATATACCCTTACTCCGTTAAAATTATACAAGGTGGACACTAAATGTGACGTGGCATGCCACCTCACCGGCCAACTCATTTACCCCTCTTCTACTTCTTCACCCACCAATACCATCTTCTACCCCTTTACACAACCACTCCACCACTAGCACCACCACACCACTATCTCAACTGGAAAATGATTCCAGCGAAGAGTTTCAGAGACCAGACAAGGAAAAATGTTTTTGAACATTTTTTAAATTCTATATATGTTGTTAAATTAGTTCCAGTGGTTCCACCATGTGAACAATTTACTTTGAAAAGAAAGTGGGTTGTTGTTGAACTGTTTTCAACAACGCCACATCCGATTTCATCGGCGGCAAATCGTTTCCGACGAAATCAACTTCTCTCTCCTCAACAACCAAAAAAGAAAAGCAGCATATATATACCATCATACTTCATCACACAAATTGTTCAAAGCCTTTAAAACAAGTCTACGTTAACGTTATACCATCATAAACATTTCTTCGTATAAAATTCTAAAAAGCAAATTACTTCTTCGGAGTTGGGTGGACCTATTCATCAAATGGATTTGAGCTATGGCTGAAAAGAATGGCAGAGGGATAACTGTAAATATGACATAACTAGTTCCGTAGGAATTGACATTAAAAATAGCTAAGAATATGACTTTGAGAAGTGCAGGAAATGAGATTTTGAATTTATGGGGAAAAAGTTGAAAAGTAGGCTGAAACAAGTTCGAGAAGAATGGAGGCGGAAGTAGATTCAACACGGCCGGAAAATTAATTAAGGTTGACGTAGGCAGAGGGAGTGAAGGTGGAGATGATGGCATGGTGGTGGCAGTGGTTGTAAAGGGGTAAAAGATGATAGTGGTGGGTGAAGAAGTAGAAGAGATGGGTAAATGAGTTGGCTGTTGAGGTGGCATGCCACATCACATTTGGTGTCCGTTTTGTATAATTTTTATATAATTTTAATGAGAAAGTAGTATATTTAATCGAAAGTATAACAAAGGGTATATTTGAACCTAAAGTATAACGAAGGGTATATTTAACCCTTTTTCAATAGCATAGGGGTATATTTGGCCCTTTTCCGATTTTTTTATTTTGTGGTGGTGGGTTTGATGGTAGGTTTGACCATGGTGATGGATATGGTGGTGGAGAAATTGATTGTGGTGGTAGTGGCGGATATGGTGGCAGTGGTGAAATGGGTAGTGGCAAATTTGGTGGCGGCGAATATGGTGGTTCTAGTGAAATGGGGTGGTGAGATGGTTTAATGGTGGAGAAGATGTAATTATGGGAGGGTTTTATGGTTAATTAGGAATTAATTAATGTAAATATAATTAATAAAAAAATTAAATAAATAAATAAAAGGAAAATAACATAAAATTAAAATTTAAAAGATATCCAACGTGTCGTTGATGTGTCACTGATATGGCAGCAAATGTGTCACACCTCCCTTTATGCAAGTGGTTATATGTGTATCAAGGTGATATTAAATTCACTTTTTATATAATTAAAGGGGTAATAAGTCGCTCGAATAGTTGGAATGTGAACTCATCTTTTCAGACATAATTTGGGATGCATTTGATGTATTTTGCCAACTTATTTTAAAATCACAAATTTCAATGAAGAGCCCATGTTCATCATGATAAGGTGGGTTCCTCAAATATTTGCTTGATGTGCCAACATCTAAATGGGATGAAAATGCGTAACTAAAAAGAGTTAGAAATAGGATGCAGTTGTAAAATATTTTGTTAATAAAAATTTCCGAGGTTTATATACATCTTGTCACTGCAAATTTATCATCTGATGTATAATAAAACAAAATAACATTATTCATGTTGGGTTTTGGGGAAGGCCAGGCTACCCCACTAGTAGTACGTAATAAAGAGGAAGTGTCTTTTTTAAATTTCTGAGCTTCATGGCAATTATTTCGGTACCCTCCAGAGAGTTTAAAGGAACAAAACCAGCTTTCTTGAGCTTAAAAGACCCTTTGTCTCTTAACGCACTGAAGCCAAAAGCATGGAGGAGATATCATATGTGAGCCGGCAAGAAGCTATAGAAATTGATCAAGTATTGATGGGTCCTCTTGGTTTTACTCTGGACCAGCTCATGGTTTGTCTTCTGAAAATTTGGTTTATTACTTGTTAAATTTCTGTACTACTTATCCCTAAATTGGGTTTATTTGTTTATGAGTTCAGGAATTGGCAGGCTTGAGTGTTGCCTCTGCAATTGGAGAGGTAAGTGCTCTCGTAGCATACTGAGTATAACGTATTCTTCCACTTGTATCACTAGACCCCATGCCAACTCTCCATCAATTTTCAACTCTGGCACTAGTGGGATAATATTTTAGTATTGAAACATTCTTTACATGGTTGATCGATATAGGAAACCCTCTGCTCGTGCTATTACCTGTGATAAATTGACTTTGTTGGATAGTGAATATAATTTGTCATCTAGAGTTCATGTAGTCATTGACTCTACAACCTTTTTAATAAAACTAGATGACCCTAACCGTTTTAAAATGTTAATCCATTTATCACCTAATTGAATGAAAATCATATGTGTGCCTAGCAATAGCGGAGCCAGGATTTTCATTAAGGGGTTCAATGAAGAAGTAAATATACAAAGAAGCCAAGGGAGTTCAACATCTATTATTTACATAAAAAATAATTTTGACCTTGTATATATAATGTAATTTTTCACCGAGGGTTTCGGATGAATCCCTCAACCCTACCTAGCTCCGCCCGTGGTGCAGGGGTGGAGCTAGCGAGGGCAGTGGCGTACGCAGGATTTTTCATAAGCAATTTCACAATATAAAAGTGTGAACAACTGAATAAATCAGTATAATGATATCTTATTATAAAAGACAACTAAAATCATATTAATAAAACTCATTTCAAGTACATTATTACAATTCTTCTCGACGAGATTTCATCTTTTGAAAGGTATCCATAATCTATGTTACTCGGACTCTTCAAAAATGGACACGGGTGCGTGTCGGATCCTCTAAAAGTAGTGCATTTTTGAAGGATCCGACACGGGTGCGGCATCATTTTTGGAGAGTCCGAGCAACATAGTCCATAATAGCCTCATTAGAAACATTACTAAATACTTCTTTTTCTATATAAGGCACAAAACAACCACTCAAAAGCTCATCATCCATTCTATTTCGTAAGTCAGTCTTAATCAACTTCATCGCAAAGAAAGCTCTTTCAACTGTAGCAGTAACAACTGAAAGAAGTAAAGCAAATTTCAGTAGTCGGAACACAAAAGGATAAATTACATGCTTCTTTGTCTCTATTAGTTAGTTGGAAAAATCACCAAGTCCCTTAAGATCGAAAAATTTTAATTGACAAAAAAATTTAAGACGTAAAACAAAAAAATTACCAAGTCCCTTAACCATCTCGATATTAGCAAGATGTAAAATAAAAAATCCATGTCCATAGCTCTTACGAGGATTAAAAACAGTAATGAAACAATAAAACATAGGTAAATTTAAATATTAATATAATGAACCCTAAATAATTTCATTGTAGAAAGTAGAAAGAAATAATATTGTCACAAACAAATTGCAAGCACGTAGTAAAATATTATAGTGAAGCTAACCTGATGCGACAATCGGGATAAGGAACGAGAAGAACTTATATTCTAATTTGAAAAGTAGGCAGCCAACATATAAAAATTTTAATTGATAAAAGAACTTTTAAGGGTATGATTTATGAGTTCTTTTAGGGTTTTAACATTTAAGGCCAAAAACTTTCTAATGAATTATGCTCACTAGTCACTGCCCTTTGTTTAAGTTATTATGCATGCCAGTTGTGTTTTACTGGTTTTACCAGTTATTTAGGATTTAAAGGTAACAAAATAAGTGAGGCTGCATGGGTTTGACATCACGAACTTGCCCGCGCAATGGGAGCGTCTAACCAACAGGCCAGCGTGCAACTTTGTGTAGATGCAGTGTCACTTTATTATTTTTACCTTCTAATTTCGTTCTATTTATATTTTGTATATGTATATCTACTAAAAAAAATTCGACAAGCAGTGTCACGTGAAATCTCTCGGGCCAACATAAATCCGCCCCTACCGAGGGGGTTCCGAACGCCCTCCGGCAAAAAATTACATTGCTTATATATGATTAAAATTATTTTTTGTGTATATTAGTAGATGTTGAACCCCCTTTGACTTCTTTGTGTGTTTACTTTTTCATATTTTGAACCCCCCTGTGAAATTCTGGCTCCGCCACTGCCCTGGTGCCTAGTCTTGTAGAAGCCATGGTTAAAGATTATTTGTTTGTGAGAGGGTTAGTTGAAGAAGAAATTGACATCAAAGCGAGTAATCTAGAGAGAAATTGGAATCGGCGATAAGTGAAGCCTTGACAAGAAAGGCAGAAATATGTTGAGTGTATAAACAAATATGTTAAGCTTCTTTATTTCATTGACAAGGTTAAATGCATGTCATCTCTCCAGGTCTATAGTTCAAGTGAATATACTCGCGTGCTTGTTATATGTGGTCCTGGAAACAATGGCGGGGATGGTCTTGTAGCTGCTCGACACTTGCATCACTTTGGTTATAATCCCTCCATTTGTTATCCAAAACGGTCCAATGAATTTCTTTTTGTTAGTTTGGTTACCCAGGTAAAGGATATGACATGAGATTCTTGAACCTCAATACTTCTAGTTTATTTGAGATGTTAATGGATGTGAGAATTTTTGTAGCTTGAATCACTTTCAGTTCCATTCTTGCCGGTGGAAGATTTATCCTTGCAGCTTTCAAATGACTTTGATATTATAGTGGATGCAATTTTTGGATTCTCATTCCATGGTAATACTTCCTCCCTCAGTTTCTATTAGACCTTCACATCAGTTTTTTTGTTTTTGATTGAACAGCATTTCCATTAATCACAAAGTGAATCATTACAAAACCAGGCATCTGCAGACCAGTTGCCTCTCAAATTCAAAACTACATTTAGGAACCTATACTAATAACATATAAGAGGGCTAGTTCCTATAAACATCATCTATACACCAACTCCTACAGCAACAAAACAGTAAATACATCTATGGAAAACAATTGAAATTATGCAAAGTAGTCTGCCAAGAAGCTATATTCCTGCTTCTGATGTGGATGTGCAATGCAATCTCCCTACAAATCTTCACAGCATCACATCTTCCATTCTGAAATCGATGGAGTTCCTCTCCTGACAAATAGAATATATCATCATAGCAAATGTGCAGCTGGTAATAGAGGCCAGTCCATTTTTCCTTTTAGTCATCTTGCATATCCATTCCAGTTCCTTCTGCCAGGTGCCAACAGCTCTACCAAAACCAAGTCAGATTAACAGTCTAGACCATATGTTGTTGGTATAAGAACAGGTGTTCAAAAGTTTCCACACCCCTTGTACAGAAAACACAAATCCATAGGAACATCAATACCAAATTCTTTAATCTATCTACTGTAGTCAGTCTTTGATGAGCAGCTAAACACAAGTTGAATTTGAATCTGGGGTGAATTTGAAGGCCAATACTTCTATTGGAAGCTATATAAACTATTGTTGTATGCCAAACTTGTTAGTCTTATTCTTTGCTTAAGTTGGTTTTAATCACTCTTTATCCACCATAAGTGTGTGTATGCAGCATTGGATGTAATTTGCTGTTATTGAGGACTTTGACCATTATCCTCACTTAATAGTGTGATTCTTCTATACTTAGGAACCTTGTATGCTTCCTCTCTTTTTCCTTTTCCTTTAATTATTTAGGATTGTTTCATAGATAGAGTACTCAGTACAGGCAACCCACGGCCACCGTTTGATAGTCTCATTAGAAGGCTGGTCTCCATAAGAAACCAGCAACAGACACATGAGAAACCAGCTGTTATTATATCTGTAGACATACCTTCCGGTTGGCATGTGGAAGAGGGAGACGTCCGTGGTGAAGGCATTGAACCTGATATGCTGGTATGCAGTTGTTAAGTACTCACATTCTATTGTTATCATGCGTTTGTCTCATTGATACCTCTGTCTCATTGACACCTCTGCTTTTCCTTTGAGAATCAAGTGAAATACCTAAAGAAAATGTTGGACATTCACTGTGTAGGTCTCTTTGACAGCTCCAAAAGTGTGTGCCAAAATGTTTTGTGGCCCACATCATTTTTTAGGTGGAAGATTTGTTCCACAATCCATCATAGACAAATTCAAGCTAAAACTTCCATCATATCCCGGCACTTCAATGTGTGTTAGAATTGGAAACCTTCCCAATTTATCAGCACAGAAAGGAATATTTGCAGCTTCTGCATCTCTTGAGGTGGAGGAAGATCCTATTGATCAGGTTGAGTTTGTATGAAAAGTAGAAGCTTAATATCTATTATATCTGGATCTTTGACTCTCTTGTGGTGATTTTGTCGCAAATTTATCACATAATCCAGAAATGTATGCACACTTCCTTTCTTAAAGCAATGCAGTATATTTATATTTGTGTCAATAAAGCCCCATTGTGATTGTAGTTTCAAAAGTGGCTTGGTGATGCATTGGCAGCTGGCGTCAAAGAACCCCATTATATGGTCCTATCAACATCTGGTAAAGATGCAAAACCGTAAGTCTTTCTAGCTTCAATTTTCTCATCTTTAAATGGTCTGCAAGTTAGTATAAACAGTGATTTTTTGCCTGATGTTGACTATGTGGTATTTCTTCTTCCCAGTTCATCGCGAATGATATCATTGGAAGGAGTAAAGGAAGATGGTTTTTTCTGGTGAGCTCCTTAACTATTTCTGCAGTGTATATAGTCTATTTGATGACATCCTTCATGTTTCTGCAGGCACACCAACTATGGGAGTCGAAAGGCTCGTGAAATTTCTGAAAATCCTCATGCGTCACTTCTCTTTTACTGGGGTCCTTTGAAGTGCCAGGTTAAAAACGATTCCACCTTTAGAACATTCCTGCATTTTGAGAGAGCACTTATATCTAGTGACATTGTGTTATACTGGTGTGACTATTAACAATTTAGCGTAGATGAAAATGTCAAGTGACAGCTGTAGCAATCCTGTCCTGGATATGCAGTCAATTACTTGAGGGTGACCTGCAGGATTGTGTTAGGATAGATGAGTTGCTGAAGAGATGCATTTAGCTTTTGTGAACTACTATTGATGCTGGATAATATTTCTTTGCTAGAAATTTGCTACTTACAGGTCCCTTGTTAGAATCCAAGGTTCAGTTTCCCTGTGATAAAAACTAAAATGTAAAGAAGAGACAGAAAGAGGAAGTATCATGATTACTGTGCGTACTCCCTTAAAACCTCAAATAGTCAGTTTCTTAATCATAATTGCATTCACTCTGAGATATAATTAAATAATTGACTGCATAATGCACTTACGTTTAGATAATTGTTCTTACTGGCTTCAGTACTAATTCATTTGTAGGTAAGAGTGGAGGGATTTGTGGAGCAAGTTTCTGATGAGGAATCTGATCAATACTTCTCTAGTCTTCCTCGAGATACGCAGATTAGACCAATAGTTAGCAAGCAGGTTCGTCTAGCATTTTCAGCAACAGATTTTCTAGATTTCAATATTTTTGTGTTTCTGTATACGTGCATCAATAGCTAGTCTTCAATATCTTCTGCAAGTTCAGAGCACATTGATTCATGGACGAGAGGGTCTCCATCAACAGTATAAAGAATTAGAGGAGAAGTACCATGACAGGTCAGTAAATTCACATATTTCTGACATTCTTTCTTTGCTTGCCCTAATCTGTAACGTCGCTTTGGTTTCAATGTTCCATCTATGCCTAGTGGAAATATTCTATTGATTGGGATACTGTTAAAAATGCATCAGTTGTCTGATTGCAATCCCACGCCTAGAATTAGTGGATATTTTTTCAGAATTTCCAGTATTTAGATAAAATTCTTCAAAAGTTGCAATATTCTCCGTGTCCGAACATGTAAAAGACATACCTTTTGTGTGTACTGTTGAGTCCCACATCAGTGGAATGAGGACCATTTGGACTCATTATATGGACTTGGACAATCCTCCCCTCAAAAGCTAGCTTTTGGGTTGAGTTAGGTCCATTATCCATTTCTTAACATGATATCAGAGCCAGGCCCATCCCAATTCATGATTTTACCGATGTTGGTCTCTCATATTAAATTGTCCATGCTCCAGATGTCCAGCCCTAGGCGTGAGACAGGGTGTTAAGTCCCACATCGGTGGGATGAGGACCATTTGGACTCATTGTATGGACTTGGCAATCCTCCCCTCGTAAGCTAGCTTTTGGGTTGAGTTAGGCCATGATCCATTTGTTAACATGTACATTCTTGGAAAAATGTCTGAGCAAGACCTGTTGATTACAACCTAATCATATTTCCTTTTCCTTTCTCCAAAAAAAAAAAAAAAAGGTAATTTGCGGTTGTCTTGATTCAAGTGAACCTCAAAGCAATCCTTTTTCCCTTACGTGCAGGACTTCAATACCAAGACCCAAGCACTGGGGTGGCTACAGGCTTATTCCAGAGTTTTTTGAGTTTTGGCAGGGAGAGGAATCTCAAGTGCACCTCAAGTATATCCAAACCCATCTTTCTTTTATTCCATCATGATGGATTCCACGGGACCTATCAAATTGATCTCTGTTAAATTCAATTAATCTGGAACCTGGACTAATATTGATTTGGGTCAAATTTGGGTCATGAATGGGAAAACACTTTGACATACCTCTTTTAAGTGTTTCATATATGGGTATTTGTAGTGTTTTTAAAGCTAGTTTGAAACCTCTGTCCAGAGAATTAAAAGAACAGATTTCCAGCATCAGTAGTATGAAAAGAGAACAGAATCATACGAGTGTAAATGGAACAGTCCTTTACCAGTAAAATATTCCCTATAATATTTCCTACCAACTCGACGGAGGAGAACTATAAGTTATTTTTCAGCAGATTTACCTTGATAATTGGAGCTGGAACGATTCCTGATATTAAGTGCTGTTCACTTATGCATTTAAGCGTGCTGTTATTAACAGATTGCGGTACTATGCGGAGGTGATTGATGAAAGAAGAGTGTGGAGAATTCATAGATTGGTCCCACAATTAGCAGAATCAGCATCTTCATCATGACTTGCCATCTCTTTGAACTTAGCAAAAATGCATCAGTGCACGACAGGAAGCTAGCTAATTAGATCTTTTCTTTTCCTGTTTCCCCTTCTGATTAGATCTCTTTGTAAATATCTTTGTGCTGATTTGCATAGTTGTTCCTTCTACTTCTATTACGGATGAAGATTGTCTTTTGTTTCCTTTTCCTGTTCAGGTCATTAAGATTGGTGTTAAAAATGGCTCTCTAGGTCTGTTCCTCCTGACATGATTGATGATGCACACTTCAGAGTGTGGTCTGGGAGGGTAAGATGTACACTTCGAGTGAAAATCGAAAATGTTCGTTATCCTCATTTGTGCATTATAGCAATCTTCAAAGGGAAAGGGTCAAAAATACGCTTCTACTTTGGGAAAATGCTAAAAATATCTTTCATTATAATTTGAGTAAAAAATAATCCTTCCATTATTAAAGTTTTCAAATATATATACTTGTCTTAACGGAAATTTCCAAAATAACCCGATTTCATTTTAAAACTCGCTTCATTTAAACCCAATCTAATTAAATAAAAAGAGCATATGGGGGCTACCCACTTCTATGCCTAGTGGTTTCAAATGTAGGACTCAAGAACAAGTTAATCACATATGAGTTTTTTATGTAGTTGAATCGGGTTAAAAATTGAAATTGGATTATTTTGAGGATTCGGGGATATCCGTTAAGACAAGGGTATATTTGAAAACTTTAATTATGGGATATTTTTTACCGTAATTGTGTAGCTTTTTCCCAAAGTAGAGTGACATTTTTGACCCTTTACTCATCTTCAAATGATCTTGCCATTCTTTCCTTGCATCCTTCATAAATTCTCCGCAGTGTAACCATTCCAGAACGCTCAACATCACTTCAACTCTTTCTTTATCATAGAACATGTTATTTACTCATCTTCAAATGACAAAGTCAAAACATTGCCATTCTTTCCTTGCATCCTTCATAAATTACAGTTTGTTCCGTAAATAGCGGTCTGTAACCATTCCATGAAATCGCATTTCAACATCACCCAAAATCAATTTGCGTCAACATGGATTCTTTATCATAGAACATGTTATTGTAGTGTCCAATGTTATTGTAGCATTTGAATCCTTTCAAGAATCACTATTAACCGAAATGATAACGAAAAATGTACAATCAAGTAGCGTTGGTGCAACAAGAACGTTGCATTCAACCATGTCTAGTTTATGAAGGCTGTTATCTTAAATATTCTGTTCTTATCAAGAAAGAGCACATCAGGACATCAGCTGAATTGGGTTCTTCCCAGCAACTTCCAAGTACCATGATTTCCATGCTTCCACATAATGTGCAAAGAGATCCTTCAGTGCTGAAACATAACAAACGAACCAACTTGCTAGTAAGCTCAAGAACATCAAATAAGCAGAGATAACAAGAATAATTTGTCTCTACTATTTGATAATATGCCCGCACGGATAAGAATGTTATAAACTGGAAATCATAATTTGTCTGAGCCAAGATATTGACTGCATACTAAAAAAATTAGTTTCACGTCATATCAAAAGCTGATGATTAAAGAATATAGTAAACGCGTCTACATCAGCGCAAGTAACCAATAAGCAGATTTGAGACTAACCAGATATATTAGTATAACTGAATTGGCTGTTTCGGTGCACTAGAAAAAAAACGATTAAGCATAATAATCCAAGTACCCTGGTAGATCACACAAGCAAGGGCCTATACACACTGTTTCTCATAGTAACTTCAGAAACTATTAATGTGGCATTCCTAAGAAAAGGGAAGGTCATTCAGCACCCAAAATAAGAATGGCACTACAGGGTTTAGTCAAGGTAAATTATAAACACTTCTTAACGAGGGTAGACCATCAGTAGACACGACTTCTCATTTCTAATTTGGTCTGTCTTCCGACATTTGAAATCTTCTAAATGATAATCAATTAAAATCATAAAATGGAGAGGGTCAAATTTAAAGCAAAATGGAACTGATCATATACCTTGGTTGTGATATTGAGGACGGTAAGTGGAGGCTAGACTTTCCCAGTCATGAACCCGTTTCAGTCTGTCAGTCTCAGAAACTTCAGACTGAGATACGGTTGGAGGAGCAAATGGACCAAAGTGGTAACTCTTTTTGCTTGCTGTTAAACTAGGTTCCTGTTTAGGAACTTGAATATCATTGTCCAGGTTCTCACATTTCACTTCAGTTAGCAATTGTTTCCTAGTTGCTTCATCTGAAATACCATCCATAGTTAGAGCCACTCTGCTCCTCTTAATAGTTGTATTAGTAAGCTCAGTCCCAAAGACCCTCTTCTTGGACTCATTAGCACAAAGACCATCAACTGATTTATCTTCTGATCTTTCTCTCAGCCCCAACCATCTAAAAGCAGGTTTTCTTGTCTCTGGGTGATGGGTCTACAAGTCATGTGGGCAGCAATATTAGTAACTAGAGTTTCTTTTACAAAACTTAACCTGGATAAGACTTGAATTTTTTCTGCTTAGATATTTTTTTTTCTTCCTGATGAATAAACACTCGAGGATAATTAATTACCTTTTCGATAAATTTCATCGAAGACAAAACATTTGCAATATCATACAACCTCCTAACTTTAGCTGCACAGATAAGAAAAAAACATTAATTGAAGGATCATAGGTAGCCAAAACAGTGGTGTTAAAAAGAAACTAACAGTTTGTGCACCTATGTAGTTCAGATTACTACTAAGCAAGAAAAAAAGGTGAGGACTTTTTACTTCTTGTCATTGCAGGAGGCCTTCCATCTCCTAACAATATCTTTGCTGCCTCATCAAGGCAAATCATATCAACCTGAATTGAATCACCAAAAAGAATTAGGATCTGTAGAAAGCAAATTCAGAAACAGGTAATCGATAGTTGAAACTTTTTGCTTACAGTGGTGCAGAGGAAGAGCTTGACAAAATTCTGTGTAAGTAGTCCCAATGATTTTTCTCTCCTATTTTCTGCTAAAACGTAGCCCAATCTCTCAGAAAATAATCCCAAAAAAGTTGTCAAGCTCTTAAATGCCATTCAATTCAAAATAATTGAATGGCATTTACAATTACCACTTAAAAGATGTTTAAAAAAACATACCAGATTTGCAAGGCGCTGCAGAGTTGAAACCAGAATTGGGGTTTAGTTTATCGGTCTCACATGAAGCAATTGGGTTGGAGTCTCTATCATCCTCATCATCATCTGAACCCTGAGGTTACATGGAGCAAAAAGAAAGGAAAATATATCATCTCTCTAGACATAGAGCTAAAACGCACAATATTCAAAAAATGAGAACTGTCAATAACTTACCTTGATAGAGCTAGATCCATCAAACCCACTGCCATTCTCCTTTAGACCCTCTTCCTATCCAATTATTAATCGGTACGAGAAAAAATTAGCAAGCCAAGAAAAATGGCACTGCATTAAAGAAACAAGATAAAAGTTTAAACTTTAAACTAGTGTGTTTACCTTCAGCTGTTGCAAAGTCCTTGGAATTGCTCCAAACCCTTTCCATGAATACCTATTCTTAGCCTTCCTAGCAAGAACCTGAATTAACAAAAACACAGAACTATAAGATTTTAAATTAAAAACAAATTGAATGTTCAATTCAAGAATCGAAAATTATTACAAGTTCTAATTAATAGATCTTACACCAATGCTTTCCAGTACATTGACAATATCATAGATCCGCCGTCTTTCAACCCCTATACAAAACAAAACCATAAAGTAAATATCAAGAAAAATATCAAACAATTCATAACTCAAAAACAAAGATAAGGATCATATCCACACCCAATCTACGAGCAGCATCATCAAGCCCTATAGTTTCCACATCATCCCGATTGTACAAGCTCAAAAAACTGCACCCAGTTCACAAAAACAAGAAAAGAATTAGCAAATCTTCAGATTTATACAACAACAACATATCCAGTATAACCCCACAAGTGCAGTCTGGGGAGAGTAAGATGTACGCAGACCTTACCCTACCTTAGTGGGGTAGAGAGGTTGTTTCCAATAGACAATCTTCAAATTCATACTCAAAATCAAATTCACAAACATCAAATTTAGATGCATAAAAGGAGAGAAATTACATACTTAGAGCATAGGAGACCGAGAGACTTCTGTTTACGACAATAAGTAGATCTAGAATCTTTAGAAGGATCTGAAGCTAAGGCCATATTTATTTTTCTTCGACGAAGCAAATTCAAATTTGTGTGTCTTCGTGTATAGCCAAGTTGTGTGTGTGTTTTAAGGGAGAAATTGGAGGCTAATAGAGAAGAAGGAGCCGTTAAGAAAGGGGGTGTTGTTGACTTTGGCGGGGTGGAAATAAGGCATTGGAGGGTTTTTGAAAGTTTGAATTTCAGATTCTACAGCGGGAATTTGATTTCTTATTTTCTAGAGAGGCGCGCTTGTAATATATGAATTGACGGTTTTGGCCTTGCTATTGTTTCTGTTGTCTGCGTGCTCATAGGAGGTTATATTTGGAAATTCGCTGGGAACAGGGAAATGAGGAATCTGATGATAACCAACCACATGCATAATCACGTTGTTAGATTTGCTTTTTTGGCGGTGGTTTATTTTGAGTACAGTAATATTTTAAATGAGCTACGTTAGGGATCATTTCTCTTTCCATATTGAAGTATTCTATTCTATTGAGGAAAAATAGAAAAGGTTGTTTGGGCGCCAAAGCACTGGAATTTTTATTAGTTTTGGTCACAAAATTAGTACAATGTTTAGACACATTAGAAAAAAATATTTTTTATAAGTTTACTTGGGTGAGGTCTATTTAAGTTTTAAATGATTTTTGACATTAGAATGGGAATTTTTGGCCAGTTTTCACTGGAAAATGGCGAAAAGACTTTTTTATGAAAATTAAGTGATGTTATGATTAGAAAAAGAGATAATATACCAAAATCCCCCTAAACTATTGTCGATTTGCGAGTTTCCTGCCTAAAATATTGGGTATTCACAAAACCCTCTGAATTGTATTGTTCTCATATTAAAATACTTCCCAAGTGTCATGTGGGCATAAAGTGATTTTAATATCTAAAAAACGTGTGAAGACTAAGAAATTATTTTTCTAATATTTCCAACCTGTATAGTCTAAAAAATTATTTTTCTGATAATTCATTATTATTAATTGTATTTTTCTTATAAATTTCTTATTTCTTATAAATCTCTTCTCTTTTTATTTCTTTTTTCATTTTTTTTTTATTTCGATGAATTCATCGTTGTTCTTCATTTTTTTCATCGTTAGCTTAGTACTAACTTGCTTCTTCAAGTTCATTTAGTTCTCTTCACAAATCCGGCAATCATTGAGAAATTAAGTCATAATTTTGAGGGAAAAAAAACAATAAAGAGAGAAAAAGAATATGTCGAAATCAATCCCTCACAATGAAATTAAAGTGAGTGAACCAGTGAAATCAAGCATCTTTGGTAGGACACATGTGAAAAAGAATCACTCTTGATTTTTACTCTGAGTTGAAATCAGGGCAAAAGATAAAATTTAGATTTGATCGTTGATTTTACAATATTTTGTTTTGTGTAATTATGATTTTTTTTTTCTTTTTAAAATCTTGGAGCTAAAATTAGGGTAGTGAAAATTAATTCCAAGTGCTAGGAAAAAGAAATTCCATGCGTACTGCCACATGACAGATTTAAAAGGCACTTTTGGAGAGTGAAACTCACGCAACATATCATTTTCCTCCAGGAGTATAATAATACAAGAAAAAATATAATTTAGGGGATTTAGATACATATAAACTAGCAAAATGGTGATAGTTTAAGTCTTTTTTTAATGGTATAATTATCTCTTAGAAAAAATAGGTTGCTAACTTTTCTGCAATAATACAGTAAGTTTGATTACCTTGTGTAATTGAGCCCTAAATTCACATATATTCATATTAACAACTTATCAGCTTGTCGAAATTATAAAAAGACAAAGGTGCATATGTTAACTTGAAATTGTAGTGAAAGTCTCTCCAACTCAATTAATATCAACAAGATGTCAGTGACCGCTTAGGCTTCATCAATTCATATTTTGCACGTACTGAAATAGAAATTTGGCGTAAAAATCTAAAAATTAGAAAAACCGACCGACAAGCCTAAATTAAAAAAAGAAGATGCCCAAGTATGGCTGGTTAAACGTTACATTAATAATACACGAAATAATAATGTGTAATCAACCTATTACTTATCGGTTAATTACAAACCATAAAATCTAGACAGAAAAAACAAAGAAATTAACAAGTACGTAGTGGCAATCCACACAAACAATCGTTGTTTGAGAAAGATGAAGCTCCGAGGTGGTCTAATGGAGAACCTGTTGGAATTGGACCGCAAAGATGATTATTGCTCAAATCCAAATGGCCAATATACTTAGTTGAAGATAATGATTTTGGAATGGAACCTCTAAGGTTGTTGTACGATAAATCAAGATGGGTAAAATATGTTTTTGGGCCAAAAACATCCGGTATTAATCCTTCTAATGAATTTCGACTCAAGTTGAGAATGTTTAAACCCGAGCTGCTAAGCAGACTGTTAGGGATTGAACCTGAAATCTGGTTACTGTCTAAATTAAGAGTGGAAAGAACAGGCATATACCCAAGCTCAGCAGGGATTGAACCGGTTATTTGGTTCATTGATAAATCTAGATCGGCTAACCTGTTTATTTTGGCTATCGAACATGGGATTGAACCTGTCAGTTGGTTCCTGTTCAATAATGCTCGACTCATCATACTAAGTTTTCCAAGATCAGACGGAAGTTGGCCTGTAAGTTTGTTGTTGCTGAGGTCAAGATGCATTAACTTTCCAAGGTTGACAAGGGACGGAGGAATCGAACCGGATATCTGATTGTCAGCAAGGTTTAGGACAGTGAGTTTGCTCAGTTGACCAATGTTAGCTGGAATCGGGCCAGTGAGTTTGTTTCCAATGAGGTCAAGGATACGGAGATTGGGTAAGGAGGTGAGACAAGCTGGAATGTCACCAGCAATTGCTTTCCAGTCAGCAACGACGAGGGTGGTTAGCTTGTCGAGTTTGCAGATGGAAGGAGAGAGTGAACCGGTCATGTAACCAGACCGACCAGCATTCTCGATGATAGCGTCCTCAGACTCACCTCGGAGGATTATGTCATTGACCCGTTGAGTAGTTGGGTCAGAACTAATGCCGTACCAGGATTGAGAGCAGTTGTTGCCAGTCCATGTGTTGAAGATGCCTAAGTATGGCTCGTTAAGAGCTGCCTTCAAGTCGAGTAACGCTGCTCTGTCCCCGGGATGACACGCATTTATAACTGGAAATGCAATGGCCACTACCATCAGAACCACCACAATTGCTCCCGTGCCCAGTCCCATATTGAAGTGTAGTATGATGATTCTCTTCTCCTTGTCCCTGTATTTAGCTGGGTTTGCAAGCTGTATAAATTTACTACTACTATATTTCTGTACGTATTAACAGTGCTTCTTTTTTCTGTGATGTGATATGCAATAAGAGAATCGTTCTTTCAATCTCTGTTTCCTTTCATCCTCTTTCAATTGAACATTTAATTAATAGGACTACTAGGACAAGCATTATATCGTAGGGTCCACGTGATGGGTCAGTAACTCTGTAGTCTCTTCTCTTTCATAACTGATGGTAGTTGGGACCAAATTTATAGCAGCAATAGTACGCCATACCTATAATTAGAGCAGCAATAGTATTGCCATACTAAATTCATGTAGCCAGAGCAGCAATGACCGTAATTAACAAATTAATGAACCTAAAAGACTGCTGAATGGGCTTGTGATGCACCAAGCTGCGTGAAGTATATCTATTTCTTTTCTTTCATTCCTCAAGGTAGGTTTCGGATTCATATAAATATCAAATACTAACATGTCGGCTAGGAGAATGCTTTTAAATGTAATGCTTATCGGAGTCATTGTATGTCACTCACTCACTCTCAGCTGCAGGCAAGAAGATATTAATCAACTGAATGTAAAAGAATCTCCGCAAAAATCAACATTGAAGACTAGAAACCTTAAGTCTAGTAGACTAATCAATCTATTATTAGCATAGACGATTAAATTTCTCCATGTAACAGGCAAATTAAACAAAAGGAAGATTTATAAAGGAATTAAAAAAAAAAAAAAAAAAAAAAAAAAACAGCAAACATTATTAGTAGTATAATGATGTTCTTTTGACACTTTTTTAAGCTTTATGTCCACTTAGTCTTATACACTTTCAAGTGTGTGCAGACGTCGAAATTTTAATTGAATTAATCCATACGAAATTTGGATTAAATTCTAAGTTAACCAAATCAAATTTTGGTTAATAAATTTGGATTAATATTTACGTTAAAATTATATGACTTAAATGAAGTCCAACTGCATTTTGGGTCAGTGCATTAAATTGAGAAGATGAGCCCAACCCACGATTCTTCAAGCCCAAAGTTCGCTAGATTTACTTAGGGACCAAAATACCCCCAAGCTCTAGCTCACAACTATATAAGGAGGTCACACATCCCATTTCAAGACATTTTTGGCTATTGGAAGAGGAGAGCAACAAAGCATCTACAACATCTTCTCCAAAGGCTTCTACTACTCGGAGCGGTCAACGGAGTTCCTTCCCGGAGATCAATCCAACGGCTACTCGACGTTCTTGGAGATCAACACATCTCAAGGAGGTCAAACATCTTTTAGTTCGAGAGAAATGCTACTAAGGCCCTCGAATCACGGAGAACTACTTAGATATTAGAATCAGGGGATAACAATGGAGTTGTACTCACAAACCGATTGATAAAATCATTTCTATTATTTATTTGTTTTGTGATTGCAGATTTATCCATTTAAATCCAAGTTTACCGCAAATAGTGTGAAAATTGTCATTTTTTAACTCGTCAATCTCGCATATTCCCGGTTATCCTTCCTCTCCATTTTTCACTTACCAGTGTTCGAAGGAGATAGTAACACAGAAGGTCACCCAACTGTCACACCCCTACGAGGAGTATGACGGGCTCCGACCCGTAGGCCGGGAACCACCTGACTTATCCGTTACTTTGCACATTATAAACCATAACTCAAAGAACACCTGTACGTAGAAAAGGCCCAACATAGGAATATCCGCTCATTCAGCACATATGTACATTTGCAGACCGACAAGGTCGCCACAACATAACGTATATCATAAAGCGAAAGCAAGGCTAAACACAAGAAAGTATCAAAAGCTTAAAATAAGGTCGACAAGACCACCGATATATTATACAACTATATGAACCGGTGGAGCTATAAAACATCTAACCGTACACACGTGTCTACGAGCCTCACATAGAATACAAATGATCATAAGAACAATACCAAATAGATCGCAGCTTCGAAGTAAGTGGAGCGCTCCCGAGAATTCGTCGTGATAGAACACCTACGGGTCGATCCGTCTCCCCGCCTACCCGCGGGCACGAGCGCGGCGTCCAGAAGGGACGTCGGTACGAATAATGTACTGAGTATGTAAGGCATGAATAACAACATAATATAGATATGAAAGGTAACATGGAATATGAGAGATAACCTGTACATCTGGATGCCTCATAAGGCGGTGTCATGCATGCTTAGCCTTTTAAAAAAAATATTTTTATACATATATATAGTACCATGCCCGGCCATTAAGGCTCGGTGTCATATATATATAGTATCATGTCCGGCCATTAAGGCTCGGTGTTATCATCATTAGCCCGCGTCCGGGGCAATATCATAACATGCCCACTGCAGTGGTGTGCACATCTACGTGCCATGCCCGGCCGACTATAACGCGGCGCGGTGTGAGAAAATACATATATATATATATAAAGCATGCATAAGAGCCCAATCAAAAGCCAAAACTATATCGGAGTGACGTAAGGTCGGTAGCCTCCGATTATATTAGGGATCAATCATCATCGTTTATCCCACCTTGAAGGAACAAGGGTCATAAGGTGAGATTACCAACAATGAAGGAAATTAAGAAATTGCAAAGTAAGCTCAATCACCTCATAATAATATAAAGCTCATGTACTTGAAAATCTCTATGAATAAAATCATCTCATAATAACATGAAATCCGTATGCCTTGGAGCTTTAGTAAATAAATCCCTCATAATCATCGTCATGGTTATCATAAAAAAAATTATTCATCTTTATCACCATAAAAACTTTAAGAGTCATGAATCTCTAACATTCTTGGAAATGAGGATTTTTATAGAATTCATGTATGGTTGGTAGGAAAAGAATCATGCCTTTAAAAGAGAGAGGAACAACCTTAACATACCTTTTGGTCTCCTTAACTATTCAACGTTTATCCTTCCAAGCTCGTGAATCTACATGTAAACCATTCATACTATTGTTAGGCTCATTGTCACATGCTTATCTCAAGCCTTCAATTTAAATCCATTTAGAATCTGCCGAAATTCGGGCAGCATCTCCCCTGTTTATATGCCTAGCCCGAAATCACAATCTAATGACCAACAACAACAACAGCAATACCAACATCACAACAACATTATCAACACCCATAGGCTCCATAAAACATCCCACACGATGTTTTCCAAGTTTCTCAACTATCCAACTTGTTGTACGACTATTTAATAACTTTATCTCCGTAAATAAACTGAAATTAATATTAATAAGGAGAGATTCATACCTTATTCTTGCTAGAGCAGAAATATCTTCAATATCTACTTTGAATCCAAGCCAATTCCAACGCAAGATAAAACTATAATCGCGACTACACATTACCTGGACTTCGATTAATATTCCGTCACTTGAAATTACTCAAAATCCTCACTTTTATGAGGTAAATATGCTCTCTTTTCCTTGCTGATTTTTCTGGAATATTTGGGAGATTATTATGACCAAAAAGAGGTAATTTAACCCTTTTATAGGTGGGTAAGTCGGTGGCACTGTAGCAGTTACTGTAGCGCACGTTTTCGCTCTGTCAGCCTAACTTGTAACGTCTATAATTCTCTACTTTGATATCGTATCGATGAGCGGTTTATTGCGTTGGAAACTAGACTCGACGAACTTTATTCTAGGCTTTTGAAACACCTTAAGTGGGCGTTCGGCCATAAAAATTATTCACTTTTTTCCGGAATTTTTTTTCACTTTTTTTACTTTTAGCGTTTGGCCATAAAAATTATTCACTTTTTTCCGGAGTTGTATTCCGGAATACCAAAAACAAGAAAAACTTGTTTTTCAAAATTTTTCACTTTTTTACACTACATTTCACCAAAAACTATGGCCAAACACAACTCCAACTCCAAAATTCCCAAAAAAGTGAAATATTTTTTGGTATTTATGGCCAAACGGCACCTAAAACTCCTAATATACTAGGAGATATACCCCTCCAAAGTTGACTAAAAATCTGCCCAAAATCCTGCTAACTTTTCCCAAATTTTTTGTCAAACTTATTTTCTTCGATTTGCTTGATCCCTAAATCTTTCGAAACTCTCCATACATGATATTTATCACTAATCATACTTGATAATGGTCATGTCTTTTGGTTCCAAGGTTGTGCTTCCCGATTACGACTTACAAGATCATAATTCATCCTTTACTTAAACAATATACTTAATAATGCTTCGTTCCTCACACTCCAAAGTTGTTTTACCTAGCCATAGCTCGACATACTTACATTCAAATGTAACCAGTGCTTCTTCGAGTTACGGGGTGTAACACTGAAGTGCGGGGTGTAACACCAACTATGGGTAATGATCTCTCAAAATCATGTTTTTTTGTTTTGTAACAATAAGGTCACCCAACTTTCTCTATATCACATCAAAAGTCACCCAACAGGTATTTGACCAATACAATATGAAATGACATTTAATTTACTACACATGGACTTTTTTTTTTTGCTCGGTCCTCGTGGCAAAAAGACCCAACCTAAACTAAAATTCACCCTTATTAACTCTATTCTCTCTTAATTAAAATAGAGTTTCACGCTCCTTGAGAAAAATTGGCCCGTCATTTTCCTAAAATCGTATTGTTTTCTTTTTCCTTCTCTCAGGCGAAGTCCATAAGGATTTTTTTAACGACATTAAGTAAATTTAGGCCTTTTTCAATCTTCACTCAAGTCCCTTGTAATATGTTTGTACTTCCATATTAGCTTCAGACTACAACTATTTAGGAAATATATATATTAATATATAAACAAAGATGCCAATAACAAAACAAGGTTTTCAATATACCTTCCATAACAAAATAACACGCAGTTTGCAACTGTTCTCTACATAGCAACTGTCAATTTTTTTTTATTTTTTTTTGATAATAAAAGGACTTATATTAAAGCAAACTTACTTAAAACCAGAGGCCCCTATCAGTATGACATTTACATTAGAACTAGTATGAGAGTGAACCATACGACTTCTTCTAAGTTCACTACAACAAAGCCTACAGGGAACATTAATGCTACGGTGCGGATGATTGCAAAAACTAATTAAGAGAGTGAAACTCTATCTTAATTAAGAGAGAATAGGGTTAATAAGGGTTATTTTGGGTTTGGGTTTGGGTCGCGTCGGGTCTTTTTGTCATGTCAACTGAGGGGAAAAAAGAGTCTACGTGGAGTAAATTAAATGACATATCATATTTTATTGGCTAAATATTTATTGGGTAACATTTGATGTGATATAGGGAAACTTGGGTGACTTTGTTGTTACAAAATAAAGAAACATGACTTTAGGAGATCATTACCCATAGTTATGTGACCTTCTGTGTTGCCTTGTATATATATATATCAGGATTCTGAAAAGTAGCAAACTTTATCACCATCCATCCATGAGCAGAATCAGTCCAATTCTGCTGTTGGCAATAGTGATTATGGCTATTGCGTTCTATGTCAGTGGCCTTCTACTTCGTGTCTTCTGATTAGGTGTTGTATAAAGATGCCTCCTTTATCATCTCTTTGTCAATGCAATAGATTCGCAGAATCATCTAGCTAGTCCCTAAGCACTCCGAAGGCAGATTCAGCAGCTCTTTCGCTAGCATGATTCTGGTTTAAACCAAACTATTATTGATATTCTGCCTGTGTTTATTTACAAGGATATTAGGAGGTCACGGGTTCGAGCATGAACACAACGTCCAAAGAAAAGATTCGAATATTGTACCGAGGTATGAAAGAAAGTAAAGACTAGCCTCTTGCGCATTATCTAGCGAGCTTATCATATCACATATACATCATCATACTATACTTGCATCATCATACCAATCATATATCATCATGTCGTTAACCCGCGTCCGGTAAAATGCAAGGCGGCATTTCAGCGTCCGGCCTTGTTTAAGGCCTCCATATGACATGTACAAGCGGTGACAGACTCTTGTGGTCATTATTAATAGTCTCATAATCATAGCATGGCACTATCGTAATTTAATATCAATACATTGATTCCCTTCATAAATGTCATTTACAATGCAATCGGATCTCCCGCGCATATGAGCTTAGTGCACCGGGCTGCCCTTTTTTTTTTTTTTTTTTTTTTTTATTAGGGGTCTGAAGGAGCCATTTGATTGTGCTGTTGAATTTTCGGAACATGACAGGCTCAGATTGCTTCATTGTGTAACCATGCTTTTCACATCCATTGTATAGACACATGGCTCCTATCAAACTCACTTGCCCTTTATGTAGAGGTATAATTACCTACTGGTATTTCTATGAAAAATCCCTTATTTAGCCCTATTGAAACAAGAGAACAATGGAGTTTCCATTTGGAAGATGGAAATGCAAACAGACAAAAGCCAGACAATGTTGGAGATCAATGAGAGTTTTCTCAGTTAGATTAGGTAAGTTCAAAAGCCTAAATGAAGGAAATGAAAATAATGAACACAAAAGTCAAGGGGAAATCAACAGTTGCAATTTTGATGGAAGGAGATGTTTCGCAATGGGTTCATTTCAATATGTGGTTGCTGATCCAGAGTTGTAGACAGCTTTGCCTAATGTGAAGATTTTCAAAGCTAAGTGTGAGAAGTACACAATTCTTGGGGATACTACAGAAGAATCAATGCTAGGACCCAAGGAGAGAGTTTCTCTCTTTCAAAGATTTGGCTTTGGTCCAAGAAACTCAAATTCTCAACTTATTCAGAAAGATATATTGGGGGACCATCTCTTAATCTTGATATTCCAATGACTAACAGAACACAATTTGTGTAAACATGTAGTGCAAAATTTGAATTGCTTTAACATAGTTATGAGATCAACGTCAATTCCCACATGATCCTCTTCTGTTCCCCTTTTTTTTTTGGCTCAACTATATAGCTACAGATTTCTCAGGAATTGTGGATGATGCATTAATTTCCGCCCCTTTTGTGGCAAGCTATATGCCTGGTGTGTTTTGCCAAATCAGAAGATGGTGTGACATTTAGCAGATGTTTGGACATGATTTGGTTAAAAAATTTAAAAATATATTTGAAGTTAAAATTTAAAAGAAGTATTTGGAATTTGTTCTCTAGAAAATACCTATGGCGGTTGACATAGCGGGTTCTAAGATTGGTTTTGTATGGTATTTCTGGGATGATTTTGCCACCATTTGGTCTAAGAACGAAATAACTATATTGATTGTTTGACTACTACTAAAAAAGGCTGAGTTTACTCTCTTCCACTAGTACGCATTATTTCTAAAGAAGATAACAGAACAAAGGGATAAAAAAGTTCTAGTGATGAATATGTTGCATGCCATACTAGACAACATCCTATCCGTGAAAGAGTTGGCCACCATTTGGTCTAAGAATGAAACAACATTGCAATGTGTCCGGAAAAGAAAAAAAAAAGAATTCGAAATCCTGTGACGAAGTGAAACGAAGAAACATTATTGTCTGATAATAATAACCTCGACATTGATTTCTTTGGGCAATACTATGAACCATTTATTCCCTTTCACTTTCAGTATTTATAGTTAATAAATCCATACAAGCTCAAAACTAAATATTCTATTAAAAAAAACTGATGAATGAAATACTTGTAACTTTACATTTATGCGAGCTTTTCAGCTGATAAACATACACTAGAATTAATGCGTATAAGCATAATACTATTGCATCCTGATTTTCATGTTCCAATAGTCCCATTCATATCTAGAAGTGATAACTGATCATCATCAAGCCGCTACAAATAATCAGAAATATCAATAGTAGCATCTTCCAATATTCCACTTATCGTTTCCCAGAATCCACCGCTTCCAATGTCAGTCTCATGATTAGCTCTGTCGCCTTGCACTTGCTCATTCCTAATCAGAGGTTGTGCGTATGCTTCTTGTTCCAAGGTGGTACTGCTCCATGTTGTATTTTGGTTCTCCATGATAGTGTTGAACGTTGTATTCTCAACTTCATCAGCTTGTTGATCACAAACCTCGTCGATGATGGAGTCCCATTGATCAGTCTCCTCCATAACTTGATCTTCCGTTGGTTTTGCTGTGCAGTAGTGATCATCAGCTGGTTCATGCAACATAACTTCGATAATTCCTGCAACATATTGTTCTTCCATGTTATAAGTTGCCTCATTATCCTTCACCTTTTTATCTTTTATGTTCTTCTTGATTCGGCTGATGACATAATCTTCTTTAGGAATATTGTTCTCGCTGAAGAAATCATCCGCGACGAAATATTCTTTCATCAGCCAAGTTTTGTTTTGCTCCCGTTCCTTAGTTTGAAACGTGAAATTTCTTCCAAACCCTACCACAGTTCTCTTACGGTCCCTTATAGGATATTCACTGGTTTGGCCTTTCCATGTCCCATTGGCGCAAGTTCGACAATACCTTATATGTTCACTCTTCCGCTTCTTCAACGGAGTAATATAGTAGCGGACTTTCTCTTCAGAAGTTCCAAATATCTCCCATGGCGGCTGATCTCCATAAATATCTGCAAACTGGATAGGGCACTGACTCGAAAAACGTTCACTCTTGAAGAACTTTTTAAGATAGGTGATTAGCTCCGTGTCAGTAGGGTGAAAACGTACACCCTTGACATGCCGGCGTGCAGCAATTACCGTCGACATGATCGTCTCTTTTTCTTGCGTATAGAGAAACACAAGAAGGAGACAAGAAAGTAATTGCCGCAAACAAACAAAACCCTTCAGACACAAAGATGGGAAGTGAATTAAGTATGATCAGACGAAAACCTAAACGAATGGTAGAAGTTAATAAGTAATGTGGATGCTTTATGGACTATATATAGAGAGATGTGATAAGGAATTCCAGAAGAAAATACATGCAACAAATTTTACTAGTACTAGGGTACATAAGTGTTACTTAGATCTTTAAGGAAGCTTCAGCTTGGGACTCAAGTTACTATTTCTTTCCGAATACTTTTACAATTCCCTATATTTATACTCTTGAACTAACTTAATAGTACCCCACCGTTTTAACTGAAGTATTACTTCTGAAAAGATCGTTTCCTTATCTCTTTTTTTAAAAAAAAAAAAAAAAAACTTCATTTTATTAGTATTTATTTTACTAACTTTATTCATCTAATAGGAAATTTCTAGTTTACAGTATTTTCAAATAACAGAATAAAAGGAAGAGGTAATTTTTTACTTCCCTCTCTTTCATTTTAAATTCTCTACTTTAACTAAATTCAATTAATGCATCGAATAGGAAATTTCTAATTCAGCACGCGTGAGCCGTAAAAATATTTATTTAATTAACCTCCATAAGAGTCCCCGATTCATTATTAAGAAACATATATAAGTACCCTATTAATCAAAATTAAACAACATACGGACATTTTTATCTACACTATAGAGGAATATATATTTACAATCTTCCAAACTGAATTAACTACAAAGCGAGTGTATATCTCACGTTAAACAAATTTTCATAACTACAAGTAACATAAAACAACTAGTGAACCAAACAAGTAAATGGGCAATTTTGGACAATTTCGCAAACCACAAGTGCAATGTTGGACTTTTTCCTAGTTTTTAATTTTTATTATTATTTTATAATGATTCTGTTAGTTGAGTTGGCAAATCAAATGTGCAATAACTTCGTGAGGGCAAATCTGGCCCCAACTTTAAACAGAGAGCCAAAATAAGACCATTCACAAACCAGAAGGGCAATTTAAACCTTTTCCCAAAAAAGAATAACAAAAATTTCGGACAACGAAGCTATGAGAGTAAAATCGTGTTACGAATGATTCTACTAACATTATGAATACACCAATAATAATGATTCATGAAATCCTTATTATAGACTTTTTGATTATGTTTATTGTAAAAATAAACAGTAATATTGTTGCATAACTGTTCACAGTAACTAACACTTCTTGTGAATGTACATAATCTAGAATTGAAACAACAGCATATATAAATAGCGGAGAACAAAATATGAAAGTAAAATTGTGTTCTTTACTTTTAATACTGTGGTAGCAAATGTTGTAACATTCCTCTTTCGGTAAAACATTACTACTCACTAGACACTCTTCTTCTATTGTGTTTTCATCCCAGAGTTAAAAAGGTAAAACCAATAACAATAGTAATGAATAAAACTTCTGAAATGAAAAAAGTTAAAAAATAAAAAAAAAAAAAAAAAACTGTCTTTTAGATTCTTCTGTTAAAAGTGGTATTATACCCTAATTGAGAAACTTATTTTCCTAGAGAAAATGTTTTTCAAAAATTATGACCGGTGAACATGAGAAAATTGGACAACATTTTCTCCATATCGAACACACCATAGATTTTATTTGGGAGTTTTATAAATCCTGAAGACTTGATTTCATCTTTTGATGGAGATTTGGTTTTGTAGTAGTATGTTACAAATGTTCTTTTAATTATGAGTTAACATAAGGTCAAAAACACACATGATCATTATCGCTTTTTCGAGAGTTTCACATCCCAACTATCAGTTGGTCCCTAATCCTACCTAAATTATCAACATCTATGTATTAAAACACACCTCAACTATCAGTTGTTCTCTTTTTACCATCTCTTTAGTTATATGATCTTTTCCAGAAGGGAAATTGATGCAATTTAATTCTAGTCATATGGATCAATGAGCTGGAATTAGGAATTAGTTAAAGTTAGTGAAGTTAGCTAGTGAACAAGTCTAATTTGGGAATTGGGTTTGCGGCGGGTGTTTTGGGGGGTGGGGGGGTGGTCGGAGTTACTTTTGTGTGTATAAATAATACTCCCTTGTGTTGAAATTATAAGTAATTCCACGTGGTCGTATTTGTTTAGTTTTAATAAAATTGTCCAAAAGTTATAAAGTACAGTCAAACTTCTCTATAACAACACCGTTTATCCATTCCTTTGGGTTATGGTAAGTGTAAGAATTTTTCCATGCGAGTGGTTCAGTAATCATCTTTGAGGATGTCGAAACCTTTGGTAAGCAAAGTTTTACAAACTCATATGTATTCTGATCATCTGCAAAAGCCTTGAAAACAAAGTATAATATTTGTGTTAGTAGGAAGTAATAGGGGCCTGCTAAAGTAGTTGATAATAGTGCTTAGACACCAGTGTTATAAAAAATAAAAAAAACTTCAGCACAAAAACAAACTGTAAAGATCCAGGGGGTAGCTATGTACATTTTTTAGCCTGTCATCACATCAAAATTAATGCTACTTTGAATAGTAAAAGCTTTTTAAAAACACATCTACTAAGAATCAAAATAAATATCAAGAAAAATTACTTATTTATATAATTTAATTAATATAAATATGTGCTAAACCCCATCAGACACATATATAAAATTGAAAATTTTCTTCAAAAATTAATTCTTCTACAAAATTTGATAGCAAAAAATGTAGTTGTTTATATTGGTGATTTCATTAATATATTACAAAATTTTATATTTTATGTTTGAAAATTTTATCTAGACCAAAAGTTTATAAAAATGTTATTTTAAAGTTTATTGATGTTTTTCACGCCGCGCAAAGCGCGGGTAATATTACTAGTTATTAAAATAAAAGTATCGGGGGTTGAATATTAATGTTGACAACTCCTCATGGGCAAAGCACCATTAACCTTAATTTTACTCAAAATGAAAACCTTTATATATAAATCAAATGACCCCCCACCCCCCCCCCCCCCCCCCCCCCCAAAAAAAAAAAAAAAAAACTTGGAGATCCTAATTTGCCAGAATCCATCAGTATCACAAAATACAAGATATGTTTCCATCTCAAAATAGGGTAAGTAAGAAACAAAACAAAGGAAAAAATTTCGAAAATAATTCCTTCTGTCTTGTTTAAACCTCAAAAAAAATAATTTCATAGAAGTTTGCAGTGATAACTACACAAAATTACCATAGTTCAACAATCTCACCAGATTCTCTTCTCATAAAAAAATTAATTGTTCCATTTTCAGAACCATCATTTATTTGTTTTGTCAAACCAAACAAAGAATAACTAAATTTACCATTCAGCTTTTCCTTCCCTTTCCTTCCCTTCCTTTAATTTTTCCCTGATAAAAGTGGTGTCTCTGGCCAGTTTGGGCACACCTTCGACCTCCGACCAACATAAATACATGTGACTCTGCACCTTTGAGGCACCTAGTTCTTTTTTTTTTCCCTAGGCCAGACCCTTTGCTTTACTTGAGCAGGGTCTATCGGAAACAACCTCTTAATTACCTGCCAAGGTAGGGGTAAAGTCTACATACGCTCTACCTATGGGGAGCTCAGCTTGTGGAAGCTACTGGTGGGTATGTTGTTGTTGTAACTCTAGGCCAAACCCTTGGGAGTTCGAAAAGGAGAAAACAGCCAGAATACATCTATATACGAAGGCACTTGACAATCTATGCTATAATGAGAGAGCCATTGAACTACAAAAGGTGATAACATTTACAAACGAAAAAACAATTTTCATGTAAGCACAATTTATTCAATGTGAAGTTCACCAAGAAATTACATCTTGAATCAAAATAGTACATTACTTCAACTTAAGTACAACCTTTACTTAAGTTGACCAATGGTTGGACCTAGGAATTCTGAATTTTATCAGGGTTTTGCTTAAAAACCTTTACCCGCTGTCAGATCAACTGTATATTAAATTGTTAACTAACTACATAATTTAATTACTAATAATAGATGTACTTATCGGATTAATATAAATTATGGATGCGATATTAAATTTGAAGATACATGGGAATTACCATCACATATATACTTGTAAAGCGGTTGTCGAGCACAAAGAGAGAGAAGAGCAACAATGGCCTTGATCAAACGACAATTAGGAGAATGGCTTCTCGGACAAGCTTCATGTCATTTGATGTCTTTTCACATTTGGTTACATGTCTTTTTGGCATAATATCTAAATACATTTTATACTGCACTTCATATCAGTTTTTTTAAAAGTAGAGCGCGAGGTGAGGCTTCTTATTGAGTTGAGGGTGCATGAGTAAGCCTTAGGGATCGTTTGGTACATGGAACCATAATTAAGTTTAGGCTTCCAAAACTTAATTACAGGATATTTCACCTTAACTTGGATTATAATGCGGGATAATTTAAATCAAAACCTTGGGTGATGGCATAAGCTCGATGAATCATTAATTTTTAATATCCTATCAATTAATATTATTATTATATATAAACGAGAACCACAAAGTGTTGTCGTCCTCAGAGGGTCAACTTGGTAATTTTGTTTTTGGATGCTCTGAAGTTGGACACCTGTTGTAGCTCAGCTTTGCCAAGGATTTTGCTGGTTTTGGAAAAGTAAAATATATG
This sequence comes from Lycium ferocissimum, assembly GCF_029784015.1. Classification (NCBI taxonomy): domain Eukaryota; kingdom Viridiplantae; phylum Streptophyta; class Magnoliopsida; order Solanales; family Solanaceae; genus Lycium; species Lycium ferocissimum. The sequence continues at coordinate 8,928,064 of NC_081346.1, read as the reverse complement.
GGTCCCACTATCATATCTTATCTTAAGTTGTCAATTTTCACATTTACGCATGTAAACTTTTTCTATTCATCTAATTCAATTTTGGTAAGATTATTTATTTTTAATATGTTCTTTTGGTAATCGCTTGCTAAAAGTCTAATTACTATTACTACCATTATTATGGTTTAACTAAAGCTAATCTAATACTCGAGATCATGACTATCTGTGTCTGATTATTGACAAAAGTTCAATGAAGAAATATAAATGTTTTTTTTATGGGTTTTTACGGTGTATAAATGCCGCATTGGGCGTATAAGTGAATGGCATCTCGCTCGGGATGAATCAACCTCTATAAGGAGGTAATATTGCTTAATTAAAAAGAATCTAATAAATAGCATAACTCAATAAATAATACTTTGTATTTTTTTTTAATGCACATGAAAAAACCAAATAATAATTAAAATGGAATGGAGAAATTTTCTTTGTAAAATAAGCATAAAAGTAAAATGAATTGAAAGCGGTACTTTATTAATATACTTTAATTATTATTAATTCATATCCTTATAATATCATTAATAGGTAAATTTGAGCAAAGTCCCTAAACAAAGGTTATAAATATTGTCGTATAAAAAATTTAAATCTGTTGTTGTATCGGATGAAAAAATGAGTTTTGCAATAGCTCTTGCCAATGAAATTATGAGTGAAATTAAAACTTAATAAATATCAAAATAGATTTATTTCTATCTAAAATTATTACATGCTCACAAATTCATAAAAATGCCAATGTTAAATTTAAATCATATTATTTTATAAAATATAGAATTACTTGCGGTCTTTTGGTATTTTTTAAATTCTTGACCAAAATTCCTTCATCATAAATAATTTCTTAATTTAAAATTATCCAATTGTAATTAAGAATTTCAATAATTATGAAGTCTTATTAACAAGACTTATTTAACGTGCCATACAAATTATTTTCTTTATTTAAAATTATTATTTTTATATCTTGAATTTGAACCGCTAATGAAAATAAATATTCAAAGAGTAAAGTTGTAGAAATTCTATGAAAATATTGAATAAGTGAAAATGTATATAATACTATTTAATCTTACAACTCTAAAACAAAATCAACAATCAACTAAAAATAATAATTAGAACTGCTTCATCTAAAAGGTTAATTATACTTTGAAAAAAAATAAATATAGACTAACTGAAAAATAAAGATAAGTCAAGAAGGAACTTACAATCAGAAGCCTCGAACCGGAGCAAGTGATGAAGAATGACACGTTTTTCTTTGTGCTTTGCAAATTGATCATTTTCCTCTCTACCCCTAGAAGACGAAGAGGAAAAATAAAGATACTGTTATGTAAAAAATACCTTTGAATTATTTTTTAACTTCTTAGAATCTAATAATAAGCTGATTTTTGTATTTTTGGTATTAAATTATGGACTTGTTTAACAATTTTGATTCTAATTAGGAGAGAATTTTTGGGCCTCTACGTCCCAAAATAAAAACTCTTGCAACAGTTAAGTTTACCTCGAGAATAATGACTCGCCCTCTTAAATTGCCGCAGTGCGTTTTTACTATATCCTGTACGGAACTCGCTCCAAAAGTGCATTTAAAACAGTGCTTTATATGAATTATTAGTTGCATCGTTGAATTATGTGCAATTTTAATTGTTCTTCTGAATTTGTTGATAGTCTTTAATTTCCTTGATGTTGATGTGGGAAAAGAGTGAATGAACACAATTTTAAGCGCATATGAACGAAGAAAAATTGAAAAACCAGCTCTCATGTAGTTATTTTCCTATCATTTATTGTCACACTGTCATATTCAGTAGTTTATCTTTTTTAATTGTGTCGTATTTTTGTTTTTATCTTAATATACAATGCACATTTATTCAGATTCTTTTTAGATGCAATGACAATTTACTTTAACTATGTATTTTTCTTTTTTCTTGGAAAAAATGGTTGGAACTCCATCCTTTTAGCAAAATGAAAACCGTTTTAGCTCAAATAATGGAGTACCAACTCTGTGCTTTTTGTTATTTCCTCTTTAAATGTAATGATTATTTATTTTGATTTTGTATCTTTATTTCGGTTCAAATTAGTAAAAAATATTTGGCTATAGCTTCATTATTTTTAGATACCGAAAAAGGTATAGCCAAATTAATGAAGTTGAAACTTTGCACTTTTTTCTTCTTTAGATACAATATATAACGATCTATTTCAATTGTGTATTTTTTTTCCTTTTCAGGCTAAATTTTTCAAAAATAACTAATTAAAGCTCCATTATCTTTTACCCAAATAATTTTTTGGCCAAAATAATAAAGCCCCAACTGTATACTTACCAACTTAAATATGGGAGGGTTAGACTTTAACCTATTTCTTTACCTCTGTAGTAGATTAATGAAACTAATATGTATTTCACATAAAATAAAAAATACTTTGTGCCTACATTTGTCTAAAACTATTTCGCCATTCACATACATTTTAGTGAAAAGGGTTAAATTTGCCTCTCAACTATTGAAAATGGGGGCAATTATACCCTTTGTTTGCAAATGGGACGAAATATATCCTACCAGTTTAAAAATGGACCATTTATACCCTTTAAAAATTAACCGTCTATCATGTCATTTTTGACACATTTTGAGCTTATATACCTGCTGATATGGCAAGGTGATAGCCTGGGTCGGAGTGGTCATGATTGAACATGGTGTTTGCTTGGTGCGCTTGGTTAAGAAATAGAGTTATACCCTTACTATCAGCTATAGCTTTTGGCATGATAGTAAACATTTGATACTAACTAACATCATGCTTTTAAGATCTGCTACACTTATTCATTACCTGCTAAGATTATGCACTTTCTATTGAGGGCTAGGATTTTGTTAATCATCCTTCTGCTGCTACCTCTATGCCTTCTTTTGGTTGTGGGTTATTAATGCCTTTATTTTTTCAAACCTTTTAATCTGAGTCTTAGTTGACAATTTCAAAATTTCTATATTATATTCTATCATCTCAGCTGAATTCTTGGTTTAGTCCTGCTTCAGATGCAGAGCAACAGTCACTTTCTAGTTGTTGGAAGTAGGCTAGTTAGTAAAGGAAACAATCCACTGATGCATATATAAACAATCGTATTTCAAGGCAGTTAATGCAAGGCAATGTAACACAGACTAATAACGCCTTAGGTAAGACAAGGGACTGGCTCGACTTATTCAAAAACTTTAGTCGATGCAAGTTAGTTAGTGGTCGCGTAAAGATACGATTTTTCGTTGTATATCTTAATTCACTCCCAGTAGGTAATAAGACAACGTGAATGTTAAAAAAAATGAATACTTAATCTGCAAAAATTCTGAAGACTAGAAACCTTAAGTGAAGTAGACTAATCAATCTATTAGAATATATAGAAGAATAATTTCTACAAGACACACACGCAAAACAAAACAATAAAGTTGTAAAGCTATCTTTCTCATTCAATAAGACAATAATTGTAAAACAATCTTTACTTTCCCAGATTTACAATTCAAAATTGTGAATTAACAACAAATTATATCACCAAAATCGTCAATGTTGATGAGCAGATCATCAGCCCAATCAATCTCCTCGAAGCAGTCACTTAGGTTGCTACTATGTTCTTTTTCTTTGGTCTTACGAGTATAAGGCGGCGTAACGATAATTAAAACTGCAACATCTTGTTGATTCTGCAACATCCTTTACCTTTTTCTCTTTTATAATTTTCTTGATTCGGCACACTACAAAATCTTGCTTAGGAATATCATTTTTCCTGAAGAAATCATCCCCCACGAAGTACTCTCTCATCAACCAACTAGTAGTACGGTCTAGCTTTTTTTCCTTACTAGTATATTTTAAATTTCTTCTAAAGCCCATAACAGTTCCCTTGGGATTGTCGATAGGTATACCACTAGTTTGGCCTGTCCAAGTCCCGTTGGCGCAAGTTCGACGGAACCTTTCATCTGAATTCTTCAGCTTCTTCAACCGTGAAATAAAGTAGCCTACTTTCTCTTCTCCAAGAATCATCGATGGAGGTTGATCTCCATAGATATCCGCAAGCCGAATAGGGCATTGACTCGGTAAAGATTGACCCCTCAAGAACCTTTTGAGATAATTGAGTAACTCCACTTCAGTTGGGTGAAATCGAACACCCTTACGAAGCCGTGACATGGTCTTTGATTTTATGTTACGCATTGAAAAAAGTAAAACAAGAACGAGTCAAGAATCACAAGAGAAAATCCTTTAATAATCGATGATCCGCTAGTACTCTCTAATCAATGAATTAGAAATTGACTCACTGTTAAAGAACAGAGAAGAAAGAAAGAGAGTAGTAAGCAATATGAAGAACAGTAGTACGCTACAAAGAAGAGAGAATTAATCAAGAACAAGCACAACAAGTAATGTTTGTTGAGGTTCTTTATAAAGATGTGAAGTTTCCATAAAACAACTCACGCGGAGTACTAATTTTAGGAAACATTTATGGAAAGTATGGAAATTGTTGGTTACAATTAAACTCGGTAATTAGGAAAAACAGGGGAATTCTTGATTTTGGCGGTTCGGCTACACTTGGGCTCTAAGTTAATTAACTTTCCTTTTTCTTTTTGATAGGTATTTACTTTTATTTTTTTGCGTTTCACACCTTTTATCAACAAAAGGGAAAGGTTATTTTTACACGTCCCGCTTTTTCATTTTCAAGCCTTTATATTTTAACTAAATTCAATTAATGTGTCGGATGGGAAATTTCTATATTAACAGTTTTTTTTTTCACAAGAAATGGAAAAATAGTTTATGCCACCAAGAAAAAAGAAGAAGAGATTAACACACACTCAATCACCCAGCTGAAGCTTATAACAAAAACGACCCATACTTTTCGGTTCTTATTTGAATTGACCAATACTGTATACGGGGCCGGCTATCGGATAAAGCCACCTGAGTCCATGCTTTAGGCCCCAATTTTTGGGGCCCCGCCCTTTTCGAAAAAAAAAAAAAAAAAATATTGGGGGTGGGGGAAGGGGAAACAAAGGAAGGAATTACCGGATAGAGAATCGAACATTCGTCAACAAGATAAAAGTTCAGATAGTCAACCAACTGAACTATTAAGATTTCCAGCACCCACACTTTTTACCAACATAAGATTTTTATTTTTTTTGAAAAATATAAAATACTTTCAAGTGTAAATCATATTTTTTACATCTAAAATTTGTTTTTCTTGATATTTTTATTACGTTGGTACGGATTATTTGTTACAGTTTAAATATTTCAACTAGAAATATGAATTCAGTTATTTAAAAATAACAAACAAATAGAAAAAATGAATCTTCAATGCAATTTCAAAAATGAACTCTTGATAATTTTAACAAATAATAAAAGATTAAGGGTGTGTAAATCATATTTTTTACATCTAAAATTTGCTTTTCTTGATATTTTTATTACATAGGTACGGATTATTTGTTACAGTTTAAAAACTAGAAATATGAATTCGGTTATTTAAAAATAACAAACAAATAGAAAAAATGAATCTTCAATACAATTTCAAAAATGAACTCTTGATAATTTTAACAAATAATAAAGGATTAAGGGTGTGTTTTGTATAGAGAAAAACATTTCTCATAGATGTTTTTTGAATCTCGTATTTTGATGGTCAAATTTTGGAAAATAGCTTTCTATAGGAAAATAAATTCCTTAAAATGAGGAAAATAACTTCCAAGTGGAAGTAGAAAAATAAGTTCCATAAGTGATATTGAACATTTGTTTCCTCTCCATCCTATGTATGGAAGTTCCCTTTTTTCTTTTAGAAAAAAATTGGCAAAATACATCAAATCAACCCTAAACTATACCCAAAATGTCGATGTCACACTTAAACTATACCGGTGACCTAATATACACTCGAACATCTTAAAAGTGAATTATTTTAACCCTCATACAGTTATAAACAGCTGCACATGGGGAGGTGTAATACACTCGCCCGCCATGTCAGTGCCACGTCAATGCCACATCAATAAACTGCCAAATTTGTTTTTTGTTTTTTTTTAAATCCATGTCATTTAATTGCTTCTCCTTCACATTCATAAAAAATGCAACCACTCAACCACCATGGGTATAATCACCCACCACCAAATTCATCCCACCACCACTACTAGATTCACAGCTTAATCAATCGTAGCTCTCCGAAAGTCTAAATTTCTCATGAATTTGTCACTCTTTGCGTTCCACGCGATGCCAAGTATCATACTTATCTTCTCCGCCAAAAAAAAAAAAAAAAACTAGCCAACCTCGCCGGGAGAAATGGTGGCCGGTGAACAAACTTGCCGACCAACACCCAGTAACCAAAACCACCATAGATCCAAATCAACCATCGGAGACCTGATCCAAATACAGTGAACTTTGGCCACTGTCCAAGAAGTGCGATAGTCCATTGGACCATCAGAGACCTGATCCAAATACAGTGAACAAAATTGTGACACGTGCCATTTTGTATTCTCAAGGCACCGAAGAGAAAAAGACATAAGCATTCCGTGCCTAACCATTAATTTAAAAGTTAATACGTAGGAAAATAATTTTACCACCATAAATTCAAAATTCACCACTGGAATCAAATCACCACCATTGAAACCATCCAAAATTGCAAGAACCACTATAAAATTTTACACCCATCACCAAACCCGCCATCAAAATCGCAGCTCGCCTCTTTGAAAATATATTACCTATAGGTTAGTTAAAATGAGGGGTTTTCAAAAAAAGAAGAAGAAGAGGAAAGCGGTGGGTGGGGGGCGTGGTTCAAGATGGAGAACAAAAATTGGGTTTGAAGATGAAGAGGGGTGGTGAAATTTATGATGGGTTTGATGAGAAAAAATGAATTGATGAAGAAATTAGTTTGTAGAGAAGTGTGATGAGAAAAAAATGAAGTAGAAGACATGGAAAATGGGGCGTGAAGAAGAAAAGGCCCGGGGGAGGGGGAAGAAGAAAGGGACGGGGGGGGGGGGGGTGGGGCGTGATGAAGAAGAAGAAGTGTGGGATGGGAGGAAATGAAGAAGAAAGGGGCGGGTGAGCGTGGGGTGGGGTGGGGTGGGGTTAAAAAAAAATTAAATCTTTAAATTAAAAAAATGAAAAATTCTAAACAAAACGCGCCTTTTTATTTTTATTTTGATATTTTGTGCCACATCAGCAGTTCAGGGAGTAAAATAATTCACTTTTAAGATGTTCGAGTGTGTATTAGGTCATCGGTATTGTTTAAGTGTGACATCGACATTTTGAGTATAATTTAGGGTTGATTTGATGTATTTTGCCGAAAAAAATTAGGCTTTACGTTAAAGTTTGACTTTATGCCACCAAAAATATTAAGCCGACCCTGATTGTATATAATTTGAAAGGTAAGTCACTTTCTCTATTACTCTTTTAATTTTTAACCGAAACCATCAGCCTCTTATTGACAAACTCAATTTGTTATTGTGTTTAAAAGAGCTCAAGTCGTGGTTGGAGTACCAATATTATAAGATCTTGGTGATAAAATCATATTAGAAAGGTAACCCACTATTATATACACTTTTGTACGAGGTAAATTCATTGTTTAAAGAAATATATAAATATTAATGTAAATGTATATGGACAAATAAACATTGTTATGAATTTTTTTAGCTATGCGAATATAAACTGAAAATATGACTACTTAGGTGCAAAATGTTGTGTTATCTTGTAGTAATTATTTTAAGAAAAAATAACAAAAAGAAAACGTGAGTTTTGTCATCGCTAGCTATATATATATAAGTATATACTTATGGAGACACCCTTTTCTTGAAATTAACTTAACTCTAACCAACAACAGATCATGAATTACATATGCCAACATGCTTAGGAGTGGTCATGCCAATAACATGGAATTAAGGGATATCATAGCACTATATAAATTGTGGACAAAAGCTAATTGCTACATTAATCACTGCCATATGAAGTGCAACATGATGTCATGAGATGTCCATGCTAAATATGCTATCACCAGTGGTGAAGATACGATATATCACAAATTTCAACAACTACCAAATGGAGTTAGATTGTGGACAAAGCTAATTGCAACATTTTATTAACAATTCGATATTTAAAATTTATTAATTTAGATTTGCGTTGAGTATAGTTTCTCCTTTTATTCGGTGATTTACTTTTAAGTCGATTTGCTTGCATAGTCCAAAGTATCGCAAATATAAGAAAAGCAAAATAAAACAACACCCCCCTCCCCCCACCACGGACCTCACCTCACTGTTTATCAATATTTCTAATGAGCAAAAATCTCGATGAAGTAGGTAATTGCCAGTTTTAATATTAGCAAATAACCAAACTACTATGGAACTTGCACCAGAAAAATGACAAATTATGGGTGCAGTGGCTGTGGGTTCACACTTATTATGGGAAGAATAGGGACTTAATTGTGGGAGGATGAAGTCAAACAAGCATCATGGGTGATTAGGACAATCCTTCATGCAAAGAAGTACTTGCAGGATGCTGGAATTAGCACTGAACAGTTCCTGAGTATCCCTTCATACTCTATCAAGTGCACATATTTGAACATGAGAGGGAAATTTCAGAAAATCTACTGGTGGACACTGTTTTGCCATAATCTAGGCTTGCCTAGATGGGTGTTTATCTTCTATCTTGCTGTTCATGGAAGGCTACCTACGAGAGATAGATTAGTGAGATGGCGGATAACAAATGAGGTGGTATGCCCATTATGTGATGACAAGGAAGAATTTGTTCACCACCTATTTTTTAAATGTGTCTATTCAGCTGGAGTATGGGAAAAATTGTTGCAATGGCAAGGTATCCAAAGAAGAGCAATGAATGGAATTATGAGCTAGCTTGGGCTACTTGCCAAGTGAAAGGAAGAAGGACAAGGGAGGAGATATACAAAATGGCATTAGTTGGGTGTGTCTACTACGTGTGGCAAGAAAGAAATCTCAGGATATTCCCAGCAAAGCAGAAACAAGGTGATCAAATTGTGAGAATGGTAATCCAAGAGATCTGTGCTAAAGGAAGGAAGAATTTGAAGCTAGTGAAGACACTCCACAATTTGAATTTCTTTCCCTACGGTACTGTCCTATAATAGCAAGTTGAGAGTAGTATGTCGTAAAATTTTGTAGTTAAGATGGCAGGAGGTAGGAGTTAGTAACAGTGAAAGCTAGTGAAGGCTTAGTGCTGGGGTGCAATGTCCAGTCTCAGTGCATTTCAATTTCCCTCTACAATTTTGTTTTTTCCTTGAGCTGTAAGTGCCTTACTTTTGGTAATAAAATCTTTACTTACCAAAAAAAATATTAGCAAATAACGATTAAGTATATAGTTCAGATTTCGAGAGTTAAACTTTTGTATTTTGATCGTGAATTTAGTCATACAGTGTGTGTTTGGGAGGAAAACATTTAATTTCAATTTTTTCATGTTTGGTTGATCAAAGTATTTTGAAAACCATTTTTTATAAGAAAATAAGTCCCTAAAAATGAGAAAAATGACTCTGAAAGTAAGAAAACAAATTCTACAAGTGACATTACATCGATAAATTAAAGTATGGGGAGTAATATTTCTTTCTTACTTTTTTGACACATGTTTGTTTGGACAGAAACAAAAAGAAAAAGGACGAAAAGAAAAAGGAGAAACCCTTTAAAAACCCCATTGAGCTTTCCAACTCGCCATTCCCAAACCATGGGTATAGAGAAGAGAGCTACAACAACTGTAAAGGTCACAAACATACCTCAATCTGCCATAGCCAAAGATCTTTTCGATTTTTTCGATGCTTCAATTGGTAAAGGATCAGTCTTTGCTTGCGATATATTCTCAGAACACAAGAATTGGAAATCAAGAGGTCATGGTAGAGTCCAATTTGAAACATTGGAAGCAAAGTTACAATCTTTATTACTATCAGAACAAGGGAAGCTTGTATTTAAAGGTTACAAACTCGTTCTTGTTTCCTCTTTTGATGATATTATTTCCAGGCCTGTTGAACCTAAATACAGGTTTCAAAATGGAATCTTGCATAGTGGGGTAATGGTGAAGAAGGACTTAATGGAGGTTTTGGAGACGTGGGGAGATGTTAAGACATTGATTATGCCTGAAAGAAAGAGTCTTGAGTTTTGGGTTAGTGATGCTGGGGAGTGTTATAGGTTGGAAGTACAGTTTAGTGACATTGCTGAGGCGTCTGAGTGTTCTTTGGAAGATGAAAAACCTGCACTTCTTTTGAAGGTTTGATTTTTCTGTTACCCATTTTTGGAATTTTTTAGTTATTTTTCACATTTAGGGTTTGGCAAGAGTTAATGTGGCAAGTGCTAGGAGTTCAGTGCTTTCTTAGTATTGTGATTTTTGTTTATAGTATGATTGTTTGTGTGTGTATCTGTCTATTAATAGTGATACAATCTCAAGGGTTGAAGAAGAAAATAAAAATTGAAGAGTATAAGATCAGCTGTAGAAACTATTGGTAAGAGCTGTTTATAGCTCTACAAATTGACTTACAATGCTTTAAATAAGAAGAAATAGATGAGTAGCACGAGCTCAAAGCATGCTCAGCTGAACACACACAATCACTAAATCACAGGGACGGAGTCTCAATAAAAGAAAATCAACTGAGATTAGTGGTTAATGGAAACTACTAATGTGAAAGTATCCGGGATTAAGGTGTTAAATCCTATGTTACTCGGACTCTTCGCTTTCCGTGCCGCCGACATGGGTGTGGGATCCGTACCCGATCTGGTCAACCGATTTTGGATACTTTGACCAAAATCTTCGGCGAAATTGGGGACAGATTCAATGATTTCTTTAATCAAAACAAAAGCTAAGGTGAAATTGAAGAAAATGGATACCTTGTATCTAGAAATTTCTATGTCACTCCTTTTCCTTTTATCTCCTTCCTGGATTCTCCCCTTTTTTCCTCAAGTTTCGACATAATATCTCATAATTTAGGTTTTATAACTCTATTTTTAGATGGTTGAATTTGTTTTAGCCGATTCCCGCTTTTTTTGTATCCATAACCGGATCCGTATCCCCGAATCTTAAAATTTAGATCATGAAGGATCCGACCTCTAGATCCTCACCCGTATCGGACACACCTTTTTGAGTCCGAGCAACTTAGGTTTAAATCCCCAAATGTATAACCAACTGAGTTTTCTTAATGATCCCAACAACTACATGAACGTACCACCCTTGCACGCTAGTCAAAACCTCCTACTTCCAGTTCCATTTTTTATTTGTATCAAGTAGCCCAAAAGTACATTGTATGATTTAGTAAGGATGCAAGGATAACCTTTATGGAGTGGCCTATAAAGTTATATCTCATAAAAAATGTTTTTCTTCTTCCTCACTTGTAGTTGCACATTTTCTTTTGGGAGAATCTCTCAACTTGAAGGAGAAGGACGATGTATTGGTTGTCTATGCAATTAAGGGGTCGTTTGGTAGGGTGTAGAAGAATAGCGTTGAATAGGGTGTATCGGTAATGTTGGGATTAGTTATGGTGGCGTTAGTTATGCCGGCATTATTTCTTATCTACTGTTTAGTTTGGTGTATTAACGACTTGCATAGATTCTTAAAAAAAAATGTTTGTTTACAAAAATACCCTCCACTTCTTTAGCTTTGTACACTATTTTTATTGCAGCAGTTTTACTCTCTCTTCCACTACTATTTTTGTTGTAACGGTTATATTAGAACGACCGTAAATTAATTAATTGAACTAGTAGGTTTCCAAAACAGTTGCGTGATTTCTTAACTTATCAAAGTGCAAATTGGCATGAACTACGCTTTAAAAAAATGCATTCGTTTTCCACGCACCTTGACCGTGACCTCTTCTGTTCTCTCTGCTGCCCCCCGCCTCTCTCTCTTTTGAGCCTTCATTTATGTTTTGTAAGACACTAGATTTACTATGTGGGTGTGTAGGTTTGCCTCATAAGATTCCGTATCCCGGAATCTTAAAATTTAGATCATGAAGGATCTGACCTCTAGATCCTCACCCGTATCGGACACCCGCACCCGCGTCCGAGCAACTTAGGTTAAATCCCCAAATGTATAACCAACTGAGTTTTCTTAATGAACCCAACAACTACATGAACGTACCACCCTTGCACGCTAGTCAAAACCTCCTACTTCCAGTTCCATTTTTTATTTGTATCAAGTAGCCCAAAAGCACATTGTATGATTTAGTAAGGATGCAAGGATAACCTTTATGGAGTGGCCTATAAAGTTATATCTCATAAAAAATGTTTTTCTTCTTCCTCACTTGTAGTTGCACATTTTCTTTTGGGAGAATCTCCAACTTGAAGGAGAAGGACAGTATTGGTTGTCTATGCAATTAAGGGGTCGTTTGGTAGGGTGTAGAAGAATAGCGTTGAATAGGGTGTATCAGTAATGTTGGGATTAGTTATGGTGGCGTTAGTTATGCCGGCATTATTTCTTATCTACTGTTTAGTTTGGTGTATTAACGACCTGCATAGTTTCTTAAAAAAAAAATGTTTGTTTACAAAAATACCCTCCACATTCTTTAGCTTTGTACACTATTTTTATTGCAGCAGTTTTACTCTCTCTTCCACTACTATTTTTGTTGTAACAGTTATATTAGAACGACCGTAAATTAATTAATTGAACTAGTAGGTTTCCAAAACAGTTGCGTGATTTCTTAACTTATCAAAGTGCAAATTCGCATGAACTACGCTTTAAAAAAATGCATTCATTTTCCACGCACCTTGACCGTGACCTCTTCTGTTCTCTCTGCTGCCCCCCGCCTCTCTCTCTTTTGAGCCTTCATTTATGTTTTGTAAGACACTAGATTTACTATGTGGGTGTGTAGGTTTGCCTCATAAGATTCCGTATCCCGGAATCTTAAAATTTAGATCATGAAGGATCCGACCTCTAGATCCTCACCCGTATCGGACACCCGCACCCGAGTCCGAGCAACTTAGGTTAAATCCCCAAACGTATAACCAACTGAGTTTTCTTAATGAACCCAACAACTACATGAACGTACCACCCTTGCACGCTAGTCAAACCTCCTACTTCCAGTTCCATTTTTTATTTGTATCAAGTAGCCCAAAAGCACATTGTATGATTTAGTAAGGATGCAAGGATAACCTTTATGGAGTGGCCTATAAAGTTATATCTCATAAAAAATGTTTTTCTTCTTCCTCACTTGCAGTTGCACATTTTCTTTTGGGAGAATCTCCAACTTGAAGGAGAAGGACAGTATTGGTTATCTATGCAATTAAGGGGTCGTTTGGTAGGGTGTAGAAGAGCTGTTGAATAGGGTGTATCAGTAATGTTGGGATTAGTTATGGTGGCGTTAGTTATGCCGGCATTATTTCTTATCTACTGTTTAGTTTGGTGTATTAAAGACTTGCATAGTTTCTTAAAAAAATGTTTGTTTACAAAAATACCCTCCACATTCTTTAGCTTTGTACACTATTTTTATTGCAGCAGTTTTACTCTCTCTTCCACTACTATTTTTGTTGTAACAGTTATATTAGAACGACCGTAAATTAATTAATTGAACTAGTAGGTTTCCAAAACAGTTGCTTGATTTCTTAACTTATCAAAGTGCAAATTCGCATGAACTACGCTTTAAAAAAATGCATTCGTTTTCCACGCACCTTGACCGTGACCTCTTCTGTCCCCCGCCCCCTCCTCTCTCTCTTTTGAGCCTTCATTTATGTTTTGTAAGACACTAGATTTACTATGTGGGTGTATAGATTTGCCTCATAAGTTTCCCTATTTCCTTCTGCATTTAATTTTATTTTAAATTTGTAAATCGGACCTTCTGAATTTGATTTCTGAAGAGGAAGCCCAAGTAGAAACTGAAGAAGAAGATGATTCGGCTGCAATCATACGGTGGAAAGGATTTGGAAAAGGTTTTGAGGGACTTCAGGGGCAATTGCATCTTTAATCATGTTTATGCATGTATTAAAAACCCTTGTACTGCTAAAATCATGGTTTGCTATGTATTAGTTATACATAGGATAGTACCAAATAGAGTGTATAACTAAAGTAACTAATACTTTAGTTATACATATGTTGAAAAAGTATACCAAACAAGCAGAGGCGATTTTAGGTACTATATTTGGGCCACGTGAACACATGGTCTCTCCATAAAACTAGATATTTTATGTATATATTTTCTAAAATTAGTATAATACTATCTGCTGGAACCCATACTATTAAAAGGCTAAATGGTTATTTACCTAAGGACTACGGATCAAGTCCCTCTTAATACATTTTCTCCTCCTTTCCTTTTTAAGTGGTGAACCCATGTTCCAGAAATCCTAGATTTGGCCCTGCAAACAAGGGATTAGTAATACACAAAGCTAATGCATGTATTATTTTCTCTAATGCATCCTACCAAATGACCTCTAATAGTCATTCATAAGTTAAAATAAGCTGCAAAATCTGTGCAGATTGTGAGCTGCACATGCTTTGGGGAAGATGTGACTTAAGTGTTTTCCGGGAAAACATATTATGTTGTAGTGTGTTTCACTTTCACTCTAAAATTAGATGTTACGACATTTTTAGACCTTTAGTTACATTGCAATGTCAAGGATATTACATAGTGAAGAGAAGGAAAAGTTATATTATATAGAAAGTCAGAGGTAAAACTTAGAAAGAGGAATCAATACTGTTCAGAGCATTCTTCTGCTCTTTTGAATTGAGGGAACCTGTTACCTTTTGATTTTTTTAAATGAAACTTGTATATAGATTACACAGTTTGCACAATTTGCATGGTTTCTGAATAGTTTTCGAAATGATCCTACCAAAAGTCTGCGGCAGCTTTGACTAATGAACAGGAGGATTCTGAAGTACTTGGATGCTAGATCACTAAAAGCCATTTTTTAAATTGAAAAGGTAGGGAAGGATCAGTAAAAGTATTAACAATAACTCGGGCTAATAAGGCTATAGTCATGGCATGTTATATTAGCTGGGATTGTGCATGTGTCATGGATGCTTCTGTCACTATTTGGTCTAAGAACATTTTTATTATGTATTGACTAGTCTCCGACTTCTAAAGAAGTCTGAGTTTAATTTTTTCCAATAAACAATTAAAACAAAGGGATAACCCTTTTTTTTTTTTTTTAATTTATGTATGTGATACATGCAATAAAATACAACGATAGATGATATCCTATCCTGAGTGAACTTTGTGTAAAAATACCCCTGACATAACCTTGAAAAGAGAAACAGAATTTCGTAAGAAAACCAAAAAGATAAAGTGAAAATCCTCTGACGGGAAATGGAGTAACATTTTGCTGAAATGAAATCTTGGCATTGCTGAATTTTTCGATCGTTTAACCTTTATTTCTGAGGCAAAAGCTATTTCTTTGGGCGATATGTACCTTCCCTTTTTTTTTTTTTCCTTTTTTTTTTTGAAAAATTGGACCACTTATTTCCTTCCAGTATGTATTGTATCTTGATGGGTTAGAATTGACTTACGATCTTCTATAAAAATCTATTAGAAAAAAGAAACAAATCAAGTTTGTCATTTTCATTTCAGTAGTTTTGCTTTCAGCTAAAACATGCACCCAAGCTATACCAAAGAGTTTCTGGAACCGCTGTTGCTTCCAAATTCAGTGCTGACCGGTATCATATCTGCAAGGAAGATTGTGAGTTCCTTTGGGTTCGGACAACTGATTTTTCCGGCATAAAGTCTATCGGATGTTCATCTTCTCTTTGTTGGGAAATTGAAGACAGATTATTAAGTTCAGATTTGCTTTCTAGTTTGCCATATTGCAACAACAATGTGATACATCTATTTCTGGTTAAAGTTGGAGATATTTATTCTGCTTCTGAATTCGTTCCCCTTGTGAGTTTCCGATCAGATCTGAAGCTACCATACGAGATCCTTTTCCAGCTTAACTCCCTCGTACACACTCAAAAAATTAGTCTTGGTGCTGTTGATACTGATCTCATTGAAGTTCTTAGCAAATTAGAATTGGATACTGCAGTGATGTTCCTTCAAAAAATGCAGAAGTTGCAGTCAACCTGCTTCGAGCCTGTGACATTCATCAAGACACGATTGCATGTTTCGGGTAAAAGCAGTAAGAACCAACCTTCATCATCTTACCGCAGGTTAGTGAATCATAACATGATGAGTGTTCACAGAGTCTTGGTAACACCATCAAAGATTTACTGCTTGGGTCCAGAGCTTGAAACCTCCAATTACATCGTGAAGAACTTTGCATCACATGCTTCTGATTTCTTGAGAGTAACTTTTGTAGAAGAGGATTGGAGTAAACTTTCTCCTAATGCCATTTCTATGAGTGTTGAACAAGGTATCTTTGCAAAACCTTACAGAACAAAAATCTATCATCGGATTTTGTCTATCCTTCGAGAAGGAATTGTTATTGGAACTAAAAGATTCTTTTTCCTGGCATTCTCGGCCAGTCAGCTACGCTCAAATTCAGTTTGGATGTTTGCTTCTAATGAATATGTCAAGGCAGAAGATATCAGAGAGTGGATGGGGTGCTTCAACAAGATTCGTAGTGTCTCGAAATGTGCTGCAAGGATGGGTCAGTTGTTTAGCACCTCTTTTCAAACAATGGAGGTCCAACCGCAGCATGTTGAGATTCTTCCAGATATTGAAGTAACCTCTGATGGTGTTACTTATTGCTTCTCAGATGGTATTGGAAAGATTTCCCAAGCTTTTGCCAGACAAGTTGCTGAAAAATGTGGATTGGATGATATCCCATCAGCATTTCAAATACGATATGGTGGTTATAAAGGTGTGATAGCTGTTGACCGTAATTCCTTCCGCAAGCTGTCACTTCGTGGCAGTATGCTCAAATTTGAATCAAAGAACAGGATGCTTAATATTACCAAGTGGAGTGACGCCATGCCTTGCTATCTGAACCGGGAGATTGTTATCCTTTTATCTACTTTGGGAGTTGAGGATAAAGCTTTAGAAGACCTGCTAGATAATCATCTCCGTCTTCTGGGCAAGATGTTGACCACTAACGAGGCAGCTTTAGATGTTTTGGAGAGCATAGGTGGTGGAGACGTAAAAAAAATCTTAATGAGGATGTTGCTTCAAGGATACGCACCCAATTTGGAGCCTTATCTTTCGATGATGCTTCAATCACATTTTGAGAATCAGCTTTCTGACCTAAGAAGTAGGTGTCGTATATTCATCCCAAAAGGGCGAGTTCTAGTAGGATGCCTAGATGAAACAGGTATATTGGATTATGGCCAGGTTTATGTACGAATAACCATGAATAAGGCCGAGCTACAAAATGGTCCCCAGAATTTCTTTGAGAAGGTGGATGAAAAAACTGCAGTAGTAAGAGGCAAGGTTGTAGTAACAAAAAACCCTTGTCTTCATCCAGGAGATATAAGAGTACTGGATGCTGTGTATGAGGTGGCATTAGAGGAAAAGGCCTGGGCGGATTGCATTATTTTTCCTCAGAAAGGAGAAAGGTAGGGTTTAAATGCTCAATGTATGATATTTGAGCAGAAAATGTTCAGTACACGATATTTAGTGGAACTTTCATATCCCAACTATTTTACATAATTTGATTCGTCTACCATACCCTGCCCTTTTCCACAGTCTCTTTGCAAAGTTTTGGAATTTTAAAACTAGGACAGAAAGTAAGTGGCTAGTGCTAATAGGTTCTATTATTCTTTTTAAATAAGTTCTAGTAGCCTACCCTGACTACCTTGGGATTGAGGTGTAGTACTTGTTGTAAGTACTAATAGGTTCTAGTAATTGCACTGAATACATCTTCCTCAAAAATTTGCACTGAATATAATATCTTTTTTTTTTTTTTTTTTTTTTTTTGCTAGAGGTTCATGTATTCTATGATATTACTTACAATGTTTTTTTTGGAGGTGTTCAGGTATCATGAAGCTATATCACAAACTTTACCGTATTGTGTATATGCAGCTGCCACACTTCCGTGATAGATTTTTGTTAATACCTTTAGGGGGATAACTGGCTTGCTTGAACACTGAAACATTTGTTTTCGTTGCCCTTTCACAAAGACTGTCTTTCATGTTTTTTCGTCATAAAATATTTCATTGTGAAATTTTAGCATGTGTGAAGAGTTGAAAAGAGGCATGAATAGAGAGTTGGCTAGTCTTGGAGCAGAGGTCTGCTTTCGACATTTTTTCTTTTAGAGTACTTAGAGTAGTGAATTGTCATGTACAGGCCTCATCCAAATGAATGCTCTGGTGGTGATCTTGATGGGGATCTTTATTTCATAAGCTGGGATGAAAATCTCATTCCTAAACAAACTGTGACACCCATGGACTACACTGGGCGAAGACCTCGTATAATGGATCACGAAGTCACTCTAGAGGTAGCTTGAACATTATTTCTTCAAATAGTCAAGAAACCTTATTTCTGAATACCTCTCTGATTTTTGCAGGAAATTCAGAGATTTTTCGTTGATTACATGATTAGCGATACTCTAGGTGCGATCTCTACCGCACATTTGGTTCATGCAGATCGTGAACCAGATAAAGCTCTGAATCCAAAATGCCTTCAATTAGCAACCCTTCACTCTATGGCTGTGGACTTTGCAAAAACTGGAGCTGCAGCTGAGATGCCGAGGTATTTAAAACCAAGAGAGTTTCCTGATTTCATGGAGAGGTGGGACAAACCCATGTATATTTCTGAAGGGGTACTAGGAAAGCTTTATCGTGGTATTGTCAAGTCTTTTGTTCGTAGGAACGCAGATGACCTTTGCACTATCCAGGATGCTTATGATCATGACCTTTTAGTGGAAGGTTATGAGGATTTCCTTGAAAATGCTAAAAATCACAAAGAGCTGTACTTGGATAAAATGAGCAGCTTACTCAACTACTATGGAGCAGAGAAGGAGGTTGAGATACTGACAGGCAACTTGCGCCAGAAGTCTGAGTATTTGAAGCGGGACAACAGGAGGTATTTTGAGCTAAAAGATCGCATCTTGGTTTCTGCCAAAAGCCTACGGAAGGAGGTCAAAGGATGGTTCACTGGTTGCTGCAAGGAGGATGATCATCAGAAATTGGCATCAGCATGGTATCATGTTACTTATCATCCTAATTACTGCCAAGGAAGTGCTAATTGTCTGGGCTTTCCCTGGGTAGTTGGTGACATTTTGCTGGATATAAAGTCGCGTAATACCCGCAAAATGAACCTCTAGTTTTCAACCATGATGGCCAACTTTTGTGTATCCTGCCTTATCAAGAAAAATGTGTAATCCTAATGTAGACTTTTGACTCTCTTGACAGAAGTGCCATCAACTCAAATCTGCTGTTGATCACTATAAAAGCAATCATGCACCTGTACCTAACAATTAGATGTGTAATTGCTTTGGAATCACGGCAGTCTTCATACAAAATTGGTCTTAATTTCCTGGAGACCCTCGAAATGGAACAAACACGAGCATGATAGCGAGATGCAACATTTCTGTGCTCATAGATGTCAAACGGGTTCAGTGGCACTTATGCCCCTATTTTGTGCTGATGTTTAATTTTTTCCGCTCATAACAAATAACTTTTTCGCATAATTTTATATTTTCGCATCATAATATCCTACAAATTATGCCCGCATGACTTTTGCTCGTAAAGAACTCATGCCTAGTATTGACAGGCACAATTAAAGACCCATCCATTCGAAGGGAAATTCGTGCTACTTCTTTTGTCAAACATGTCAGAAATGTTTCTGAATTCAAGTGTAGGTTCCAATTAAACAATAAGGAAGCTCGTGCTCGCCTTCTTTTTCTTATGTTTCTAATAGCAGTAATGTTCGAATCAACTTGAGCACATTTAAACTATTCCAAGAGAACAATAGTTTAAGCTATTGCGTGCCTTTTTCATTAGCAAATGGAAGTCTCATGTTATTGTTGAGGGACCACTATTTATCCAGGTTTCTAAATTAAATTATCTTACCAAGAACTCCTTATCTTCTTCGAATGAACTTAATTTTTTAGAAATAAAAAACTGGAAACACTGCGCAATACTAGTGCTTGACAAGTTGGTGGAGTAGAGAAAAAACCACAAAATGAAATTATAGAAATTAGAAGGGGTAGAAAGGCAAAGGTTTATCTCCACTTTGTGTTCTTTTTCTTTTGGATAAGGTGGATTATCTCCACTTTGTAAAATTGACAATTCCATGAATGGCACTCTTTTTTCATCCATTAAACCTTTATCTCCCAACAAAAAGGAACAATAAAACGAAAAGATCCAAATTTATCGTTGTCTAGTCGAAATCAGTCAATATTACTTGATTTTATTACACTTTTGTCCATTCATACTGATGTAAAATTGACAACTCCATGAACAACACTACATTTTCATCCATTAAATCTTTATCTCCAAACGAAAAAGGAATGATAAAGCTGAAAGATCCAAATTTGTCGTGCTATTCGAAATTATTCAGTTTCACCCTTGTTTTATGTTTTGTTCATTCATACCCTCATTGTCGAAGGAGAGCCTAAGAACAACGTAAAGTTATATCCACGTGACCTGTAGGTCATAAGTTCGAACCATGGGAGCAGCCACTAATACTTGCATTTAGGATAGGTTGTCTGGATCAAAACCCTTGGGGTGTGATCCTTCGTCCAACCTCGCTAACACAAGATGCTTTGTACACCGGGCTGTCCTCATACTCTTACCGTCATCAGATCATCTTATATTTCCCCTTACCATAATGAAGCTCAAACATGAACGATCATGTCTAATTAAATTCTTAAAAAGAAAGAGGTCCAAACTTTACCCCTCAATTTCTTACTAGTATGATATACAAATTCTTTCAAAATGGAATTCCATTAGGCATTAAGGGTCAACGAAAAAAATGAAATTATTTCCTAATGTCGAGGGTAATATTAGACTAAAAGTTTAACCTATATCCAAGAACACAGTTGCTTAATCTAAAATAGTGCAGGGACAAATCTAACCATTTCCCAAAAATAAATAATACCGCAATAATAAAGTACAAAACTTGCATGTTCCTCCAATCCCTCATGTATCATTCAATATCTTTATTTATGCACAAAATAACCCAACTCATTAACAATGTATAAAACTAATAATAAAATATACTAGTATATCAATTGATTATACAATTCAATTACGAAAAAAGACCAGCTATAATGACCTGTGGACTCTGATGTTTCACCACCACACATTCTCCACCACTGAAACTATTGGTCCAATCAGACAAAATTAGGCCCATCTCTGCCCAAATCCATGGACCCTCTAGCCGACGCCGGAATAGAAGCATACCTGGTCGAAAAATCCCTAAGCCCATACTCATCATCTTCCTCTCCATTATTCCCTTCAT
Organism: Lycium ferocissimum; assembly: GCF_029784015.1. Lineage (NCBI taxonomy): Eukaryota > Viridiplantae > Streptophyta > Magnoliopsida > Solanales > Solanaceae > Lycium > Lycium ferocissimum. The sequence goes on along the minus strand of NC_081346.1, from coordinate 8,906,811 downwards.
CAAAATTCAATGCATAACTTAAAGGATCATACTGATATTTCCCATGCGTCCCATTTTTATTCCGATTAAAACGCCGTATAAAAGTCTTCCATCTTGGACCAGCTACAATCTCCGACCACTCACGTAACTTCTTTATAACGTTAATTCTTTTAAGCCAAACAGTACCTTCTTTTACTGACGGGAAGAAAAAACAGCAACGCCGTTTTTGGAATAGCTGTTCTGATGTTGTCTCATCCCTTGGCTCTGCATATGCGTGTGTAAATTCACGTCCCTCCATAGCTAAATATTTTTTTCAATGTAGGAATATTTTATTTTTTATTATATAAAGCGGCATAGGATTCAGGGTTTTATAGTGGGAGGGTTGTCCTATCTGGAGTCCTATGTAAAGCTGTAACTGTCAAGGGGTGACTGGCACTGGGAATTGCCAGTTTAAAATAATACAGGTTTACTGCTTATTTTGAGTATATTCTTGGAGATATGACCGGCTCTGTGGATTTTTTTAAGGGGACTTCACTCAAGTAGACGTATGTACAGCTACTCTAATCGGCTGTCACCATCTGTCAGTGGCTTTATTTGCAAAATTAGGGACAAACACACATTATTCCCTCAAATTGTATTTCGTGTTGCCAAAAGACCACGACAACGATAATGTAATCTCCAGTGTTTCGAAAAGATACGAATCTAAACTTTAAATTTGATAATTCTATCTTTAAAGTCTTTAATATTATATTATTATACTCATAAATTATAAGCTTAAATCTAATATTTGTTAATATATAATTTTTTAAACATTAATAGATATAAGTAAATTATATATTAATAAATTTTCACATATAAATTTATGTTTGCATAAAAAAATACGGAACTCATTATTATGCCAAATGGTGGCATCAGCCCCTGGCTACGTGTAAGATTAGGAACGCTTTTTTTTTTCTTTTCTCCTAAAAAAAAAAAATTGATGGAGTGCTGTTCCATTATTAAAATATCAATCCTGGCTTTTGTACAAATATCCAGCCTTGTTATTGAAGATGGGTTGAGCACCACATAATATTCTGCTACGCTTCTCCAGCACATAATTATGCATTATGCAAAAGGAATCAAGGGTTTTTGTAGAAACTTTTCAATGGATAATCGTCTTTTTCAAACTGATGAAGGGGCCTCTTTTTTTTGCTCTGCTTTTTAATTTATTTTTTGTGGATCCTCCTCACTGGATTTTGATTAGAATGTAAAATCAAAAGAACAAGGTGACCCCACCCTTATTAAAAAAAAAATCTAAAATGAAAAGAAGAAACCACTCGTCAGATTCCCGACCAAATGAAGTCAAGGTTTGCTTAAGGTTCAGATGACAAACAGATAAGATCGAACAACAGAAGGGCCTGCTTTAAACCATAAAGACGTTCAGATGATTTTCTAATGTGGCTTTTCATCCTTAACAGAGACATTATTGGAGTCAGTACAAGCCTAAAACAACACAGAAAAGCACACCATGTTGAGAAATGTGAAATGGACATCCACCTAAGTATCAGGTGATGTCAAATTCCAATGGCATAAAGAACAAGGACAAAGATATCAATCTTTTTTCCCAATGGCATAGAAAGCAAGGACAAAGATATCAATCTTTTTTACTTTATCAGCTTGTAAATGTGATTTAGTTTCCAACTCATATTGATGCTAAAGGATGGCGCCGGCCACCTAAGCATCAAATACTATCAACTTTGGGGGTGCATAAAATTAACCATACAGTACTTGAAAGACCAATCATCAACTTGAAACTTCAAAGGCAAGTAGGCTTAGAGTAGTCACAGATTCTTGCTTATTTTGATAGTACTTGAAAGCTTTTGAAAAGTTAGCAAAAGCTTACGGTAAATGATAACAAGACTGCTGCAAGTGAAAATACTCAAATTGTATTACATTTCTAATGTACCTAATAAGCAATGAGTAAGATGGCATCCAGCCTATTCATAGCGAGCAAAAAAGGTCTAATCATTGTCAACAGAGAGAAAAGAAACATATAACTACATCTGAAATAAACGCAAGAATGTTTCATAAGGATTACTAAAGATCCGACGTAGGTTGTTTGTCAAGAAAGCGACCTAAATCTGAATTTTGATTAATCTCTCTCATACATAAAGACATGTTTAAGCTGCCGGTGATAAGTCTTGAAGCAAGATATTTCTATAGACTCAAACTTACTTCCCGAGCTAGCAAAAGCACCTATCAAGTCTCATCATCTGGACATACTTTGCCCATAAAGATGGGAAGTGTTATCAAACTCAAATAGGCTAGTTGTAACATGTTACACCTTGTTATAAGAGCTTGAATTGCTATGGAAAAATGATGTGTATTATTGAATGTTAAACTGAACGATCTGCTTAAATACAGTGCTTTGCAGAACATCTATTGAGAATACTATGTCTAACTAAAAGATTTTCTTCTGAGACTAATCTATCTTAATGGATAAATTAGAAGAGATAAGCATAAACGACATAAGGATAAATATAGAAAGTGCTAGGAAATATTGATAAAGCGATACATCTAGATAATGATGCTCCAATGTGGTTTATTGCCCCTTTAATTAGCGAGGCGTTTTAAGGTTTGTATTTTGAACAATAACTTTTAAAAACATTCAAATTGTTATTATATATAGCAACATATACAAAATGTATTTTATGTACCATGACTTTAGTTATAATTAAAAGATGGAGTTGATGGAATTAACTTTGAGATGGAAAAGTCGAACTTTTTGGAAATCCACCTCATTAATGTGTTCATATGTAAAAGAAAATTAGTAAGAATATGAGGGAAAATTAATATTTTGACTAAATTTTTCTTTTTTTTCTTTAATATTTTATATGTATGCACCCGCAGTGTTGATATCCATTTATATTAAGAAGTAGCCCATTGGATCCAAACATAAGAACCATTGTTGTATATATTAGATTTTTTGAAAGCAAAACTAATAAAATATTTTTATTAAATTAATTAAAAAATATATTATAATTTTTTATATTAACAATTATAGATAAAACAAATTGTTACAAAGAAATAAAAATTAGAAAGATATATGTTATATCATAAATCACCAAATTTTAATTACGAAATAAAAATATAAAGTCGTACATTTTATAAATGATAATAATCGTTTAGGAGAGTAAATAAGTAAAATATTGACAAAGAAGGAAAACGGGGATAAAAGTGCTGCATCCCTTCACTTTTACTTATTAACGTTAACATATCAAGAAAAAAATCTTCTTATTGGAGCTTCACATTAATTCGACATAGCGAAATCATTTTCCGTCTTATTGAAACTATACACCAATAAATATGGATATTATGATAATATATATACTTTATTTATTAATTTTGGCACGTGAAAAGTCAAAAGTGAACGAGTTCGTGTAGTAGAATTAAAATAACTTTTGGTACAAATTGAGAGCACAAAGTTCGTCCGTTTAAAGAATTGACAAAGAAGGAAACACGGGGAAAAAGTCGAGATTCCCAAGGTCTTTTATTGAAAACCGTTAACATAGAAGAGAGAAAGAAACCAATATAGTAATTATTAATTAGTATGAAACTTCAATTATGTTGATTGTGTATAAAGAGACCACGTCGAATATATTATAAGCGTACATATTTGTATACATGTCATCCTTCGACGAAGTATTCCTTTATTTATCGTAGGGACCAATTAAAGCTGTGCAACGCAAGAAGCTCGAGGGAGAATCGTACGAAGCGGTGGCCATTAATTTCCATGGAATTAATCGTCCGAATATTTGTGTGTGTTTATTATTAATTTTCCTTTAATTCTCATTTTCAAATTATTTTCGAAGGCATTATGAGACTTACACCAATAAATATGAATATTATGGTAAAATATATACTTTCTCTCGATGACGCCATATTACTTGTCACTTTTAGGTTTGACAACAAGGCCGAAAGTAATACGAATGTATTTTACTATTCTCTCTATCTCTCTCAAATAAATACATTCTAATCAAAATTGACTATTTTCAAGAACATTTATTACTAAGGGTAAGATGGGAAAGATTTAATTAATTTTATCTTAGTTTTGTAAATGAACAAGTAATTTGGACATATCCTTTTAGTAATGTGGCTAAGTAATACAGGACAGAGAGGATAAGATGTGAAAGTTTTAATTAATTTTATCTTGGTTCTGTAAATGAACAAGTAATTTGGACATATATTTTTCGTAATCAAAGATTTGTTTAGGTTGAACTGATGTAAAAGTGGACGAAAAAAATAAATATGTGTCGGAGAATTAAAAATGAGTGCAGGACTTGTATATATTAGTAGAGAATAAATATTTAGTAAAAAGGTAGTTTAGTAATGTGGCCAAGTAATATGGATGGAGGATTTCTACGCGATATTTAAGAACTTGAAAAGTCAAAAAGTCAACAAGTATAAGTGCACGGAAGAGATAAATGTGTCGGAGAATTAAATTTGAAGTGCATATGTGTATACATGAGAAGAGATAAATATTTAGGTTCGGGGAATTAGGAATTGTAGGATAAAGAGAGAGAGAGAGTATACAATTTATATAGCTTGTGATACAAATTTCTATTCTTGTGTTAGTTCTTTCTTCACACTTACATATATTAGAAATAGAAAAGAAGAAAAATATATAGAATAGAAAAATAATATATATTTTTAGTAATGGACACAATATTTGGACGAAAGGGTACTTCATTTTTATTAATTTTTAAAGAACGGAATAAGTCAAGTATGGTAATGGGGATTTTGCAAGAATTAGTAATTGTAGTATCATTTATTAAGTTAGAAGAATGTGAAAAGTAATAATGTGGTCAAAAAATTTTAAAAGGAAAATTATTCTCAACAAACCTTAAATAACGGATAAATAAACCTTGAATAAGATCAAAAGTGCACGGAAAAAATAAATATGAGAATCGGATAATTAAAATTGAAGTGCATACATGTATACATGAGAAGAAAATAAATATTAAAAAACGTGAAAAGTCAAAAGTGGACAAGTAAAAGTGCATGGAGGAAATAAATATGTGTCGGAGAATTAAAATTGAACGGGGATCGATTATCTAAGAGAATAAATATGGCATCTGGCATAGATCCACATAGGATTTATTAATTGACTTAAACAATGTGAAAAGTCAAAAGTGAACAAATAAAAGTGCACGTAAGAAAATAAATTTGTGTAGGAGAATTAAAATTGAACTGCATATGTCTATACATGCGAAAAGAATAAATATTCGGTAAGAACACGAAAAGTCAAAAGTGAACAATTTAAAATGCACGGAGGAAATAAATATGTCGGAGAATTAAAATTGAAATGCATACGTCTATATATGAGGATGGAATAAATATTGAAAAGTTCTTTAACTTCACTTTTATTGAGATACAAAAATAAGTTGGATAAAGTGTATTTGTTATATAGCTTATGGTACAAGAAATCATTACGTGTACAATTTTTTGTCAAGAGATAAAATTTGGAGGGATGGTGTTCATCCCTCCCCACGCTTATATTTCTAATATATATAAGTGTGAAGAGAGAACTAACACGGATACAAATTTGTACCTTTATTATATAAATTGTACATTTTAACCAAAATTTTTTGCACATGAAATGTCATAGCGAATATTTATTTAAATGTATAAATGCACTTCAAATTTAATTATCCGACACATTTATTTCCTCCGTACATTTATGGACTTGTTGACTTTTGACTTTTGAGTTCTTGGGATGTGAGAATAAATGACCATACTCCTCCGTTGTTCCCGCCGTGCACCATTACTAAACTACTTTTTTATCCTTCACAAATGTCAAAGGGGAAAAATCTCTCCTAGACGTATAGGTTATCTTGACAAAAATTTGGAACATATTTATTTTCTCCATGCACTTTTAATTGTTCATAAATGAAGTACTCAACATTTCTAAAAATATATGTCCAAATTACTTGTTCATTTACAAAACCAAGATAAAATGAATTAAATCTTTCCCATCTTACCCTCTTTGTCCCATATTACTTGGCCATATTACTAAAAATATATGTCCAAATTACTTGTTCATTTACAAAATCAAGATGAAGTTAATTAATTCTTTCCCATCTTACCCTTACTAATAAATGTTCGTGAAAATAGTAAATTTTGATTAGAATGTATTTATTGAAGAGAGATAGGGTAAGATAGTAAAATACATCTTTTATTTGTGATTTCTTAAGGGGCGTGCAAAAGGGAAAGTGACAAGTAATATGAAACGGAGGGAATAGATATTTTACCATAATATTCATATTTATTGGTGTGAGTCTCAATAGCCTTCGAAAATAATTTGAAAATGGGTAATTAATGTGAAGGGTAAAATTAATAATAAGAACAAAATTTCCTTCTCTTGATATGTTAACGTGGACAAGTAAAATTAAATGGAGGGAGTGACTTTTATCCCCATTTTTCTTCTTTGTCAATACTTTAAACATGAAGAGAGAACGAACAATAGCAATGAAAATTTGTACCAAAAATTATATAAATTATACACTTTAACCAGCTACTTTTTTATCCACTTGGACATATGTCATTGATCACGAGTATTTATTCTCTTCTCGGTATACGCGTATGCACTTCAATTTTAATTCTCCTACACATAACTTGTCCACTTTTGACTTTTCATGTTCTTTAAGAATTAATAAATGAAGTATATATTTTATCATAATATCCATATTTATTGGTGTATAGTCTCAATAGCCTCAGAAAATGATTTGAAAATGAGTAATTAATGGGAAAGATAAAATAAGAAAAAGAAAAGTTTCTTTTTCTTGATATATTAAAGTGTAGCCACAATAAAAGTGAAGGGAGGGAGTGACTTTTATGGCCCGTTACGGCTTCTTTGTCAATACTTTACTTATTTTATTCTCTTTTGCAATCTCTAATTATTGTTTCTTTACATTTATAAAATGTATTACTTTATATTTCATTTCGGAATTAAAATTTGGTAATTTTCGATATAACATATATCTTTCTAATTTCGATTTCTTTGTAACAATTTTTTTTATCTATAATTGTTAATATAAAAAATTATAATATATTTTTTAATTAATTTAATAAAAATATTTTATTAGTTTTGCTTTTAAAAAATCAATATATACAACAATGGTTCTTATGTTTGGATACTAAAGGAGCTTAGTTAATTGAGATGGATATCAACATAAGGTATACATATAAGATATTAAATAATTTAAAAGAAAAAATCTAGAATCAAAATATTAATTTTCCCTCATATTCTTACTCAGAAAAATGATTGTCCATTGACTAACCATAAACTGAACAATCTGCTTGAACAAATTAGTGCTTTCCATCTCATAGACTTAATTCCATCATATACATTTTGTACATGTTGCTATATATAATAACAATTAGAATGTTTTTAAATGTTATTTTCAAAATACGACCTTCTTAGTAGATTTTGTTAATTAGAAGGCAAGACAACTCCGGTTGGTACAGAGTACTAGAGTAGTGCTAGGAAATATTGAAAAGCAATATAATAGAAAAGTGGCAACTCATGTATGTATAGAGTAGGGCATTTCAGCCCTTGCTTATCGCCTCCAGTCATGTTCAGTGATTCAACTAGTAATAAAAGCCTGATCTACGAAATGATCAAAATACACGTATTGATTGACCAGATTAGTTGGGAAAATGCACAAGAAAATCTGATAAATTAAAAAATTACAAGGAAAGACAGTATTCGTTTACTCAGACTAATCTTTTTGATGATAAATTTACTCAGACTAATCTTGTGATCACAAGTAAAAATCATGTCAAACTGCTACTGGCATTACCATTATATGGAATAATGGAATTTGCCCCCAATATGTTCTAACTATTACCAAAGAGAAGAATGTAATCTTTTCCACTTCAAAAAAGCATACCTGCTTCAATATCTTAATTATAAAACCCGGATGATCTCTGTGAAAAATAACATTTTGTTTGAATAAAAGATTGCTAGACAGTGGGCATGCAATTATCACAGATGGCTCATGTCAATATGTATACTAGTTTTACGCCTCAAAAGATATTAACTTCTAACCAGTGTTTTGAACGATGCGCAGCGATCTCTCCGTTATATAAAAAAAGGTCTCCACTTGCAGTGCACACAAACAATTTAGATACACAGCATAAGTTTAATTATTACCAAGTCAACTAGTTACATAGCACATACTAAGCTAAACACAGAGTGCAACTCATTAAGACATTCTAATAAACAAAGTTCCCTCTGACTAGAAATATATCAGCCAACATCAACATCTACATCACCATCACTTTACTTACATCGCCACAGCTTTCTCCATGCCTTTCCCATGAACGCTCAAGAATACCTTTCCAGCACTATCCAAGCTACTCTTGTCAATCGCAATTGCTCCAAACATTGCCCGGAAAGCACCACAAACCACTGCAGGAGCCGACGAATTGGTCTTCCGTGATACCCTGATTATCTTCTGCAAATCTAGGCGCTCTCCGTCAGCAACACACGATGTTACCACATTGGAAGATAGATCCACAATAGCCCGGTTGAGATCCTTGGGTGACATATCGATGTTCTTGCTGAGCAATTGCAGAGAAACTGAACCCTCAATTACCTTCTCTCCCAAAATGCTCAAAGCTCTATTGTTCTCTCCAGAGTATGATGCGTGCGTCATCGCACGTCGCAGTAACTCCACATCCTGAAATGTGTACCTTAATGCAAAAGTATTCATACACAGGAACTCAGTTTTCAACCAGGGTATGGCTAACTGAACAGAGCAATTAAAAAAAATTAAAATTACGATTCCCTCCTTTTCAATTTGTTGTCTTAGTTTGACTCGTCATGGAGTTTAAGAAAATAAAAAACACTTTTGAATCTTGTGGTCTTGAATATGTCATGTACGATAGGTGTAAGGAGTTACTCCCTAACAACAACATACTCGGTGTAATCCCACAAGTGGGGCCTGGTTACTCCCTAACAACAACATACTCGGTGTAATCCCACAAGTGGGGGCCTGGAGAGGGTAGAGTGTATGCAGACCTTACCCCTATCTTGGTAGAAAGAGAGGTTGTTTCTGATAGACCCTTGGCTCAAGTAAAGCAGAAACACAACAATTATAAAACATATGCAGTAACACAATGGGATAGTAAGAAAACTGTAGCAATAGAGACAGCAAGTAGTAATAGAAAACTAAGAATAAGCTAAGGAGTTACTCCCTCTGTCCCAATTTACGTGGCACCTTTCAGATTTCAAGATTCAAACAAGTCTTTCTTTTGACCATAATTTTTTCATATATCTTTTAAACATTTGAATTGTCAATTATCGTGACTTATAATACTTTCTACAGTAGTTTCTAAATATGTAAATTTTATTTTTAAGAAACTTAAAAGATGTCATGCTCGAATTCACGATCAAAATTAAACTGTTTTGACTCATGAAATTCGAATCGTGCCACATAAATTAGAACAGAGGAAGTACTGGATATAGAAAGTGACATTTTTTTTTTTTTTTTTTGAAAAAAATACTAAAAAGGCAAGTAATAAGACAGATAAATTGAAATAGAGAGAGTAATAGATATTAATACAGTGAGAGAAATTTACTGGATTCGACTTTGAAGGGTTTGGAGAGCGATTGAGAAACGGGAAGTGGGTCTTGAAGAGATAGAGGAATTTGCCTGTGCCTGCAATGAAAGTTATCAAATGAGTATAAGTTAGGGTTTAACATTACCACTACAAGAATAAGCAAGACTTTATTGTTCAAGTTTTACCTGAAGAGAAGAGTAGAGTACGAAAGCAAGTAAGATGGAGCAAATGAATTGCCGGAGATGGAACATGTTTCCTAGTCGATGGCGACAAGAGTTAAGCTGAGTCGAGGTGAAAAAATTGGGTAAATCCACTTTACTCTTCGGATGAAAAAGGAACAAAAGAAAACTGTGCTACTTTGGGCATTTGTTATGCCAAAATTATAGGGAAAACAACATAAAATACCCATAGATATCAAAAAAATTACCCGTATTTGCCCTCGAGTAAACTAATTACGTTACCTGCTCCTTCGGCTAATCATTACGGAAAGTGTCAAATTTAACCTCGAACTATTGTTTATAGTTTAGACTTGCACTCCGTTAGAGCTTTAGTTCATATTAATCCTTCCGTTAAAAAACTTGTTATATTTGCCCTCACTATTAACGAATTGCTGACTAAGAGTCCTTATATATCCACGAAAACATCATGTGTGTATATAATTTTTATTTTTATTTTATAGGCCAAATTTGATAAGTGAATAGTTAGATGGTTATGATCATTTTAGACCTACTCCTATAACTTATCCCGATTTTTGCCAAAATTATAGGGAAAACAACATAAAATGCCCAACCGAAATGTTGACCATCCGAACCCCCGAACATAAGATAAAATGTGTCATTTGAACCCTAGGAGTCTTTATTTATCCAAGACACGCGTGTATATAATTTTTATTTTTATTTTATATCATCATTTTGCCTTAATTTTCTTTTTTTATATGACATGGAAAAATAGTCACATAAGCTCAAAGGACAAGTGACATGGAGCCATGTCACGTTACTCCTGAGTTTTTTTTTTTTTTTTAAAATAATGCAAATAAAGCCATGTCAACAAAGCGAAATAATTAATTTTAACAAAAACTCTATTTTAAAATCTATTTAAATAATTAAAAAAAATTGAAAAACCCAACCCATCCTCTCCGATAGCCCACCTCCGCCGCCGCCATAGTTACGATTATAATATTGTGTCGCCTGGGACGCAAGATTGGAGATATCGCCAGATACTTAAGTGTATGCTTTGGTATCATTTCTTTTTAAAAATTTTTAATCATTAAAAATTAATTTTAACAAAAACTCTATTTTAAAATCTATTTAAATAATTAAAAAAAAATTGACTTAAAAACCCAACCCATCCTCTCCGTAGATTATGAGCCCATCCTTCCACCGCGCATGCGAATCTAATAGCGCCACCGCCTCTTCAAAATCTATTTAAATAGCGTTTTTGTTAAAATTAATTTTTAATGATTAAAAATTTTAAAAAAGAAACAAAGCGACATGCGCGGCGGCGGCGGAATGCGATGGGTGGCGGCGATGGCGGCTGATCTCACCTTGAAGTGGGCTATCGGAGAGGATGGGTTGGGTTTTTCAATTTTTTTTTAATTATTTATATATAGATTTTAAAATAGAGTTTTTGTTAAAATTAATTTTTAATGATTAAAAATTCAAAAAAAAAGAAAAAAATTGGTCTCTCACGCTCTATTTATAAGCGGTGAGTTTTTTTTTTCACGCGTGTGCCGCCTTATGAGGCACGAGGGGGTTCAAATGGCATGCTTTATCTTATGTTCGGGGGTTCGGATGGTCAACGTTTCAATTGGGGGTCTAGATAGAAAATGTTACAGTATCTTGATTTATATGGAGATTTTCGGTCCATCTCCGTACGACTTTTGCATTATTTTATATCATACAAATTGAATTTTGTCATGTAATTTTCTTTTCTTTTTTTATATAAAATAAATACAATACCTAATCGTCTTCTCCATCAAAACACCACTTCCCCTCCGCTACTGTCACCGGCGTCCACCACCCTCCACCGCCGCTGGTTAATGGTGTGTGTATATATAATAAAAAAACGTTTCTCCTTTCCCTTGTCTCTCTCCCTCTTGATCTCCTCTTAAATTACAACTAGAAAACTCCAATCAAATAGCTATTTAAATACAATTTCTCATTTTCCTAACTCAGATTCCTAAGATAGTCATTTCATCTTTTCTCTATTCCAAGTTCATCAATTTTTCTTCCAGCTATGACTTCTCTTGGAATTAGAATTGGACTTGACGGTAAGTCGGGTATTGAATTCCTTATGATGGGTCGGACGGTTAATGGTGTTTTTCTTTTATGTAGCAGTGGTGTGTGTATCTGTATGTGTTGTGTGTGTATTTCAGTGAAAATGAACGATGGGAAAAGGAAGATTACTTGATAAACCTAGATTGGGTTTGGGTAACAAAGTGAAGAAGTAGTCGGTTAATTTTTAATAAATTAACCAGCGGCGGTGGAGGGTGGTGGACAGCGGGATAGTAGCGGAAAGGAAGAAGGGGAAGTGGTGGTTTAATAGAGAAGAAGATTAGATATTGTATTTTTTTATTAAAAAAAATTACATGGTAAAATTTAATTTGTATGATATAAAATAAAAATAAAAATTATATACACATATGGTGTCTATGTGGATAAATAAGGTCTCCTAGTCAACAATTTATTAGTTATAAAGGCAAATGTAATAAGTTTCTTAACGAAAGAGGTAAATATTATAAATAATAGTTGGAGGGTAAATTTGACCATTTTCCCTCATTATTACCCAGCCTTACGCTACCCAACTGACTGATGAGGCCTTTCCTTCCTTATACTAACACGTGGAGAAAATACCCATATGGTCTCTGTATGTTTTTTTTTGGGAAACTTACAAAAGTGATTATATTTTGAGGGTTAAAAATTTAGCATAGCTACACTTTAGCTAATTACATTTTGTAGCTACAGTAAATACGTGCTACAGTAAATTGTATTCAAAATTCGGTTGAATCAGATTTCACTGTATTCAAGTTCAAATTTCGTTGTATTCAAGTCAGATTTCGATGTATTCAAGTCAGATGTATTTAACTAAGTTGTATTCAAATTTTTTTTTTGTTTGTAATAAAGTTGTATTCAAATCAAATATATTCAACTCAACTGTATTCATTTGTAGCTACTTTTTCGCTGTATTCATGAAATAACTATCTGTATTCATAAATGGGCTCGCTGTATTGATGAATACAATGAGTAAAAACTGAATACATAAAAACATAGATACACCAAAAATTAACAAATACACCCTAAAAAATGAATACAATCTAAACATTTAACCAAAAAAAAAGCTCAAAAAAATAAATACAATCGTCGTATTCATGAATACAACAACACCAACCACTAGCTCCGATCAGATCTGCTAGCTCTGGTCAGATCTGCAGAGTAGAGGAATCCAATAGGAATGAAAGTTAAACTAACAGATTAAACGGTTCAAATCATGGGAATAAAGGATCTCAACGACTGAGATTGATTTTTCTACCAGATACTTGGATCGGAACAGTCACTCTATTAAGGAAATCCAACGGCTGATACTTAATGAATCCTTTTGGAACCAAAAACTAACGGCTGAGATTATCGCACATACCTAGCTGCCATTGTTGAGTTTTCAGAGCTTGGTAACTGCTCTTTTTTCATAGTCCTATTAAACCAAAACCAAAATGTAGCGTTAAAAAATAGTAAAATGCAAACAGCAATTTCTTCCTAGAAAAGCTTAAAATATAGATTTTTAGGAATAAAAACAACAGCAGCCAACAACATCAGAGAGAGAGAACCACAACCAACAGCAACAACAACAGCAAGGTGAAGAGAAAAGCATCGGGTTTCGCCGGAGAAGAGATGGCGATTCCGGCGGCGAGAAGAGAGAGTGAAAGAGAGAGAGAGTTGAGGGAAGAGAGAGAAAGAGAGAGGGGGGGGGGGGGGGGGGGGGGTTTGAGGGAAAAATATTGATACAATAAAATAAGAGGAGAATAGTTATATTGTGCAATTGATATACAAAATTTAGCTATGAGATGTAATTAAAGTAAAATATAGCTACTAAATATAATTAGTACTAGTGTTTGTCACACCAGGTAGATTTCCCTTCCTTTTTTATATGTTTTTTGTCTCTTTCTAAGGCCCCTTTTGTCCATAGAAATTAAAAAAAATCACTTTTTTTTGAATTTTGGAGTTGGAGTTGGAGTTGTGTTTGGTCATAGTTTTTGAAATTATAGTTTTTGGTGAAATGTAGTTGTAAAAAAGTGAAAAAAGTGAATTTTTTTGAAAAACAAGTTTTTGGTATTCCGGAATACAACTTCAAGTTGTATTCGGAATTCTTATGGCCAAACGCTGAAAATTGAAAAAAGTGAAAAAAAAATTCCGAAATAAAGTGAATAATTCTTATGGCCAAATGCCTACTAATATTTTTTTAGATGTTTTTGGCTGTTTCCATTTGATCTTTTTCCTTTTATTTTTTGTCTTTCTTTTCGAGGTTGAAAAAAAATATAATAATATAACTATTAACTTATTATTTATACAACAAAAACACACCCAGTGAAAAGATAATTATTTATAGACTAAGAAAATATTTAAAAATTAAATAATTAATTCACAACAAGAAGTAATTAAGAAAAATAATTAGACTAATGTCACTAGCTAATTCATTAAAATCTAAGTTGATAGAAACATATTTTTATAATTTTATTTTATTTTAAAAATGCAAATAAAACGTATATCTAAAATATGACTCTTTTTTTTCACAATTAAAACTTGCTAAAAATAATATAAAAGTTAAATATCAAATGAACTTGTTTCCTATGATACCCTGTTAGTATATGATAATATCAGGTTGGTATCTAGAGGACTGAGCTTTCTTTGAAGGAATGAACCAATCATCTATGATAGTGATATACTCAAATTACACATATTATTGGCGTAAAGCGGACGTTGTCAAATATAGTAACCCAAACAAGGTTGGGGTCGAATCCTACAGGAAATATGGAGAGAAAAATATACTAATTATATATGTAACTAATCTCTAGAAACTTTAATTTTATTCCGAATAGTATAGAGGAGAGGTTTGGTTTGTATTTGCTATTTTGAAGTATTTGAAATTTGTTTGGATTGAAAGAACCAAAGTTGCGTCCCCGCTGTGATTAGATGTTATGCTATGGGTATCAATATGATATATTTCTAATGGGTCGGGGTTTTGTATGCACTTAATCTCTAATGCACTTCCTAATATTTTCCAATAGTTAGAAAGCATTTCTTTTCATGATTTTCCCAAATGTAGAAAAGTTGCAAGTAAGATAGATTAAATATGCTATTGCTAAGTAGAACTCATCTTATCCCTAAGTGAGTTCATTAAATGAGGGTTAGCGCCCCGAGTCCTTGTTATATTATTTCAACTCATACCCTAGTTCATCTTTCCAAACAAACTAGGGTTTCTCCATAAGCAAATGTTTGCAACTACTAACTAACAATGGATATGAGAAATAATAAAACACATCACAACCCATTATATATATATATATATATATATAATGTTAGACACCCATTACATAACACCTATCATTTGGGTCCACAACTTTGATTAAATAAACTACTCACACATAATGGTCTCAAAAGTAGTAAGCAATAAATGAGACATAAAGCTTACAAAGTGTGATAAAGATGATGGAAAATGGATTGTCTTCACTAAGCTCCAAAAGTGGAGTAATCAATGCTCACCCACCAATGGAACTTTGTTCACGTGCACAATAAAATCTGGATGCAAAAAATAACCTAAAATGTTCTTTAAATAGGCTCCAAAAACGCACAACAACGACTGACAAAATTGCCCCTGGTAGCGAGATCGACGAACCGTCGATTGTTCGACGATCCGTCAATCGTTCGACGATCCATCGATTCCTCCGTCCTTTATTTCTTCAGCGATGTGATCCATTCGACGGTGACGTCGATCAGTTCGACGCTCCGTTGAATATTCCTTCTTTCTCTCTTCTTGTTGACAAATCTTGGTCGACGACACAAACGACGAAGCGTCGATCAGTTCGACGCTTCGTCGATAGCTCCGTCTTTTATTGTCTTCAACTAAAGCCATCACTGGAAAATCGAGCTTATCGACGCTTCAAAGGAGACCGTCGATTCTTCATTCCTGGCCACTTTTTCCTTTGTTCTTTGTTTTTGCTTTTGGGCCATCGTCTTTCTAAAACACAACAAAAACATATTAACATGAACCAGACTTACTTGAAAACAATCAAAATTCATAGTAAAAAGGCGTCGAATGTGCCACAAATCCGCGGCACATCAGATACCTTGTAAGTATATAGCATATACCAGGTTGGTATCTAGAGGACGAACTTTTTTTGCGGAATGAACCAATGATCTATGATACCTTATAAGTATATAACATATACCACGTTGGTATCTAGAGGACTGAGCTTTTTTTGAAGGAATAAACCAATCATCTATGATACCTTATAAGTATATAACATATACCAAGTTGGTATCATAGAGCACTGAACTTTTTTTCCCAAGGAATGAATCAATCCTATGATCCTTATAAGTATATAACATATACCCGACTTGGTATCATAGAGGACTGAGCTTTCTTTTAGAACGAATGAGCAAGTCTTTTATGAAACCCAGTCAGCATATGAATATACCATGTGAGTATCATAGAGGATCGAGGAGTGTTTTTTTTTTTTTTGAAGTAATGAACCAATCTCTATGGTACCCTGTTAATATATGATATATACCAGATTGGTATCATATAGAACTGAGTGCTTTTCTTGAAGGAATGAACTACTAGTCCTCCATGATACCCTGTCGGTATATGGTATACCAGGTTGGTATCATAAAAGACTGAGTGTTTTCTTAAGGGATGAATTAATCTTTTATATACTATGTGGGTATCATAGAAGACTCCAGTTCTTTTGAAGGAACAAATCAGTCTTCTATGATACCCTGTTAGTATATGATAAACATGTGGGCATCATAGAGGATTGAGTTGTATTTTTCTTAAAAATTTGAAGCATATACCATGCGGGCATCATAGAGGGCTAAGTAATGTTAGAATGAATTTGCTATCTATGATACCCTTTCAGTATATGGTACATACCAAGTTGGTATCATAGAGAACTGAGTGCTTTTCTTGAAGGAATGAACTATCAGTCCTCTATGATACCCTTTCAGTATATGATATACCATGTGGGTATCATAGAGGACCGAGTAGATTTTTTTGAATGAATGATCTAATCTTCTATGATCCTATGTTAGTATACGATATATACCACGTGGATATCATAGATTACTCAATCTTCCATGGTACTCATATGGTATTTAAGTTACATAAAGGACTAACAGTTCATTTCTTCGAGAATAATACTCAATCCTCTATGATATATGTTGAGTATATGATATATCATGGGTCAATCATTCATGATCCCTGTCAGTATATACGATATATATCATGTGGGCATCATAGAGGATTGAGTTATGTTTTTCTTAAAGGAATGAACCAGTCCGCTATGACACTCTATCAGCATATAGTATATGATATATACCATGTGGGTATCAAAGAGGAATAAGAGTGTTTTTGTTGAAAAAAATGAACCAGTCCTCTATGATAGCTTGTCAGTATATGGTATACCATGTAGGCATCATAGACTACTCAATCCTCTATGATACTCATATAGTATATAGGGTATCATGAAAGACTAGCAGTTCATTCCTTATATGATATATACCATGTGGATATCATAAATGATTGAGTTATGTTTCTCTTGAAGGAATGGACCAGTTCGCTATGACACTCTATAAGTATATAATATATGATATATGCCATGTGGGAATGAAAGAGGATTGAAGAGTGTTTTTGTTGAAGAAATGAACCAGTCCTCTATGATACCTTGCCAGTATATGGTATACCGTGTAGGCATCATAGACTACTCAATCCTCTATGCTACTCATATAGTATATAAGGTATCATAAAGGACTAACAATTCATTCCTTATATGATATATATCATGTGAGTATCATAATATACTGCAACAGTATACTTCAACTGCTATTGATTTGGTATACTATATGCTAGAATAAGTTTTTTTTTTTTTTGAGATATAGAAAAAAAAAAGTACTAGATCAATTATCTTTTTAAATAGAAAAAAAAGAGAAAAAAGAACGAAAATAAAAAAGCCAAAAGGTATGTAGAATTAAATTATGAAAAAAAAAAACATAAAAAATTTGGAAAACAAATGAAATGAGAAAAGGAGAAAAAAGAAAATTTTGATCTATAAAAATATATTTTCTATTAATTTAGGTTTTAATAAATAATCTAGCGGTTTTAGTATTTTTCTTAATTACTTCTTGTTGTAGTCTAATTATTAAATTTTTTAAATATTTTTATTAATCTAAAAATATTAAGATACTATATTTATTTTTATCTTTAATTTTAATTTTTAAAAAGTAAAACAAAAAGACCAAAAAGAAAGGTAAAATTAACAAAAATTTAAAGTAACAAAAAAGAAAGAACAATTTTTGGAAAAAGTCATGGAAGGCAGCGAAATAAATAACTATAAATTCAGCAATTTGTTTGTCTACCACTGTACCACACCTGATAACATTATTTTCTACGCGTGAACTGTATCAAATATTCACTCTTTTAATAATTGAGTAAATTACTCTAAAAAATATGTATCCTATTTCTTTGGAAGAACTGGGATGAAAAGGACAAAAAGCAAACAAAGTACTGCGTAAGGAGAGACCAACATGGTACACTGCAACGATGACATCACGATGTTGTCAGTGCGAAGAAGAAAATGGGAAATGGGGGGCACAAGGGTAAATATATTGAGACACCAAAGTATCGAGGGTATGAGTGTGTAAATAATTTGCTTTCAGGAATACTCGTGTTCTTTCCCCAAAATTATATCAAGGGAAATTAAAAATACATATTTTACATCTCAAATTTGTCCCCAAAAAAATATTTATATTAGTGATCTTCTAGTTTAAAGTTAGTCTTATGTTCTCTTGAAATATGTTCTCTTGAAATTAAGTTAAGTCTTATAATTAGTTGTTAACAAGCAATTGAAAATTACTTGGACAATTCAATTAGTTTTTACGATTTTCCAATCTTTCATGCGTTTTTAATTAAATCATCGCTAAAGAGTTGTTAGTTCCACCTCAAACAAGAATAAGAGGGTAAAGGGTAGACTGCAACTTTATAAGTTTATAAAAGACATTTTAGGATAATTTCAGAGATCATTTTATGTAGTTTTTCTTATTCAGCCAGCTTTTGAATTTGCGCTTTCAACGCTGCAAAGGAATAACCTTCACTATCTAGCCGTCCTGGAAGGAGGGGTCCCACAATTTTTTTTGCTAAAGTCAATTCGTACGCAATGCCTTTTCCTAGGAGAAGTGGAAGGAGTTAAGGGGATGGAGAGTCCTTTGCCTTAAGAAATAGACGATTTCGCCTTCAAGCCATTAATAAAATCGAGCTAATATGTGATCACGACAGTGTTGTATTAAAACCTACCAAAGATCTCTTACTTGTGATGTGATATTGTCCTTTGGGGCAAGCCCGTACTCGTTTTTCCAAAGGCGCTCACATCATTAAGCAGATCCAACTCTTTATAAGTATTTCATTTTTTTTTCGAGCTACCAATGCGCACTTTGTTCGCACACCCAACAATCTCCCCCTCGAATTAAGTTTCACGTGGCTCATTTTCATACCACGGGTTAGAGATTCAACATGTCTGTGTGCCACACACATCGTCAGAGTATTTACGGTCACCAAATCCCAAAGGCTGTGAATGCATCTTCTAAGCTACGGGTAAAGGTCGGAAACCGGCCCATAGACGGGAAAAGGCACTAAGTAGGGCCCCACGCCACACTCCGCCATCTTTAGACTCGTCCCGCCAAACCATTGGCTCTAATACCAGTTGTTGGGCTAAAACGGCCCAAAGATACTCTTAACATGATGTGATATTGTCCGCTTTGGGCCAAACCCGAACGATTTTTCCCAAAAGGCCTTACATCATTAAGAGTATCCAACTCCTTATGTTAGATCCTTTTTTTTTCCAGCTACAAATGTGATACTTTGTTCGCACACCCAACAGACACACTGATGCATAAGTTTTATTCCATTATTATTTCATTTCTTGAACGGATTTCATTTCCTATTTATTATTCCATTCTAATGTTTCATATAACTGATTCTCTCCCTATTCCCCAATAATTAATGGTCCCTAAACATCTTCCATTTACTTATACTAATCCCTATCATTTGAAGCTTTTGTCATTTTAGCGTACGAAGGGTGAGAAAGAAAATGAAGAAAAGGTTAATCAACGCATCATATGGTTGCTTTCACGGATAAGAATCATGGTTGGCAAAGCTGCAAAGAATCTAAGGGTAGGAATGTTTCTTTTAATTTTCTAAATTATACTCCTTTCGTTTTAATTTATGTGGTTTTTTTAATTTTTTTCGAGAGTCAATTATTTTAGTAATCTTTGTAGCTAAATTGTATTGTTCTAACTAAAAAATTATACGGAAAGTACTACAAGTTGCATTTCTTTTCATGTTAATACGATGAAAAAATACATATTAATATTAAAATGTTGATAGAAGTTTACATAGTTTAAAATGTTTGTGTGGCATTTTTTGGTCTTCCGAAAGTCAATTTGACTTTGAAGCTAACTTGTACTAGATTAATTCAATATTTTAAAAATTAAAATTTATATATTCAAAAACTATACAAGAAGTACTACAAGTTGCATTTCTTCTCATGTCAATACAATGAAAAAGTACATTTTAAAATGTTGATCGAAATACATAGATTGAAACTCGAAAAGGGAAAAGTGTCACATAAATTGAGACTGAAAAAGTAGATGTCCTTGATCTGATATACTCAGCAAAATTTATTTGTTTTCAATTTATGAAGAGTTGTTTGTGCTTTTGCAACCTATCACGACCAAAAAAGTCACAATGCCGAGATATGATTACTTAAACTGTAAAAATATTTTCTCATTTTCTTGGGTCACTTTAAAGTTACAAAATCTGATATTAAGTGTTTAAGGTGAAAAATCCATTTAAGCTTTCAAAAGTAAGCAACAACTTCTTATAAGTATATTCCTGATTGTACTTGTAGGGATGAAGAAGAAAGCTAAGATAGAGGAAGATAGAAAGGTAGAGAAAATTGAGCAAATTCAAAAGAAGATGGTGTAGAGTCTATGATTAAATTATTATTACAGTAATTTTTTCTCTTTGGCTTCCCGTCCCTCTTCCTTAGTTTCTCTATTTACGTACTCTATTGAAGAACTTAAAAAATGCTTTTTTAAATTTTTTTAATTACACCTACCTGCTTCCTCTTTTTCTTAAAGTTGTATTTTGAAAACGTAATGGGATTAGAGGACAGGAAAGGCAAATCAGAAGGCTGGGAAAGAGAAACTTGATAATGAGACATTCTCTTATTTTTTATTTTCTTTTCTTATATATATATATATATATATATAAACACACGCGTATTTCGTTATGTTTAGTTGTAGTTGGTTCTTGTGTTATCGCTACTATTTTAAAATTTTTGCTACATGATGAAAAAAATTGAAATGCTAATTAATAGAAACAACATATCTTAACTTTTATAGAGAGTTTTCTTAGAATGTTGAAAATTCATTTCTTTCACCTTGTGAGTTGTGACTAGCATAGAGAAGATTAGTCACTTCATTTGGAATATATTTTTGTATTTGGTTGTATTAAAAAAGTTATTTTTTCAAATGAGATGTTTGTCAAAATTAGGACTTTAATTGATAAACGTAATTTTTACTCTTAATTGCTATCCATAAATCTTGTGTCTTTGGTTTTATAACTCCTAAAAATGTTTATTTAATGTATAAAAGATCATAGTAAACAGATGTAATAATACGATAGACCGTGAAAGCTCAAGTCTTTATTAAGAAATCATTGTATGCATGGAGAATTATGTACTCCGATAAAAGAGAGGAAATTAAAACGAAAAATAATATTTACAACTTAATACAATAAATTGCAGTTTCAATATATAACCTCTTATTCCATTAACTTCATCACCCATCCACCGTAAATTTTTATTTCTAGTTTGTCCCTATGAAAGCATGTACTTAAAAAGAGTAAGGAATTTTTATTTTGTATGCGGCAAGAAGATGGAAGAACAAATAAAAGATCTACTCTTCTTTTCCACTGACACTACTCCTTTCATTAAAATAAGTAATTATAATCTATAGAACTAATTTTTGTATGTATATATTTTGAAATTTTGTGCAGCTAACTGGAAAAAAATTGATTTCAGATGGTTTATAGAATTTAATTTAGATATGTATATATAGTAGATATTTAATAAATTCTTTAACTTTATTTATAACCGCACGAAGCGCGGATAAATTCACTAGTTAAATATAAGGGTGGCTTCGCTGGCTTGGATTTTCAACTATGCATTTAAAGGACAATGAAATTTTGACTTGATGATTACCAAGTTAAGATGGGTTCTTAAGCCTAGAAAAATTAAATTAATACGGAATTTGCGTTCAATTGATATGTTGCTATTCTCTCCCTTTTTTTTTTTTTTTTTTTTTTTTTTTAATTTTTTTTTGTGCTAGAAGGTATTGGTGTAAATATTGTATCTCAGTACTAATAAGTATCATGCTTGTGAAATATCTAGATGCATGTTCTGAAATAAGGGTTTAGATCACCTTTTGATATGAGTTCTTGAATTGACTCTATTAATATCTTAATCAGTCTTAATTCGCAAATTTTGAATACTAAGACCAATTAGGGTTCTTATCACTTAATCTTGAAATTTGGGGATTTTATTCCTGAATTTCGCCTATCTTTACATTCTTGTCTTTAACCTTCGTATTTTCGCTTTCACATTATAATCTTGTTTTGTTCAAGTAACCCGATTCTTATTAAGTGGTATCAATTGTTAAAGAATTTTAAAGTTAAATTGTTTCTAATTATAGAAATGTGACATTCTTTTTGGAACTAACTAAAAAAGAAATAATGTCATATAAATTGAACGGAGGGAGTAATAATTTTTTTAATTATGGGTACATAACAGTATAAACAAGCATAAACTTTTAATTGAGCTGATTTGAATTAAAAGTGAAGTAGAGATCGCAAATATTATCGGGGACAATGCAGCAACATATGGTAATGGCTGTCCGTTTCCTCCTCCAACCATTAATATACTAAAATCTCCACGGCCATGCATCCTTCTAAGGTTTCTGTAACTAAAGAATGGATTCTCTCCAACACCATCTCCACCGTTTCAAAAAGCCTTCGTTGCTTTACGACCTTCAATACGACCATCAACAAAAGTCCTTTTGGAAGATTCATGATCCTAATGGCGAGTTCGTTACAAGATGGAACCACATTTTCTTGTTCACTTCCTTTGTCGGTCTCTTTGTCGATCCTCTCTTTTTGTTGCTTCCCATTATTAAGGAAACCTGCATGAGCACAGACAAATTATTGGGATTCTTCATTGTAGCCTTTCGCGTTATGGTTGATCTCTTCGCCATCCTTCAGATCATATTGAAGTTTCGTACAGCTTATGTTTCCAAGAAAACACGGGTTTTTGGCAAGGGTGAGCTGGTGATGGATAACCGCTTGATTGCTATTCGTTATTTAAAAAACGACTTTGTCATTGATCTTGCTGCTGCCCTCCCACTCCCACAAGTCAGTGCATTACATTACATTATAATACTATATGATGTTTCTTTGTCTTCTTTATAATCATAATAGTTTGTTTGTAATGTAATTTTGGGTTTTATGTCAGTAAAATATGGTATATCGATTATTAGCATCTGCACGAATCCATAGTTACAACGGTCTATTAGGCTAAGTCAGCCCAAAGATACTTTTAAACTTTAGTACAGATATTATCGCACGCTTGACCACCGCATATTTTTAAAAGCGCCTATATCATCAAGATTATGCCTACACCTTATGTAGCTTCATTCTCTTTTCAGCTACCAACAGAGGTGTATCCAGCATTATGAGTAGGGGATAAATTGAACCCATAACTTTTGACGCGGAGCGTATATTTTTGTGTAAAAAGTTACTAAAATAGTAATAAATAGTAGTAGATATGAGTCCATAACTTTAAAAATATAATGAGTTTAATGTGAAGAATCTTAAGATTGAACCCATAGAGTTTAAATCTTGAATCCGCCTCTGGTTACCAACGTGAGACTTATGTCCGCACACCTAACATTTTCTTTTCATGAAATGTTCTCATCTTGTTGGACTTGCAAGGCTGGACTCAATTTTTTGGTTATGAATGTACTCTGTTTTTATGAACTTCTTATTAGAAAAGAATGTTTAGGGGGCATGTTGAATAGTAACTTTGTCTTATTTTTGATTTTGCAGATTGTTATTTGGTTTATTATGCCATTGAATGGATCATCAGCCACTCATGCTAATCATGCCATCTCTTTGATTATTATGCTTCAGTACGTGCCAAGATTGTTAGTCATTTTCCCCTTAAATTCAAAGATTATTAGGAATACAGGTGTTGTGGCAAAGACAGCTTGGTCCGGTGCCGCATACAATCTCCTCCTGTATTTGCTAGCAAGTCATGTAAGTTCTGCATTCTTTGATTTTTTTTTTCCTCTTTATCAAAACAGTGCAAAAGACAACTCCCTTCGTAAAGTCAGATACTTGTTTTGGTATTCCCAGAAAGTACAGAGTGGGAGTTGTCAACAAGAGATTAAGCTAAAGTAAGTCGATAAACCATATACTGCTTATCCCATTTTAATCTCGAAGTGATACTAATAAATAGACCTGTTAGCTAATTTAGGTACCCATAAACAAGACATAACTAATTTAGGACAGGTTAAAGGTGTCACTAGCACACAATAGCATGCAGGGGGAAAATCAGCTTCTTTATTGGATGAAAGTGAAATGGTAATTGATCGATTAGAAAAATAGACAAGTTCAGATTGAATGAGTAAACATTTGAATTTTGGTGGTTAGTTTGTCTTTGAATTTGAGAACCAGCAGGCTGTGAAGAAAGTTGTATGGTGATAAAGAGTGCACAAATTAGGTCTGGACATTAATCAACGTAATATGCGTTTTTAAGGGCAATAAATAGGCTTTGAATTCATCAACTACAAATTTTCAGAGTATGAATTATAGTTTTGAGAAGTGAACCAATCTTTCAAAATGCAATGTTTTGGTGCTCATTCCCAATTGTTCCTTTCCCCCTTTGCCTGGTTGTGACTCGAATCCTTGGATGTGGAGGGTTTTACAATTTAGCCTATCCCTCCCTTGTTTCCTTAAATCAAAGCTCTATTACTTAAAAACAAATAAAGAATGATACGACTCCTCATAGCCTAGTGATGTCTCGTTTTTTAAGGAGCAATTTTGTACAATGTAAAGTCTTGTTACTCTCCTTACTCATGTAATGCCGATATGAGCTGAGCTCTACTGTGTATATAGTTGGGAAATTTCCCAGGTTTTAAAAGATTTTGCCTTTAAGTAAAGGTTTTCTAGAGAAAAATCTTAGGAAATTTGTTAAATGAGAGAAACAAAACTAGTATTTCCAAGTAATGTTTCCAAGTCCACATTTTGGTGGTGTTACCTGTTTTGGCTACCCATATTCCATGCATTACTCCCTCCTTGATATTCTCAACTGACAAATTAGAAGCTATTCTATCCATTATCCAAACACCAGATTTCACTTTTGCTTGACTCGTCATATTTAATCCCTGTCAACATAGTTTCATTCTCTTTTTCAAGATTTGATTCTTCTCAACACCTAACAGATAGTGAAAACACCTCACCTTAGGAAGAAGTGATACTTTTGTAATTTGACTCCTGGACGATGGCAAGTCGCTGAATTAGGCTACTGATGAAAATGCCACAGGGTTGTTACTGAAGAACTGATTAAATAAGTAAATTAAAAAAAAAAAAAAATCCTCTCTAATAACTCAAGCTTTAAGTCTAAAATTTCCCAAACAACTCAAGCTATTAAATGATGTGGAAACTAGAAACTTTATAGAAAACTAATGTGAAACTATAGAACTCAATATACAATTAAGTAGATAGATGTCATAAGTTTAGGTCTCACCACCGATGCTGGTGGAATATCTACATGATTTATGCCTTAAAAAAGGTCCTGCTGGTAATCGAAGGATAATGGCACTAGGGTGTCTATATACATTTGCTCTTTCAGTGAATTAGGAAGTCAGTATCTGGGATAGTTTGACCTAGAGGAGGTTAGAATTCTATCTGGTGTAGTAAGTAGGTGTTAGGTGGTAATAGATGTTGCAGCGGTTTTGGTGGTAGTAGCTAAAATTACAGTTGCATTTGCATGAAATTTGATGGTTATGTGGCCTGTTGCATTGGCTGATTGTGCTTTAGCAAAGAGAGGAAAAAGTAAAGAGACTAACATGCAGCGTAAATTTCTTATGTCGAAGATGTCTTTTTCATTGTTATGGATATTATGAACGCCATGATATTGTTATTGTTAAGGTTGCCACAAATTTCTTACTGTTTATTCTGCCCCGTTAGGTCAACATATTCCAGTCCGGTCCAAGTGTTTCATGCTCCAGTTCTTTATTTAAGACTTGGTCAGCTCTTCTTGGCACTTGCACAATTTTAGGACAGTTGAGAAGATCATGGTGAAGGTTGTGCAGCTTACTGGTCAACTGTTTTCCTGGAACTGAGCCTATTTTTCTGGGGCATTTTCTTTTATGCACATATACTTTTTTTACTACTTGAAGTAGAAAGACAGTAGGAATATACTGAGGTTTCTTTTTGTCCTATTTCCTGCATTTTCAAGTTCTTGAGGACTTGATTGTACTCTACCTTCTACATAGTGAATTTTGCTCATCGTTGCCCGTGGTTTTTTCCCGCCTTGGGGTTTTCACGTTAACTCTCTGTGTCATCTATTGCATTTTCAAATTTCTTTCTCGATTATTTACATCTGTCATGTTTTGATATATGCGAGTTCCTAACAAGTGGTAATCGAGCAAGGTTCGAGGATGTCTATTGTAACCAAGTTTGATATCGAGAAATTTGATGGAAAGATTAGCTTTAGTATTTGGAAGATCCAGATGAAGGCTGTTCTCACCCAGAATGGTTTGAAGAAGGCTTTAGCAGGCAAGTCCAAGAAGCCCGATTCCATGAACAACGAGCAATGGGAGGAGTTGGATGAAAAGGCGCTTTCCGCAATTCAACTTAGCCTTTCCAAAGAGGTTCTACGAGATGTTATTCATGAGACTACTGCTGCAAGTCTTTGGTTGAAACTTGAATCTCTCTATATGACCAAAAGCCTTGCCAACAAACTCCGTCTCAAAGAGCGTTTATACACGCTTCGTATGGCTGAAGGTTCTTCCATTCAATCTCATCTTGATGCATACAATTCAATTATGATAGATCTGGAAAGTTTAGAAGTTAAAATTGAGGATGAGGACAAGGTTGTGTTGTTAATTGTCTCTCTACCATCTACCTATAAACACTTCAAGGAGATTATGTTATATGGAAACAATAAAACTTTGGCTTATGAAGACGTTAAATCTAATTTGTTGTCCAAAGAGACGTTCGATCATGAAGTTCATTCTGAGAATAAAGCCGAGGGATTGTTTGTTAAAGGTAGATCACAAGACAAAGGAAGTACATCTAAAAAGAAGTTCAGATCTAAATCTAGGGGACGTAATTCTAGCAAGACATGCCGTTACTGCAAGAAACCAGATCATGACATTTCTGAATGCTATAAATTGAAGAATAAAAATGAGAGAGAAGAAAAGAACAAAAGCGCTGCAAAAAACTGCTGAAGATTTGTTGAAAATGATTCCGAAGGTGATGTTTTGTTGGCTGTCTCTGTTGATAAGAGAAACTCTTCTGAATGGGTTTTTGATTCTGGATGTACATATCATGTGTGTCCTCATAAGGACTGGTTTTCAACATATGAGAAAGCTTGTGGTGTTGTCCTAATAGGGAATGATGCCCCATGCAACGTTGTTGGGATTGGTACTGTAAAAATTAGGACCCATGATGGTGTTATCAGGACCTTGACCAACGTTTGTCATGTTCCTGACTTGAAACGTAACCTGATTTCCCTGGGTACTCTTGAATCTCTTGGATGTAAATATTCAGTTGAAGGTGGAGTTCTCAAGATTTCAAAAGGTGCTCTGGTCTTGATGAAAGGAACAAGACGTGGGACTCTCTATTACCTGCAGGGTTCAATTGTGACGGGGTCTATAGCAGTTTCTACTTCATTATCTGATGATGATCTGACTCGTTTATGGCATATGTGCTTGGGTCATATAAGTCAGAAAGAAATGATTCTTCTTAGCAAAAGAGGTCTTCTCGGTAATCAAGGTACTGGAAAATTAGTTTTCTGCGAACATTGCATATTTGGAAAACAAAAGAAAGTGAGTTTTTCAGTAGCTACACATTGGACAAATGGTATTCTTGATTATAATCATTCTGATTTATGGGGCCTTTGAGGTTCCATCTCTTGGAGGAAAACGCTACATGATGACCCTTATTGACGATTTCTCTCACAAAGTTTGGGTTTATTTCTTCAGACATAAGAATGAAGCTTTTCTTAAGTTCAAGAACTTCAAGGCTCTTGTTGAGAACCAAACTGGAAGGAAGATAAAAAGGCTTAGGACTGATAACGGTTTGGAGTTTTGCGGGTCAAATTTCAATGAGTTCTGCACAATTCATGGCATTGCTAGACACAAGACTCTTGTTGGGAAGCCCCAACAAAATGGAGTTGCGGAACGTATTAACAGGACCCTTCTTGAGAGAGCTCAGTGTATGCTCTTAAATGCTGGACTGTGGCATCGTCGTGATTTTTGGTGTCACACCCCAACTTTTGATAGGGCATGATGGGCACCCGACCCTTACTTAGGGCCGAGCGAACCCGCTGATTCTCGTGATACTCATAATCATACTGGACTCTTAAATCATGAAATGAGTGCATAATGTAAGCTTTTCAAAAAAAAGCATGCTTTTCGTCTTTCTCAAATCAAGTAAAATCTGTAAACATATGAAATTTGTAACATAATGCATAATGGTACATCGGCTTACAGAGCCGCTTACAAGACTGACATGTTATATACGTGACTGCATCGCAAAGTCTCTAACATAAAACAAGATACCATAACATAGATACTCGACTCGGCGGCACTCCGGAAGGAAATGGAGCTCGCCAATCCGGCTGGAACATCTTCTACTAATATCTCTACTCATCCGTATACACACGCGTGGCATGAAACGCGGCGTCCATAAGAAGGGACGTCGGTACGAATAATGTCGAGTATGTAAGGCATGAATAACAACATAATATAGATATGAAAGGTAACATGGAATATGAGAGATAACCTGTACATCTGGATGCCTCATAAGGTGGATGTCATGCATGCTTAGCCTTTAAAAAAAAAACATTTTATACATATACATAGTACCATGCCCGGCCATTAAGGCTCGGTGTCATATATATAGTATCATGCCCGGCCATTAAGGCTCGGTGTTATATATAGTATCATGCCCGGCCATTAAGGCTCGGTGATATATATATAGTATCATGCCCGATCATTAAGGCTCGGTGTTATCGTTATTAGCCCGCGTCCGGGCCTCCCGTCCGGGGCAATATCATAACATGCCCCCTGCAGTGGTGTGCACATCTACGTGCCATGCTCGACCGACTATAGCGCGGCGCGGTGTGAGAAAATACATACATATATATAAAGCATGCATGAGAGCCCAATCAAAAGCCACAATTATATCGGAGTGACGTAAGGTCGGTAGCCTCTGATTATATTATGGAATAATCATCATCGCTATCTCACCTTGAAGGAACAATTATTATAAGGCGAGATCAACAACAACGAATAAAATCGAGAAAATCATGAAAATAACTCAACATTCTCATATTCACATTGAAATCATAAGCTTGGGACTTTTAAACATGAAATCATCATCGTCGTCGTAATCATCATAGAAATATTCTCATCTTTAGCACCGTCATTAATATTGTAAAAAAACATATCTGTTGTTGTTGTCATAAAGCTTATAGAATCATAAATCTTTGACTCGGAAAATAGGGACATGTTGGAAAATATTTATGGATTATCAAGAAAGAAGTCAGGCCTTTGAATCATGAACTCTAACTTTTGGAAGTAAGGAGGTTATGAAACATATGTAGGGAATTATAACATAGGAGTTTCTAGAAATAGGATCATCGTCATCATAAAACATGTTTATCTTTAGCATCATAAGAACTCTATAAATCATGAATCTCTAGCTTTTGAGAATAAGAATATTCTTGGAAAACATTTATGGATTCACATACAAGGGTCATGAAACCATTATTGGGCTGAACTGAAAACAAAGGACTGCGCAGAGTTCCGCTTTCCTTCCGCGATGCGGAAGGAAAGCGCAAGGTTCTGAGGGCTTCCGCTTTTCTTCCGCGATGCGGAAGAAAAGCGCATGGTCCTGAAGCTTTCTGCGCAGAACTCTGTTTTTCCTTCCGCAGCAACGTTCTGAGGCTAGTTTTGAGTGAAAAATCAAGGATCTGATTCTTGGCCTTTCGGGGTAACATAAGGTCGTTAACCCCCGAATAGTTTATGGATTTCATATCGAGTCCAAAGGATTAATCGATGACGATGAGTGAAATAATATCTTAAAACCAATCAAACGACAAAACCTTAAGATTTCAAATACAAAGCATAAGAATGAAATGGAATTTGTTATGGAACGCTCGTGTTTATGTACTAATTGGATTCATAAGAAAGGATTCATGCCTTTGGAAGAAAGGGACTAGCCTTAACGTACCTGTTCAACCTTCAGTTATCCACACTTATTCATCCGAATTCGCGAGTCCACATTTAAGAGGATTCGCACTAACGTTAGCCTCTTTATCACACACTTGTACCAAGTTTCAAACTACACTATTTTATATTTCGTCGAAAATCGGGCAGTATTTTTTGTTTATATGCCTAGCCCGAATTCTCAATTCAACAACCAACAATAACAATAACGATACCAACAACAAAACATCATTTCCCATATCAACGTATTCCATAGAACAGCCCATATGGTGTTCGTCCCATATTTCCATCACATAGCCATTTTATAATGATTTTACAGCCCCTTCTCCGTAAATAAACTGAAATTAATATTAATAAGGAGAAATTCATACCTTATTCTTGATAGAGCAGCAATATCTTCAATATTCACTTTGAATCCAAGCCAATTCCACCGCAAGACAATACTACAATCGCAACTGCACGTTACCCGGACCTCGATTAATACTCCGTCACTTGAAATTACTCAAAATCCTCACTTTTATGATGTATATTTACTCTCTCTTTGTTGCTGAATTTTCTGGAATATTTGGGGGAATTTTAGTGCAGAAAAATGGGGTTTTTGCCCCTTATATAGGTGCCCAAAGTCGGCATCACTGTAGCACTGTAGCAGTTACTGTTCATCCGCGGAAATTATTTCGAGACCTAAAACTTTTATACATCGATCTCTTTATTTGCATACTTGGATATGTCCAAAACTCCATACGGCCTGTATAAGTTATTCAACATCCCAAACTCAGCGAAACTTATTTTATTTCTTTCCGATTCGTTTAACCTTCAACCTTCGCGGCACTTACTTATCACTTGTGGAACATAACATACACACTTATAACTTCAAACATAACCCTGTCCTTTGAGCTTATGTGACTAACCTATGATGCAACTCAACGCACGAGAATACGGGACATAACATTTGGGCTGAGGCTGTTTCTACAGCTTGTTATCTTGTCAACTGATCTCCACACTCATCCATCAACTTCAAAATTTCAGAAGAAGTTTGGTCAGGTAATCCTATGGATTTCTCTAATTTGAAAGTATTTGGATGCCCATGCTCTTGCCCATGTTAATGATGGAAAGTTAGCTCCTAGGGCTGTTGAATGCTTATTTCTTGGTTATGCTTCTGAGTCGAAAGGGTATCGTTTATGGTGTCCTGATTCGAGAAAAATCATTTGAGTAGAGACATTACTTTTAATGAAAATGCATTATTGTGTTCTGGAAAAGAGTCTTCTGTTTTATCTCCCGGTATAGGTGATCAACAAGATATCGGTGAGAAGGTGAAGTTAGAAGTGAGAACTAAATCTCAGAATGTTGACCCTATTTCTTCTACAGTTCCACAGTCTAGCAGTGATGTTCATATTGATGAACAAGATCCGAGTACTACTCGTCCCATTGAACCACAATCTGCTGATGATTATTCAATTGCTCATAATAGACCAAGGAGAGTTATTAGAAAACCGAGCAGATACAGTGATAATGATGGCCTGATTGCCTATGCACTAACAGTTGCACACGAGAATTCTGAAGGAGTTGAACCTACTTCATATTCAGAGGCAATCTCTAGTTCTAATTCATCCCAGTGGCTTATAGCAATGCAAGACGAAATTGAAAGTTTGCATAAGAATAAGACAAGGGATTTATGTGAGCTTCCTAAAGGTCGTCATGCATTAAGCTGCAAATGGATCTACAAATGGAAAGATGGAATTCCTGGGGTTGAAGAAGCAAGATGGAAAACTTGACTAGTTGTTCGAGGATTTGATCAAAAAGAAGGTATTGACTTCAATGAAATTTTCTATCCCGTCGTTCGCCATTCTTCATTAGAGTGCTTCTTGCTTTTGTTGCACTATTTGATTTGGAATTGGAGCAATTAGATGTTAAAACTGCTTTTCTATGCGGAGAATTGGAGGAAGAAATTTATATGAAGCTGCCCGAGGGCTTTGTTGTTCCTGGCAATGAGCAATGTGTTTGTCGTTTGAAAAGGTCCCTGTATGGACTCAAACAAGCGGCTAAGCAGTGGTACAAGCGATTTGATGCTTTTATGGTTGATCAAGGCTACACACGGAGTCAATATGATAATTGTGTGTACTTTCAACGGTCTTCAAATGATTCCTTTATTTACTTTTTATTATATGTCTATGACATGTTAATTGCTTCAAAAGACATGTCTTTGATCAACAAGCTGAAGTCTCAACTTAGTAATGAGTTTGAGATGAAGGATCTTGGTGCAGCAAAGAAGATTCTCGGAATGGAGATCCATAGAGAACGACAAGCCGGTAAGCTATACTTGTCTCAGAAAAAATACACTGAGAAGATCCTTGACAAGTTCAATAGGAGTAAGATCAATCCTGTCTCAACTCCTCTTGCTGCGCACTTCAAGATATCTTCTGATTTCTGCCCGAAAACGGAGGAAGAGGTTGAAAGGATGTCTAGTATTCCCTACTCTAGTGCAGTTGGTAGTCTTATGTACGCCATGGTTTTCATTAGACCTGATCTTGCATATGCAGTGAGTATGGTGAGTCGATATATGCACAAGTGGATTTTTCGGTACTTGAAAGGTACAGTTAATCTTGGTTTGGTTTTTGACAGGAAAAAGGTGACATCTAATGACGTTGTTGGGTTCGTTGATTCTGATTACGGCGGTGATCTTGATAGGTGCCGATCTCTCTCCGAATACATCTTCACTTTATGTTCTGGTGCTATCAGTTGGAAAGCATCTTTGCAATTCATTGCTGCTCTATCCACTACAGAAGCAGAGTATGTTGCAGCCACGGAAGGTGTAAAGGAGGGTACATGGTTACGTGGTCTTATTCTTGAGCTTGGTGTTTCACAAGATACTGCTGTTGTGTTTTCATATAGTCAGAGTGCGATACATCTCACAAAGAACGATGCTTATCATTCCAAGACTAAGCATATTAGTGTGAAATATCATTATATCGGAGATACAATGACTGCGGGAGAGATTGTAGTTAAGAAAGTTCACACTTTGGAGAATCCTGCAGACATGCTTACTAAGCCACTTCCCATTGCTAAGTTCAAACATTGTTTGAACTTAGCTGGTGTTTTCAACACTTGATTTCCCTTCGAGGCTTTTATGGTAACGACGGGCATCTATAAAATTTGATCCAAGGTGGAGATTGTCAAGATTGCCTCAAATTTCTTACTGTTTATTCTGCCCCGTTATGTCAACATATTCCAGTCCGGCCCAAGAGTTTCATGCTCCAGTTCTTTATTTAAGACTTAGTCAGCTCTTCTTGGCGCTTGCACAATTTTAGGACTGTTGAGAAGATCATGGTGAAGGTTGTGCAACTTATTGGCCAACTGTTTTCCTGGAAGTGGAGCCTATTTTTCTGGGTCATTTTCTTTTACGCACATATACTTTTTCTACTGCTTGAAGTAGAAAGACAGTAGGAATATACTGAGGTTTCTTTTTGTCCTAATTCCTGCATTTTCAAGTTCTTGAGGACTTGATTGTACTCTACCTTCTACATAGTGAATTTTGCTCATTGTTGCCTGTGATTTTTTCCCGACTTGGGCTTTTCCACGTTAAATTTCTATGTCATCTATTGCATTTTCCAATTTCTTTCTCGATTATTTACATCTGTCTTGTTTTGATATATGCGAGTTCCTAACAGTTATGATCCATGACACAACTATCACCTTTTCTCCTTAAGCTGGATTGTGACATTTTTTTTTTAATTCACTGGGGATTAATCAGTTACACAGTGATTAATCTATTTTTCAATTGTCAGTGCAGGTTTTAGGAGCTATATGGTATCTGATGTCTATTGAGAGGCACTTTTCATGCTGGAAGGATGAGTGCGAAAAGAAGCAGGAAGGTGCTCCAGATTGTAATAAAGACTACCTTGATTGCTCATCACTTGGAAAACCTGGGCGTCAGGAGTGGGCGGAAACCACTGGCGTGTTCGGTAATTGCAGTGCTAATAACAAGATAAGCTTTGAGTTTGGAATGTTTGGTGATGCAAATAAAGAAGAAGTTACATCTGCTGCCTTCTTTGCTCGATACTTTTACTGCTTATGGTGGGGTTTAAAGAGCCTAAGGTATTCTCCTTGTTATCAAATCTTTTATGGTCTCTCTCTTAATTTGTTTTCTAATTGAAGTTATTTAGAAGATAATCTGCATATCAATTTTAAAATTTCTCGATCTAATGGACTTTGTCTGTGCCTCCATAAATTCATATCAGGTGGTCCAAATATACTTAGCGGAACAATGTGGGGGTAGATTGGGAGTCAGGGCTTAAAAAGTTATTTGTGCTGTCTGTTGATTAGCGGAAAGAGATAAGTAGCTCAGGAACTACTCCTCCTGAGTCAGCTGCTGACAACGCTCTCTCCTCAGAAAGATTTATTTCAACTGTTGTCAGAAAACTGTAAAACAAATTCTTCATCTTCGAAAGGTTGTCCTTAAAGTTGAAGCAGACCCTAATATCAGAATTGTGCATTCATTTAAACCAAGCTTGCTGAAGAAGAATATTTGCCATACTGCGTACATAACCGTGCGATTTTTGACCATTATATAGATAATTCCCTGAATAGAAGCTTGGCTTAGACAGCGGGTTTGGTCTTTTATATCCGTTCTGATATTGGGACTGTTATATTAGATTTCTCTTTCTCAATTTTAAGCATCTGAGTTGCAACTTTTAATTTGCTCATGTAGTCAGGTTGAAGAACTGGACCACCATTTTTACTCCTTACGAGAAAAAAGAAAGGTGTCTTCAATGTGGCATGAAACATTTCATCTTTTATGTTATTACACGAACTTGTAGAAGTAAATGTTAAATTTAATTTTCACTTGATTTTTTCTTATGACAAATTTGTGTTCCCTGTCAGTCTTTTATCTGTCTGTAGGACTTTATAAATAGCTTGTGAAGCATTTTCTGATTAAATGGTGAACGATAGATGGCGTGGCAGAAAAATGTGTGGTGCATTGCACCAACTGTTTTGAGAACGAATAGAAAAGAAAGGTTGATGTTATTGTAACACTAAAGCTAATTTTCTTCGATAAAACCTTTTTCTTTAACTTTCTTTGGTAATATGACTTATGGAGCAATTTTGAAGTAAAATATGGAGAAAAGTCCATGACCTGCTAGTTTAGGTTAAATGGTTCTTTGTTTCATCCTTAAAAGCTATCGGTGACAAGAGCAAGATATTTATTATAAAAGTATTCTTTCCCACATTTCATTGAGATTTGTGCTTAATGGATCCTTCAATATCTTCATTTGCAGTTCATATGCACAAAGTATTGAAACAAGCACGAACATTGTCGAGACACTCCTTTCCAGTCTTATTTGTCTTCTGGGTTTGGTGTTCTTTGCACTGCTGATAGGCAACATGCAGGTATTTTCTCATGTGAAAGACTAAATCGCGATGTGCTTTCTTATTTACTTCTCTTCTTATTCTTTTACAACTATTGCCTTAAACTAATGTATGTTGATAAACTTACATCTGAGCTACTGTATATTGACTAAAAGCAGGAAAACTTGGTTGGATTTCAAAGTGGACAACTTGAATAGACAATGTTAGTTTCTTTCAAGAAAGATCAATAAATGCATTCACCCTTGAAGCAATATAGATTTAGTAAAAGACTCTTTGCAATATATTTGACAAGGACAGAGGAGATGTTCGACGAAGAGATCTGACATCACATAAGAATCCTAGACTTTTGATAGATAAGCCATGAAACACCTGAAAAGTTCGAGTTATCCTAATCCCCTAATATCTCAAAGAGACCACTTTTTGGTTTGAGATCTGTCCTTATATTTCACTTTTGATGCTCCCTCCCTACTCTTGTTTTTCATGGACCATGTGGTACAGAAAGTGGTATACTATCTAAAACAATAATTTCCTTTTGAAATACAAGGTGGCAGGATACTGAAATGGTAGACAATGACATAGTGTAAATGCACATTGTTCTTTATTATCTTTTGACACAACTTAACAAAGCTGAAGTTTTTTGTGGATGATCAATGTACATCATTACAGTAATTACTTATTTAAGTTGAGGTTGCAAAGGCGATGGCTATTGATTTTAAAAATGGTTGGTTTTAGGGATTAATCGCTAGTGATTTGTGTACTTATTCATCAAATAAGAATTGAGGTTATATAGAAAGGCCTTTTTTTTTTTTTTTTTTTTTTTGGGGGGGGGGGGGGGGGGGGGGCCGAGGGCGCAAAAGGGGTACTGTTTCAGTGGAAATGAATATTTTGTTGAATTTGTAAGTGACAATGCTTCTACTATTGTATTTTGTGAAGAGCTATCTACAATCCATGACAGCAAGACTTGAACAATGGAGAATTAAAAGAAGGGACACTGAGGAGTGGATGAGGCACCGTCAGCTGCCTGAAGATCTGCAGGAGCGTGTTCGTCGATTTGTTCAGTATAAATGGTTAGCTACAAGAGGTGTAGAGGAAGAAGAAATTTTGCGTTCCTTACCCTTGGATCTAAGGCGCCAGATTCAGAGGCACCTGTGCCTTGCACTTGTTCGTCGTGTAAGTTTTTGTCTCATTTTTGTATTGTACTTTATCAAAGGGGAACACATTGCAATCACATTCGGACCTTTGCAGTTTCTTAAGGAGCTCTATTGTTTTGTTGACTAAAATTACTTTGTAGTATACCTCTTTTTGTTTTTCTTATAAGGGAATTTGTAGTTTAACTTTCTGTAGAGAGGTTGAGGTAGGTCTCTTGTTAAGCATGAGTTGGCAATTGCTCTACAAAGCAGTTTACGGATATGCAGCTTTCCTCCCTTCATTGCACCCATTTTTGCACCAAGCAATAGAGTAGCATGTAGTTAACGAAATCTACATAGAGTTTTAGCATGTAGTTACTGATTTCAGTTGTATCAACCATCAGTTTTGAACTTTCAATATTGGTCGCTGCCTTTTACAGGTACCTTTCTTCTCCCAAATGGATGATCAGCTCTTAGATGCAATATGCGAATGCCTCGTTTCATCATTGAACACGAAAGACACATATATTGTTCGGGAAGGAGATCCAGTAAATGAGATGCTTTTCATAATTAGAGGTCAACTTGAGAGTTCAACAACTAATGGAGGACGGTCTGGCTTCTTCAACTCAATTACGCTAAATGCTGGTGACTTTTGCGGTGAAGAATTACTAACATGGGCCTTAGTGCCTAATCCAAATCTTAATCTTCCAACTTCAACTCGAACAGTGAAATGCCTTACAGAAGTTGAAGCATTTGCACTTAGAGCTGAAAAGCTCAAGTTTGTTGCAAACCAGTTCAGACGCCTCCATAGTAAGAAACTACAACATGCATTCCGGTTCTACTCACAGCAATGGAGGACATGGGGAGCTTGCTACATACAAGCTGCATGGAGACGCCATAAGAGGAAAAAACTAGCTGACGAATTGTCAAGAGAAGAGAGCTTGTACTACAGGGGCGGGATGGACCAAGATGATGATTATGGTCACGAATATCCAGAAGCCGGTGGTAATGCTCCGGATCATACCACAGAAAGCAGTATTCAACATCTTGGAGCTACAATATTGGCATCAAGATTTGCAGCTAACACCAGAAGAGCCAAGGTGGCACGGGTAGACCCTGGTGAATCCAGCTTACGTATGCCTAAACTTTTTAAGCCTGACGAGCCTGATTTTTCTGATGATCCTAGTCACTGAAGAGTCAGTTCTTGCTTACGGGTAGAAGTTAGAGTTAGTAGGTAGGTTGCTTATTCACATTTCACCTTTTGCTGTTTCTTGTTATACAAGAGAAAACATTTCTTCCAACCCATGCGCTGCTACATAGCAGTGACTAACTACTTAACAAATGTAAATTGGCTGCTAGCTTTAATCCCCAGGGCACTTTTAGTGACACCCAGATGGTTTCAGGTAAATCCCTCTTATCAGTGAACAACTACAGTCTGAATATTATTTGATGTTAAATAACATTGTTGATTGGTGAATGGGATATATTTTGCAAATTTTAAACATGTTGCATCAATCAATAATTACTATAAACAGATGAAAACATCCATATGCATGTTTCTTCCTTATCTAATTGCAATGGACTTCTATTAGGTGTACCTAGCTTTTCCCGTAAAAGGGAGGGGGGGTTAAATAAACAAGATAAATGCGGAAGGAGTCGGCATATCCAAAATAGTTGATATAGAGGAGGCCACAACTGCTAGCTCTACTTTAACCTATAAATTCAGAGAACTTCACTAAAGCAACTAATACAACTTACACATCAAACAAGCCTGCTCTCTTTAATTTTCTACAAAACATTGTGATCTTATAGTTTTAATCAAAAGAAAAAGAAAGAGTGACTATACAAAGAGATAAGTTGTATTAGAGATTTAAGTTTCTTTGGTGAGCTTGTAACTATCAATAGGTAGAACCGAATTGTTGGTGAAGAGCAAAACCACTTTTTTTTTTTTGTTTTTAAAAAAATTGTTTTATTACATGGGGGTAGGGGAAGGGAAAATGGGGAAGGGATTACAACGTGGGAATTCGAACCCTCACCAACAAGATGAAAGTTCAAGTAGTCAACTAACTGAGCTACCAAATCCCTGTGTGAAGAGCAAAACCACAAATGGTGTGATCGACTCAAAATTTGTATAGTTAATTAGAAGGGAAAAGAGCCAAATTTACCCCTCTACTTTACTATATTGTTCACATCTATCCTCCGTTATACTATATGGCCAAAATTATCCCCTCCATTAAGGAAATCTTCAAATTTATTATCCAATTAATGGATTCCCCAATTGACCTCTCAATTATCCAATTTACCTTTCAATTATTCAATTCACTTGAATACCCGTTTAAACCCCCCGACCCACATTACCCAAACAATATAAAAATAAATGACCCATTTTTTTTAAATTTCTATATAAGAAATATTACCGAATTTTATCTATTGGGTATTCAAGATACATATTATTTTTTGAATCATATTTAATAATTATAGATTTGTAACTAATATTATAAGACATTGATAGAATTTTCAAAAATATTTTAACTAAATTTAATAAAAACTCTTACTAAACACAGATTTTGCACGAACGTCATGAACTGCATGTTTGGCAAAAAAAAAAATTACAATCATAATTTCATAACATTATTCAGATTTTTAATAAAATACAATCTATAAATTCTAATATCACTCTGTATGAGCCAAGTTTGTCGATTACATCTCTCAACAACATAATTCAACTTTAATTACCTCTCTCATTATAAGTCAATTTTGTAGCTAATTCATTCTTTCTATTATTAGAGGTATAGGTTTATAGTTTTAGAAAAAAATTAATAATAACATAACTAAGTGAAACAAAATAAAAAATGAGAAATCACGTGGAAGCATGTGAAGTAAAGGTTGGGAAATGAGAAGTAAAAAATGAAACATAAATGATGTGAAAAAGAGTATGTTTGAAAATAAATAAAAAATTAGAATTTAAAATGTAAAAACAAAAAATAAATTTAAAAGAAAAAAGTTACTGATACATTGTTTTCCTAATTATTTACGCTTGGGACTCAATACATTGTTTCCCAAATTTTACTAAAACGCGGCTTTAAAGTTTAGTCCGAGTGTAAATAGGAAGTAAAATTTTACTAGTACTAGGAAACAAAGTACTAACGTGACACGTGTGTCCCAAGCGTTTGTTGCCGGAACTCTTTTTGTTTGAATTTACCTGATCACATATAACTCTATAAATAATTCATTAAACATTCCTGTAAGACACACTTTTACAGTTTTTTCTTCTACTTCTTTGATCGTGTTTGAGGGTTTTGTGTGTTAACGGCAATTACTTTGTCTTATCATTCTTGTACTGTTTTGATTCTTATAAGCAAGAAAAAGATGCCGAGGGTACCTCGTATCATGGGTGTTAGATTTCACCCAACTGAAGTGGAGTTAATCAATTACCTCAAAAGGTTCTTGAGGGGTCAATCTTTCTCGACTCAGTGCCCTATTCGGTTTGCGGAAATCTATGGAGATCAACCTCCATCGGTGATTCTTGGAGAAGATAAAGTAGGTTACTTTATTTCACTGTTGAAGAAGCGGAAGAATTCTGATGAAAGGTATCGTCGAACTTGCGCTGATGGGACTTGGACAGGCCAAAATAGTGGTAAACCTATCAAGAATCGCAAGGGATCAACTGTTGTGGGTTTCAGAAGAAATTTAAAATATACGACTAAAGAAAAAATGCAAAACAGTACTACTAGGTGGTTGATGAGAGAGTATTTTGTGGGGGATGATTTCTTCAAGGAAAACGATATTGCTAAGCAAGATTTTGTAATGTGCCGAATCAAGAAGTATATAAATGAGAAAAAGGTAAACGATGTCGCGATGACAGAACAAGATGTTGAGGGAATTGTCAAAGTTATGTTGCCCGGACCTCAAGAAGACTACTGCAATACACAAGCAGCAATTATGGACGAGACTAAGAAGCTGAACGAAGACCCTGACTGCCAACAAGACATGAATTGTGCTGATGACGTGCTAATAGATATTGACGATTTAATTTGGTGACATATATAATTTGTTGTTCAATTCGAAGCAGCAGGCAATTAGTTTAATTTACAACTTTATTGAATGAATTAGATGGTGTTTTTTCAATTCCCAATAGTGAGTTCGGAAAGTGCATTCTTTTATGTAATTTGTAAAGCAAAAACTTACCGATATATATAAGTACAAGCGACTTTGAATGTTTATTTTCAGGTCATAGATTCTTACAAAAGACTGCGGTACTTCGTCAATTGTAGTTAATTGTTAAGAAACGATGTATGCTGGAATGTTTAATTTTGCCGAAAGAAATCTTTTCTTCTCAGGAATAAAGGTTAAAGCAGGGAAAAGATTTTATTTCTACTAGATAAAATTGTCTTGTAATAGCATGCAATGGCAAAATACTAGATAGTAATCAGTAGTACTAGAGCCTAACAACAATTTGGAACCCGATCTAAATATAAAAAATTCACCATTCAGATGGCATTGGCAGAGGCTCAATATGATCAAACATATCCAAAGGGAAGTCATCAATGAAGATGTCGATACAAATGGGACTTAATTGCACATTATCTAATTCAGAACCATTCAACTGTGGCATGGGAATTCTTGAGTTTCTAATGACATAGCAAAGTGATCTTTTTGAATATGTGATTCTATTCCAAGTTTCTTTATGGCACCCCCTTTGGGAGGATGCCACTTATGAAACAAAAGCTAATTTCATACTTACAACGTACAGAAAAAATTTATTTTCCGTTCAACACCATTGCAGGTTCCTATCACACACGAATTTCAAACTTGTGAATATCAAAAGAAAACTATTTCCCTCCTTGGTACATAATTACAAGGCAAAATGTAAATTTAATACATGACATGACTTGGGTTATTAGCACACCCTAATATAGCAAAACAAGATACCAAGTTCATGTTACAAGCTTATGGACTTGTGGTCCAACAAGCCTCCAAAATTTCATACATATGTCACAGATATGGATGATGTACAAATCCCAAAACTATACAAAACCTAAATGCATATGCAAAGGTGATGTCCATGTTTCCTTTTAAGCTCCCAAAAAGTCTACTCCAAATGGCCATCTTCAAATCTCATCCCGCACATTACCTACGATAGATATATATATATATATATAATATACTATCGTATATATATATATATATATAAAGCATAAATATGTATACGTAACGGAGCATAAACTTTGGGCTTGGAGCCATTAGATTCTCCAATTCCCTTATCAGTCATAAGTAGCTCAATAAGATAATAATAAATCAAGTAAACAAGTATATCAAAGTATCAAATATCAAAACCTTGAAGAGTTTCCAAATATCGAAATCAATATTCGAAGGCTCAAGTGTCAAGAAAGCTTATAAATCAATTCAAGAGAGTTTGTCAAATAACCAATTTCGCCCAATATGTACGTCATGCCATCACACCAAACATAATCAATATCAAGATGGACCGAAGTTCCAAATCAAGTAGGTCGATATATATATATATATAATCAAGAACCATATTAAAAACGGTTTTCTAGTTCGTACTTAACATGGAGAAGTTCCATAACTAAAACGAACCACAAATCCAAAGTCAAGATGGCAAAAGATCCGAGTCAACAAGAAGGACAAAGTCCCAACAAGAACGCAAAATGATCAAGCAATTCATACAAGTGGGCGATTTAGCGAATATTTTGCAATACTTGAGATAATAACCATACAATGATATAAGATGAAGAGAAAGGGAACAACACATCAAGATACTTCAAAAAATTCCTTAAAAATAAAGATATTCCAAGTTCAAGTTTATACACAAACCTTGGCGTTTTACCACACAACAAGTTCTACCACAACTCGAGGAGTTCAAATCATCTACGCCATAGACCAAACAAAGTCCACTTCGTCAAACAATTCCTCTTAGCTTGCACAAGAGTATATATACCTTAAATACACAATCAAATATATATTTAAGTTCAATGGTTTCAACACGTCGAAACTAAACATGATATCAGTGAAAATCACCCTAAACTATCAAAAGTAAAAGTCTAAGGAAGACAAACCTACCGTCTTGTATTGTGGCTCGCCTTTCAAAGGGGTAAACGGAAAAAATAGACTTCGTGTCCTCAATGAAAGTTGTAGATATATGTCTTGGGGCTTTAGGGAAATTTAAATCACTCCTATAGAGGTTTTGTACAAAAAGATATGCTCAAAATACTAACGAAATAGTATATGGAAGGTTTGTAAAAAAGAAGTTTGTCAAATAACCAATTTCGCCCAATACCGCTATGCTGTACTTCATCACCCTTTTTCGAGTAGATACAAGTGAAACTAGGTTTTGGAGCCTGAATGAAAGTTGTAGAGCTATGAAATATCTTTCTC
Source organism: Lycium ferocissimum (assembly GCF_029784015.1). Lineage (NCBI taxonomy): Eukaryota > Viridiplantae > Streptophyta > Magnoliopsida > Solanales > Solanaceae > Lycium > Lycium ferocissimum. Next base: position 8,863,496 of record NC_081346.1, on the reverse strand, counting down.
GAACAGCTTGGATCACTTAAAACTAAATTTTATACAAGGAAATTGCGTTTTACCAAAACACTAACAGTTCAAATTGTCTACGGATTCAAACAACTTAGGTTTTAACTTACCTCAATCGTGTGGGGTAGTTTGTGGCTCAACCAAAACAAGTATTGATGATTGATTTAATGGGAGAATTTGATGAGAGGAGAGGAGTTTTGGGGTTTTATTTTCTTGGAGAAAACGAAATTAGAGGTTTGGAGAGGATATGAGCCAAAAAGGTATATATGTCACTTGGATAAGGATGAAAAAAAATAAAAAAAAGTGGCTGCCCAAACTTTTTTATATCTATTATATTTCATAATAAATTTATCAAGAGGATGATAAGTGGTAAACATAACAACATCACGAAATTTCCTTGTAAATATTAACATAATATAAAGTAAGCAATTTTCATATAACGTCAAATTCACGTAGGGAGTGCGAAGTATATATATCCTTACTATAAAGATATGATCAATTGAAAATTCAAGTATTAATTTAAAAAAAAAATTGGGATGTTACATTCTTCTCATTAGGAGTGAAGTCAAGTTGAACAAGGTTTGAGTGGTTCAAAAGAAATGGAATTTGGACTCACTAGATCTGGCAAGTTGATCATGTCAGTGTTACCGATATACATAGGATGATGAGCAAGATTGTAACCTGCACATTAATGACTCTTCATGTTCTGTTGATGTGCTGAATTTATTGGGGGAGATTATTGAAAAGTACAAGTTTGGCTGCTAGTGTTATTTTGTGCCTGAAAATATTGTAAAGTTATGCTTCCATTATTCCCAGCCAGTAGGTTCTAAATTCAGGGGCGGTCCTACCTTGGTGCAAGTGGGATCAGTTAAACCCACTTGGTCAAAAAATTTTATACTACTTATTTATGGAAATTAGTTTTCGAATAACTAACTGCAGTATATTAACAAGAACTGAACCCACATACAAAAGGCGAGGTGCGGCGTAATGGTTAATGTGGGTTCATTTTAACCGAAAGGTCAAAAGCTCGAAACAGGACTTCAACACTTTTGCGCATGTATTTTTTATATTTTTTCAGAAAAATGGATAGATTTGCTGCTCCTAAATTCCTATTTGTGGCTTTTTCACTCTTTCCAACCTTGGGTCGTGCCTGCTATCAAAAGCCCATCTGAATATGTCCATACTCCGTCACTCTGCAAATATTCTTTTATCTCAAAATTTCACAGTTTTTATTTTGAAATGTTTTGATATTTTAAAAGATTCTATTGCCTCTTTCCATGGTCGACAGACACGATTTCTTTCTTTTTAAAAATTTTTTGTTTTAATTTAACTTATTTCATAGTCCAAAATTCTTATATTTAGATTATTAATGGTATAGTTTAGTTTATATTCTCTTTTGTTGTTATTGTTTGCAATTTGTTGTTCGTCAGAATAAAAATTTCAGAGCTTTTAATTTTTTTAGTATAAAAAAATAGTAGGTTTAGCATTTTGGATCACTTGATGTTTGTTAAGTAAAATTTTCTTTTTCTTATAAATTTTGATAAATTATTAAATTTTACAAAGTAAATATATTTGTTAAATCTTAATTTATGATTTTCATATTTTAAAGCTGTGGCAAAGCACTTGTGCGTGCAAACAAGATACTTGCTGAGTTGTTTCCGAAAACATATTATTAGTGTTGCGGATGGTCTCTTGATGTAACAGGGAAGGCTATCTGCTGTTGGAAATCTTTATGATGAATTAAATCTCCTTTTGATGTGTTCTCTTGAACTGCGACTCCAATATTTGAGAAGTTTGAGCTCATAGTGTCCAAATTAATCATGGCTTGCTGCTATATTGAGCTGGAACAAAGTCTATGACTATCTCATCTTCAGGTAGTTGTTTGGCAATGAACAGCATAAGCAATCCAAGAAGAGACGGAATCAAAATTCTAATTCCAATCGTTTCTTTAGGCATATTTGATTCTGAGAAAGGGACACAAAGTGCACCCAATCTGCTTGATTAGATAATAAGGCCTTGCACAAGTGGAAGGTGGACAGAGTGTACTTCAACTTGGACAAGATCACTGTGAGATATCTCCTCTGTTGAGCCCGACATTCGCTTTAGCATCCAGTGAGTTATTAAGCACCATACAGGCTTACCAGCTAGTCTGCAGAATCAGCTAGCAGAGAGCTCAATAGCCAATTACAGAAATTTTTTGTTTGCGAAACTGGCTGTGAGTAGCCTCTTCCTCAGTCCAAATTGTGGTATCTGCTGATTGAACAACCATAATACAAGGGTCTCCAATGTACAAAACAAGCTCTCCAACGCACAATGTCCCCAAAGGCGGCTTTGCATACGTCAATAATGAGCAAAAATTCTCAAAAAGATCAGACTTTTCCAGCATGAAATGAGGTAAAGCACCGATGTGTAGTAACAATCTCACGAGAATGAATGTGAGAATGGAAAAGTGTGTCAAGCAGACAAGACTCTATTCACACCAAGCGTGACTCGAAGCTTATCTTTCCTTCTTTTGACATAAAACACGTACCAAGGGGTGTGCATCTCCCAGGTGTATGTGCCGACATTTATGTGTTTGCATTCCTCGTGAACTGTGGTCAGTAAAAGTCATGAACAACTAGATCACAGATTCAGCCTGACGGAAAAGTAGACTGAGGAGTTGATGAGTGAACCATGCTTCTTCTTTAACTATCAATCTGGGAAGCCCTTCGCCGTCAGCAAGAATTAAGTCAAATATATTATGCCATCATCCATCACAATGACAGCAAAATCAGAAAATGCACAAGATGGACTTCGATCTAGTAACACCCGAACTAGACAATACAATGTCTACTTACTGTGATGCCATAATTCCACTATGTATTGCACCAGTAACTCTGTTTCAAGCAACCGCTATAGAGCTTAACTGATAAATAAGGTACTTTACCATAATGTAAGTAGTAGCCCCATCCACGGAATACATAAATAAATTTATTATAAACACTCCCACTAATTTATTAAGGTTCGCAAAAATATGCAAAATCATCACTGCTTTCAACACCCAAGCATCCACAGCAGTATCAAATGGTATAATCCCTAGCACTGGTTCAGGCTCAAAATGGAGAATTGAGCATGTCCTCTTATGACAGCAACAAAAGATATCAAAGCCAATTGCATTCACATAACGGGACAACAATTTGCACTGTGAGCACTAGACCAATAGGAAGCAGCTCACCTGAGTGTCCAGATTTGTTAAAGAGTTGAAATTGGTGAATAATCGTGGGGTGTGACCAATAGAATCCGATCCGCATTTGGATAGAACCCCATTTGTAGAAGCAAGAAAATGTAATTGAACATCCCTAAATATTGGTTCTTCAAGTATTTCTATCTGATCTGGACCTTGTTGAGTGTGAAAATGTAAAGCAACTTCAATGAAATTTGTGAATTGGTTAAACAAACTCAGTTTCATATATTTGGGGACTTTCATGATCAAGTGGAAAATGAAGTAACATACACGTAGTCACATTTTCAGGTATATATGGTGCTAGCCAACATAGTGTTACCCAGCAAATAACAAGGCAATTGCAGATGGACCAATAAGACAAGTGCAACACTTGGGGTCATTATATTGAGGTAGTGAACAGTCAGAATCACCATTGTATCGGTCAATTAACATTGTCTTCAAGGGTCAAAATCGGGAAATCGAGCTTCAAGACATTATAAAACATCCAAGTAGTCGTCTAGTGATAACTATTTGACTAATAGTTGATCCCCACGCACATAATAAATGCGTTTTGTATTTCCATTCATGCAAATTCACTCCATCCCTTATTGATCATTAGACACCTTTTGACATCGCAAATTATATACTACTATTCATTATGATTGTTATTACTAATTTGGGAGATGAAAACACAACAGAAGAGGAGTTTATATTGTGTAGTAATAATGTTTTATCAAAATAGGAATGTTCTACAACGTAACAATTTGTCACCTCATCCGCCACATTATTAGCTTTCTAACCATGACATTATGTTGGTGTACCAACACTTGGGCCTCCCTGATGATATTATGAATATGACACGGAGGGGTGATACAATTATTCAGCATATCAACCACTAGTTTAGAGTCACATTCCAGAAATATCCTGTTGGAGTCATTCAAAGGGCACCACTAAAGTCCAGGAAGTGCTGCCCTTCCTTCTACATTAGCATGTACGAAGTGTATTAAGTGGTTACTGGTGAACAGTCATGCAACAACATAAGTTCTTTTACACTTAAGTCTTAACACATCAAAGGTCAATAATAAAGATCATCTCAGACTTTAGCTAGTTCCTTGAATATTTTCAAATGATTCATTATAGGCAGATATTTTAGGAACTAATTTTTCCAAGGAAATATCGGATGATATTTCTTATGATTCTACTAGTTCTTTTTTAGACAATTAAGGGGCAACAATACTCTTTGGCTTGTAATATTGCACTTATTCTCTGTTTTGCTTAATGCTTATATTATCAGTATAAAGTCACTTTGTAGATATTTTAAATCTTATATCAACATTGATTTATTGAATCAAGTTAATTCCAGGAAAAGGGTGTGTCGAGAAGTGTATATATGCATGATGTTAAATTCTGAAACTAAAGCTAGCTCAAGATCTGATTTACAGCTAGAGTTGCAAAAGTCACGGATTACGTACGTTTACTTTTTCTTTGGTTTACGTCGGGGTATAAACAATCTTTTCCATTTTTTTGTGAAAAAAAGCTTTTAATTCAGAAATTTCCTATCCAATGCATTAATTGAATTTTGTTAAAGTAAAACTCAAGTAAAAAAACTCAAGTAAAAAACTTGTAAATGAAAAAGAGGGAAGTATAAGTTACCTTTCCTTTTTCTTCTGTTATTAAACAAATTGTAAACTAGATTTCCTATTGGATGAATGAAGTTAGTTAAAGAAATAAAATGATTTTTTTAAAGAAGAATGGGTAAGTGAATTGTAAATATTAGGAAACACAAAACCAAAAAAAAAAAATATTAGGAAACAAAGTAATTACTTGAGTGCCAAGACGAACCTCCCCTAAAGATCCAACTCACTTTTCTCCCTCCTAGTTTTGTTGGAATTAACATGATCTCTCGTAAATATTAGGAAACAAAGTAACTTGAGTGCCAAGCCCAACCTCCCTTAAAGATCTAACACACTGTTTTCCCTCCTAATTTTGATGGAATTAACATGATCAGCTACCTATATATATAGTCCATCACTTTACTTATAAGTTTCCGCCATTCGTTTAGGGTTTTTGAGAGAACTCTTGATCACCATTGAAGGGCTTCGTTTTGTGGCACGTAGTCAAAGTAAGAAAATTGGAGAGACCATGTCGACGGTACTTCCTGCACGCCGGCATGTCAAGGGTGTACGTTTTCACCCTACTGACGCGGAGCTGATCAACTATCTTAAAAGGTTCTTCAAGGGCCAACATTTTTCGAGTCAGTGCCCTATCCAGTTTGCGGATATTTATGGAGATCAACCACCGTGGGAGATATTTGGAGCTTCTGAAGAGAAAGTTCGCTATTTTATTGCGCCGTTGAAGAAGCGGAAGAGTAAACATATAAGGTTTTGTCGAACTTGCGCCAACGGGACATGGAAAGGCCAAACCAGTGAAGAACCTATAAGGAACCGCCGTAAGGGTACTGTGGTAGGGTTTAGAAGAAGTTTGACGTATGAAACTAAGGAACGGGAGCAAAACAAAACTTGGCTGATGAAAGAATATTTCGTCGCGGATGAATTCTTTAGGGAAAACAATATTCCTAAACAAGATTATGTCATCAGCCGGATCAAGAGGAAGATAAAAGATAAAAAGGCGAAGGATCATGCGGTCACTGCTATGGAGGAAAACGATGTTGCGGGAAATATTGAAGCCGTGTTGCATGGACCTGATGGCAACTGCACAACACAGCCAGCGGAAAATCAAGTTTTGGAAGAGCCTGATCAGTGGGACTCAATCATCGACAGGGTTTGTGGTGAACAAGATGATGTGGTTGAGAATACAACTACTTTGCGCGGGGAATATGATAACCAAAATACAACATGGAGTACAACCAGCTTGGAACAAGAAGCATGTGATCAAGGAGCTAATCGTCAGACTGATATTGGAATAAGCAATGAATTTCGGGAAGCGATGAATGGAATAATCGAAAACCTTAATGCTCCTGATGATTGGTTGCAGCTTGATGATCAGTCTACACTTCTACTAGATATGTACGCATCAGAATATTTAATGTGTTAATTAGCCCGAACTCTTTCATTTGATGATTCTATATTGTTGTTTTGTTTTCTTAAGTCCCAACAATGGGTGCAGAAACTCTTTGCTATATCTTTTGATGTATGTATAAGCTGAATAGCTTGCTTAAATACAAGTACTTCATCAGTTTTTGTTATAGCTAGAATAATTGAGTTGCAAGGTTGTAAATTGTAACGATGCTATTCATTAAATAGATACTGAAAGTGAAAGGAAACAAATGATCCAGTTTTGCCCAGAGAAATAAATGTCGATGTTATTAATGGTTCTTCGTTTCACTTCATCAGAGGATCGATTTCGACTCTTTTTGTTTTTTTACCGACACACTGCAATGCTGTTTCCTTTTTCACGGGTAAATTGTTGTCTAGTATCGCATGAAATAGATTCATCAGTAGGTATGTTTTAATCCGTTTATTCTGCTTTCTACATTAGAAATAAGGAGTACTATTGGTGGCCTAAGAGAGTTAACTTGAACTTCTTCTTTTTTGAACTCAATTCTAGCTAATTGTTAAGAAATAGTTTATACTTGAATGCGGATACCTGAATGTGGATACCGGCACCTAGCGAGAAATAAAAAAAAAATATCCTGAAAAGTGCAGTTAAGTTTTCCCAAAGAAGAAGATAAACGTTGAAGCAGGGGAAAAGACAGCAAAACGTTTTCTCCATGATTGCATTATTATTGCTTAATTACGTTTTCAAGGATAGGATATTTTTCTATTGCGTGTATCATATAATACAAAACAATAGAAAAACTTAAATCTTTTTTCTATCTTGTTGTTCGTTCTCTTCCTTAGATAATGAAATGGAATAAATTAAATGGAATAAATTAGAGACATAATTCCTTAGAAGCCAGATACTAGCTAGTCAATACATACGTACATAATGCATGCAATATTAGACATAACGGTGAAAGAAGAATCAAGAGAACATATGCAGAACTCATCTTATTTAAATGTAAATCAAAATTCAAAAGGTTTCTGATTCGGACATGAATTCAATGCAACAGAAAAATGTTAACTTTGGCTTATATATCAATGTATCTAATGTCCTTGAAGCTGCTATGCCAGCTAAAAATATAATGTCTCGTTTTGGAAAATAAAAAATAACTATGGTTTAGAAGTACTCCGTCCGTCTCAATTTATGTGTCACGCTTTGTTTTTTTGAATGTCTTAGAAAGAATGTCATCTTTCTACAGTTAGAAATAACACTTTAAGACGTCACCTTTAATAATTAATGAAATACTTGTTTAAATCAAAACCTTGCGCGGATAATACCATATGGAGTTGATTAGCCAAAATGGCTAATCCTTCGAAATGTCTAACATGACCCAACCGACTAGTCTATGAAACCTCTAATCACGAATGGAAAACATAATGGGACAAGGCCCCCAAAGATACCTTTAGATGCAAAACTAATTAAAGAATGACAATGTCTAAACCCCGAATGAGATGGGGCTCACCAATATAAAACATGTAATGCGATCCTAATTTGCGAGAGGCGTCGTCCGTAAATCCGTACCGCATCGTGAAATGCAGTAAACCCCGGCAATAAAGGGGACGTCTATGAAAGACATTGAATGTCCGGTATGTAAAGCAACCGAAAGAAATAACATGGGACATGGAATAACATGATAAGAAGCGTCGTCCTAAAAACCGACATAAACATGGGTACATGAATACGATATATATATATATATATATATATATATATATATATATATATATATATATATATATATATAATATACATGATATAGTAGGGAGAGCATTCCATAAACCGACCATGTGATATCACCACGTGGGTACGTGGAGTCCGATCTCTCGCCGATTTGTTAGAGCCCCCATACCTTGCCGGGGTACAAGGTGGTAACGTGTCTGATGGATCCATTCAGTGTAAAATTAAGGAATCGTCCTAACTGGGCGGAGCGATCCTTGTCCTACGGTGGCTACGTAGTTTCAGGCTATCTGAGCCTTCTCGGTAATTCGTGCAACTCCCAAAAACATGAACATGATATAGTTGGCTAAGAAGCCCATGATTTTCGTGAATTAACTTGTACTTGTCTTGTAATCATGATTTCACGAAATAACTTGTAAACATGGTTTCATGAAATAACTTGTAAACATGGTTTCATGAAATAACTTGTAAACATGGTTTCATGAAATAACTTGTATTTAGCATGTATGTATCTTGAGTCATGGCATGAAAATAGTTATATAATACAATTGCATGAAAACTTGTAGACATGTAGGATATTCATGAAATAAGCATTTTTATTTAAAAACATGCATGCAAGAACCCATGGAATACAAGATATGGGTTTTCATGGATTACGGACGGATTCTCAATAATCATAAAGAAATATTAAGAACTCAATGATGGAATTATAACAATTCATACATAATATAATCATGGACATGGACCTAGGGTTATCATGAGCATGGTATAAAACCCTAGTTTTAGTAAGAATCATAATTTATGGATTATGAGGCGTGGGGAAGAAACAATGATGTTCCCACACGTAGATAGTAACTCTACATACCTCGGTAGTGCTCCAAACTTGAATTAAAGATTTTAACTTTGAAGAAGATTTCCAAAATCTTGAATTCTTGAACCTTGAGATGGGTTTTCTTGAAAACCCTAGGTTAGGAATGATGATTTCTTGTTTAGATTACAAGGATATATATTAGAATTGACTTGGAATGATTAGAGTAGGCTTACCTTGGTGTTCTTGATGATGGGAGAGAATATAAGGTCGTTCTAGGGCTTGGGGGTGTGAAGAATGAAGTGAAAAAGCCTTAAAACGAAGTTTTATAATTGTCGCTCGGACCCATTTTACGCCCTATTTTACGTCCAAAAAAGTTTTACGGACCGTATGTCTTACCGTACATCCATTCCAGTGATTTGGGCTTTACGGACCAATTTTACGGTCTGAATATACGGCCCGTATAATTTTTACGGCCCGTATATTCTACCGTATATCTACGAACACTATTTTAGTAAAACGGGCATAACTTTTTGTACGTATGTCCGTTTGACCTCCATAATATACCGTTGGAAAGGTATTTCAAAGATCTACAACTTTTCAAGAAGGAAATTTTCCCAAATTCCTTACAGATTTTTCCGTATACTCATTTTAATTGAGACGTGGTGCAAACTCACTTGAAAACACGCTCCGTAGGGTAGCTTCCGACTTTCCTTTGCTAAAGGACTCTTCTCATGTCTTGATTGGGTTTCAAACTCCATTTATACACTACTCAAATTGGGTTCATTATACCCTTGTCTTATGAGTCAAATCTTAGCCCGAATGCACGAGGTGTTACAATATCTCCCCCTTGGGATCATTCGTCCTCGAATGATGGGTCATGGTTAAGAATGTGGTTGGACATAACTTGAATATATGAACGTGAAGAAACATGACATGGAACATGGAAAACTGACATGACATAGTTTCATGAAAACATGAGTGCTAAAACATGAGACATGAATAGAGAATACATGAACTTGAACGTGAAACGTGAGGCATGAATACATAATGGACATGACATGAATACTAAAGGTATTTACCTTGAAGTCTATCTGCTTGCTCTTCAAACAAGTGAGGATATCTGGATTTCATGTCTTCTTCGGCTTCCCATGTAGCCTCTTCAACTTTCTGGCTCCTCCATAAGACCTTTACTGAGGCTACTTCCTTAGTTCTCAACTTGCGAACCTGACGATCAAGAATGGCTATAGGGATCTCCTCATAGATGAGGCCATCCTTAACTGTTATAGTATCAGCAGGAACAACCAACGACGGGTCTCCTACACACTTCCTCAACATGGACACATGAAACACTGGATGTACAGCAGCCAACTCTTGTGGCAACTCAAGTTCATAAGCTACTAGACCGACCTTTCGTAAAATTCTATAAGGTCCAATATATCTGGGACTAAGCTTCCCTTTCTTCCCAAATCTCATAACACCCTTCATAGGTGAGACTTTAAGGAACACCCAATCATTAACTTGAAATTCTAAGTCCCTTCGCCTCACATCTGTGTAAGACTTCTGGCGACTCTGAGCCGTTTTCAAACGCTCTTGAATCAACTTGACTTTCTCCATCGCCTGATAGACCAAATCGGCCCTAACAACTCTGCTTCACCAACTTCAAACCAACCAATTGGTGACCTACACCTTCGCCCATACAAAGCTTCAAATGGTGCCATCCCAATACTAGCATGATAACTGTTATTATAAGAAAACTCAATGAGAGGCAAGTGATCATCCCAATTACCTTTGAAATCCAAAGACACATGCTCTCAACATGTCCTCCGAGTCCGAATAGTACGCTCCGCCCGGCCATCCGTCCGCGGATGAAAAGTCGTGCCGAGGTTCACCTTGGTACCCAATCCTTTCGAAAGGATTTTCCGAAGTTCGCCGTGAACCGAGCACCACGATCCGAAATAATGGACAACCGGGGTCCCATGCAATCTGACAATTTCATTAACATATAACTTGGCATAATCTTCTGCTGAATCTGTGGTCTTGACTGGTAAAAAGTGCGCCGACTTAGTAAGCCGGTCAACGATCACCCAAATAGAGTCATGTCTCCTAGCTGAACGAGGTAGACCTGATACAAAGTCCATATTGATCATTTCCCATTTCTAGACAGGAATATCAATATTCTGAGCCAAGCCACCAGGCCTCTGGTGTTCGGCTTTCACTTGCTGACAATTCGGACACTTAGCTACAAAATCTACTACATTCTTCTTCATATCATTCCACCAATAAATCTCCTTAAGATCATGGTACATCTTAGTGGAACATGGGTGAATGGAATACCTAGAGTTGTGAGCCTCTGACATGATTCGCTCTTTGAGCCCATCTACATCCGGAACACATAATCCGCCTCGTATCTCAAGGTACCATCATCTCCCCCTTGTTCAAAAGCCGTCGTCTTATGCTTGTGAATCCCCTCTTCACCGCAACAAGTAGGGATCACTAAACTGTTTTCTCTTGACTTCAACGACTAAAGAGGAAAGAGCTCTATTCTGAACAACCACGCCACCATCCTCGGAGTCCAAAAGTCGAACTCCAAGACTGGCCAAACGGTGAACTTCCTTGGTCATAACTCTCTTATCTGCATCAACGTGGGCTAAACTTCCCATGGAACGCCGACTAAGAGCATCGGCTACAACATTCGCTTTTCCCGGATGATAAAGAATATCCACATCATAATCCTTAAGCAATTCGAGCCATCTCCTCTGCCTAAGATTCAGCTCCCTTTGCTTGAAGATATACTGCAGGCTTTTATGATCGTGAAAATATCAACATGCACTCCATACAAATAATGACGCCATATCTTAAGTGCAAAACTACAATACCGCCAACTCTAGGTCATGAGTCGGATAATTCTTTTCGTGAACCTTGAGCTGACGAGATGCATAAGCTACAACCTTACCATGCTACATTAAGACACATCCGAGACCAACTCCCGAAGCATCACAATAAACCACGAACCCTTCGGTTCCTTCTGGTAGCGTCAAAACTGGAGCAAAAGTCAATCTCTTCTTCAACTCTTCAAAGCTTCGCTCACAAGCATCTGACCATTGGAACTTAACCTTTTTCTGGGTCAACTTAGTCAACGGAGTAGAAATGGAGGAAAATCCTTCAACGAAACGTCTATAATAGCCTGCCAGACCCAAGAAACTCCTTATATCAGAAACTGAAGTGGGTCTGGGCCAACTCCTTACTGCATCAATCTTCCGAGAATCAACTTTAACACCTTCTCCTGAGATCACATGGCCTAAGAATGCCACTGACTTAAGCCAAAACTCACACTTTGAGAATTTTGCAAAAAGTTCGCGATCTTTAAGAGTCTGCAACACTATTCTGAGATGTTCTGCATGATCAACCTCATTACGGGAATACACCAAAATATCATCAATGAAGACAATGACGAATAAGTCGAGATAAGGCTTGAAGACCCTGTTCATAAGATCCATGAAAGCAGCTGGCGCATTTGTCAACCCAAATGACATAACAAGAAATTCAAAATGGCCATAACGGGTTCTGAAAGCGGTCTTTGGAATATCAACTTCCTTAACCTTTAACTGATGATAGCCCGATCTGAGGTCAATCTTGGAATAACATTGGGCGCCCTGAAGTTGGTCAAATAAGTCATCTATTCTAGGAAGAGGGTACCTATTCTTAATGGTGACCTTGTTCAACTGACGGTAGTCTATACACATACGTAAGGAACCATCCTTCTTTCGGACAAATAAAACTGGCGCACCCCAAGGTGAAACACTGGGCCTAATAAACCCCTTGTCAAGAAGATCTTTCAACTGGGCTTTTAACTCTTTTAACTCTGCTGGAGCCATTCTGTATGGTGGAATAGATATCGGCTGAGTATCGGGAAGTAGATCAATTCCAAATTCAATCTCCCTGTCGGGGAGGGACTCTTGGAAGATCTTCGGAAAAGACCTCTCGGAAATTCATTTACAACTCGGGACGGATCGGAGAGTTGGAGCCTGGACATCTGAATCCTTGACTCGAACTAGGTGGTATATATAACCTTTGGAAATCATTTTTTTTTGTCTTTTAGGTAAGAAATAAATCTACCCCTAGGTACTACTAAATTACCCTCCCATTCTATGACTGGCTCATTAGGAAACTCGAATCTTAAAACTTTGGTTCTACAACATACCGTGGCATAATATGAAGCTAACCAATCCGTACCCATGATCACATCAAAGTCTACCATTTCTAATTCGCTAGTCAGCTATGGTTCTACGGTGATGGACTAAAATCGGGCAACCCCTATAAATACGCCTAGCTATGACTGACTCTCCCACTGGGGTGGACACCTCAAAGGGTTCATGCAACTTTTCCGGTTCAAACCCAAATTTCTTAGCAACAAAAGGGGTTACATAAGATAAGGTGGATCCTGGGTCAATAAGGGCATATACTTCAAAAGTGAAAACTGTGAGTGTACCTGTGACAACATCTGCTCTAGCCTCTGTATCCTGACGACCGTCAATGCATACAAACGGTTCGACCACCGCCCGTATTCCGGACCTTGCCGTTCCACGCCCCCGCCGGGCCCGATTGTGACGAGGAGCCGCCGAATTTATGGATCGCGTCACATTACCTCCGCACCTTGTAGCCGATGGACAATCTTTCGAAAATGGCCCTTCCGCCACATCCAAAGCATATATCCATACCATACGACACTCACTTGAGTGTCTCTTGTTACACTTGCCGCATATCGGATGAGTATAAGTCGACTGACCCACACTAGCCTGAGAGTAAGAACTTGATGGCCTGAAATTCTGCTTCTTATCATTATGAAACTTGGGGAGCGGGGCACTTGTCGTGGACGGAGAGAAGTCCCGCCGACCTCGTTCTTAAAGAATTTCTATTTCCGTTCCCGCCGAACCGTCCGGTAGACTTGACCCTCTTGTTGAACTCCTTGTCTTTCTCTTTCGCAAGGCTTCCTCCTCCTTTAGCCTTGTCTCATTGCCCCGTACGAAAGCAACCATCTTGGAGATGGTCATTCCCCCATTCTCGTGCAAAGAATGTTGGCCCCATCATACAAACGGGAATCAAGTCCTCCAACAAACCTCCTCACTCTCGCCCTCATGTCCGGTACCATATTTGAAGCATGCTTGGCCAAACTGACAAACTCCAAATAGTAGTCCTGAACTGACCTGCCATTCTGCTTAAGCTTCAGGAATTGCTCAGCCTTAGCTTCCCTGACCTCTACTGGCATGAAGTGGTCTAGGAATGCACTTGCAAACTCATCCCATGTAGCATCAGGTGCATCCTCACCTCGGGACAATTCCCAAGATTCATACCAAGTGTTAGCAATGCTCGTACCGATGAGCTCCAAAAGTAGTCGCTTTTTTCAGAATCGTCATAATCCGAAGATTTTCTCAAGAGCATCAATGTAGTCCCGAGGGTCTTCATCTTTCTTTGTCCCCGTGAAGACCGGGGGATTCATTCGAGAAAGTCCTTAGTCTTAGAAGACTCTCCATTATTTCCCGAACTTGACCTGCATTCCCGACGTTGGGCCCGAGCCGCTACCGCCGTGTGAGCATATTGATAGCATTCCTAACATCCCCTTCCGAATCACTAGGAGGTGTAACTGTAGGAGTGGTTGGGGCTCTGTCTGAGTCGAAACGGTCTCTTCACGAGCTACTTCAGTGGTAGCCCCCCTTGGCCGGTGGCCGTAGCCTTTTCGGTGTACTTCCTTTTCGCAGCATTTTTCGAAAATACGTACACGCACGAATTAGAAAGGCATCCTAAAAGTCGCTCTAACCGCACGATCTAGAAATATGAAAGAAGTAAGACAATCCCGAATGTCTTGGTGGTCAACTATTTATATGTATGGGGCCCTCACACATATAAAAGTGACCCCACTGGACACGGTTTCATAGACTCCCTAAAGACACTTGAACCTAGGCTCTGATACCAAGCTTTGTCACGCCCCGAACCATGGCCTGGGCGAAACACGGCACTCGGTGCCTGACTGTATGTGACCGAGCGAACCACATGGCTTGCTGAATCATCATGAGGCATACATGAGCGGAAATATAATATGAAATGTGATGAGCTTTTATAAAACATAGATGTCATAATAATTATGAAATACTTGTTTAAAAACAAAATGCGGATAATATCACAAAGTTGAGCCAAAATGGCTAATCGACTCGAAAGTCTAACATGACCAACCGACTTGTCTAGTCTATGAAACCTCTAATCATGAGAATCCCGACCGGAAAATATACTCCGGGACAAGGCCCCCAAAGATACCTTTAGATGCAAAACTAATTAAAGAATGACAATGTCTAAACCCCGAATGAGATGGGGCTCACCAATAAGCCGATACGTGCGCATCCCTGCGAGCGAGCAGGCGTCGTCCCGTAAATCCGTACCGCATCGTGAAATGCAGCCCCCGGCAATAAAGGGGACGTCAAGAGACATTGAATGTACATGGGTATGTAAAGCAACCGAAAGAAATAACATGGGACATGGAATAATATGATAAGAAGAACCGAAATATATATATATATATATATATATATATATATATATATATATATATATATATATATATATATATATATATAACATAAGTAAAACATGATAAGTAGGGAGAGCATTTCATAAACCGACCATGTGATATCACCACGTGGGTACGTGGAGTCTGGTACCTCGCCGGGACCTGTGAAAGCAGAGCCCCCATACCTTGCCTGGGGTATAAGGTGGTAACGTGCCGATGGATCCATTCAGTGTAAAATTAAGGTATCGTCCTAACTGGGCGGAGCGATCCTTGTCCTACGGTGGCTACGTAGTTTCAGGCTATCTGAGCCTTCTCGGTAATTCGTGCAACTCCCAAAAACATGAACATAATATAGTTGGCTAAGAAGCCCATGATTTTCGTGAATTAACTTGTACTTGTCTTGTAATCATGATTTCACGAAATAACTTGTAAACATGGTTTCATGAAATAACTTGTAAACATGGTTTCATGAAATAACTTGTATTTAGCATGTATGTATATATGTTGAGTCATGGTATGAACATAGTTATATAATACAATTGCATGAAAACTTGTAGACATGTAGGATATTCATGAAATAAGCATTTTTATTTAAAAACATGCATGCAAGAACCCATGGAATACAAGATATGGGTTTTCATGGATTACGGACGGATTCTCAATAATCATAAAGAAATATTAAGAACTCAATGATGGAATTATAACAATTCATACATAATATAATCATGGACATGGACCTAGGGTTATCATGAGCATGGTATAGAAACCCTAGTTTTAGTAGAGAATCATAATTTATGGATTATGAGGCGTGGGGAAGAACAATGATGTTCCCACACGTAGATAGTAACTCTACATACCTTAATGCTCCAAACTTGAATTAAAGATTTTAACTTTGAAGAAGATTTCCAAAATCTTGAATTTCTTGAACCTTGAGATGGGTTTTCTTGAAAACCCTAGGTTAGGAATGATGATTTCTTGTTTAGATTACAAGGATATATATTAGAATTGACTTGGAATGATTAGAGTAGGCTTACCTTGGTGTTCTTGATGATGGGAGAGAATATAAGGTCGTTCTAGGGCTTGGGGGTGTGAAGAATGAAGTGAAAAAGCCTTAAAACGAAGTTTTATAATTGCTGTCGGACCCATTTTACGCCCTATTTTACGTCCCGTAAAAGTTTTACGGACCGTATGTCTTACCGTAAATCCATTCCAGTGATTTGGGCTTTCTGGGCCAATTTTACGGTCTGAATATACGGCCCGTATAATTTTCACGGCCCGTATATTCCACCGTATATCGGCAGAACACTATTTTAGTAAAACGGGCATAACTTTTTGTACAGATGTCTGTTTGACCTCCATAATATACCGTTGGAAAGGTATTTCAAAGATCTACAACTTTCAAGAAGGAAATTTTCCCAAATTCCTTACAGATTTTTCCGTATACTCATTTTAATTGAGACGTGGTGCAAACTCACTTGAAAACACGCTCCGTAGGGTAGCTTCCGACTTTCCTTTGCTCAAGGACTCTTCTCATGTCTTGATTGGGTTTCAAACTCCATTTATACACTACTCAAATTGGGTTCATTATACCCCTTCATTTCATGGTCTTATGAGTCAAATCTTAGCCCGAATGCACGAGGTGTTACAATTATTTTTAATTATTGAAAAAATAATACTGGAAGACTAAAGTAGATTATATGTATATGCCAAGTTAAATTAAAACGGCTTTTAAATGTCAAGTAATATAAAATACAACTTTGCTTGTATGGTGAACTACAAGATCACCGTATTAGTGGCAGATTCATGTCCTATGATATGAAATAATTTGCATGTCCTCTGGTAAAAATAAAAAAAATTGAAGCATCTTTGAATGTGTCAACTTAGCAAATTGATTAACTTTTTCTGAAGATGAAACTACAATTTATTTATTATTTATCCAATCATTAATAAATAGAATAACGATTAAGAAAAAAGTTGTTCCATATTTGATCCTTAGTCATATCGGCATGTTGCCAGTAGAAAAATTTAAAAATTTTAATAAAAAATTAAAAAGAAAAGAACAAACGTTACCCAATGTTAGGAAGAGAAGGAGAGATGAGAAATGATTAAGAATGTAGAATGGGATTTGCTTAGTTGATGACAAATTAGAAATGAACAACTGAGATTCAAAAGCAGCAGAGGCTAAAGCAGTTTACATAAACAGTGACCCGCTACCTTCCTGCCCTGCCCCATTTAAAATTTGCAAAAATCAACTCTTGCCCCCACCCTGCCCCGCCCCGCCCTGTTTAAGTGTTGCCTTGCCCTATTAAGGGTCTGCCCTGCCCCCGCCCTCCCCCTATTGCAATCCCTAAATTCGTTCCCATGCCTCAACTTATAGATGCCAAAAGTGTCTTTTTTCCCTTGGTTATCCTTTTCTTGCTTATATCTCCTTGCCTTTTAATTGGAGGCCAACATACACTGCGTGTGTTAATTTCATGGATGATGGTCGAGTTACTTTCTATAATGAAAAAGTTATTAGATCACGAGAGTCACTGAACAAATTTTTCGATAAAAGAAAATCACTTAGTATCACATCAAGTTCTTAAGCAAAAATGCAGACATTTTAATTCTATGGTATTTATGTAAAATTGAGTGAGTTTTTTTGTTATAAAATTTAGTGAGTTTTTTGTTACAAAATATATATAATTTTTTTCCGTGCAATAAAGTAAAAATTGAGTGACTGTTCCTCAATTATCCACTAATATTTATCATATTTTTTTCTTATGATTACTATTATCAATACACCAATTCTTCTCTTTGTTCATATAAAACTAAAATATTATTTATCGTGAAAGGCAAAGTATGCAACCTCAATCAATTCAAAGCCAAAACACAATATTAATCTTCACCACAATAATATTCTTTTATTCATTTTGGATGTATCCTTTTCGAATACTCTTTTTCTTTTCATATAAAGATCGACACAAAAATAAAACTACAGTGAGAAAGGGATTTTAACAATGTCAAATCATTACAAACTAAAAAGAGTCCAGAGCGTCGATTTTCATTCAATTGTTAATGCTCGACTATGATAATGATATTTAGGATAAAAAGTTAATGAAATGTCCAAAAGTCACAGTTCATAGCAAGTACGTGTAAATTGGATGTCACATCGATGGAGGATAAACCTCCCTAGATTTTTGAATAATCAACAACTGACTTCAATAAGATTAGTGGAGGTTTAAGATTTATTCACTGATAATTTAAATTTTTTTACACCATCAAATTAAATTTATTCATAGCCTATCACAATTTAGTAACTTGAAAAATAATTAGTAATTTGTTGTAACTAATTAAATTGCAATTATTGTAATTTTTTTTCTCAGATTAGCATATATTTGTAATTCACATAAATTTAGTACGAGATGTTTAAAGTTCACAATTCAAAGCGAGTGTCGCTTTAAATAAAACGCCTTTAGATGTTGGAATAATCACCAATTTTGACTTTACTCTAGGAGCAGTCATCATTGAGACACGGTACCCCAATCTATTGGTTAGCAGGACAAATAAACTATTCGGAGTGAGTTTTTCTGGGCACGTGTTAGTTAGCCTCAATTAAGTGCTTGCGGGACTTTCAAAGTGCAACGTGGCAAATTTTGAATGCCCTAAACAAAATTATTCTTCAGCAATAAGTGAAAGGGAATGAAAGCTTTCAGTATAAACATTTCGTTTTTACTCTAATGAGGAATTGTTTGATAACGCACCATGGTGGTGTTGAAAAAAATTGTTCGACAACGTTTCTGAGAAAATTAACGGCCAACTTAGTATCGTACAGTAAACGCACTGATCATTTAGGACACTTCATTCCAAAAGTAAAAAATTACGCAAATATGAATTAATTGAATTTCAAATCCAAAACCGGACATCAATACAAAAAAAAGACAGACCATCAATCGTAAAATAGTGCAGGAGTTAGTTACATAACAGGTTAGAGTTTTGTAGGTATTAGTACAGGTGGGCAATTGAAAATTGAATTACCAAGTCGAACTGTACTTTATCGTACGAAACTGAATTTTGAAAATTCGATATTTGGTATCTACTTTTCAATTACCAATTATTGTATTATCGAAAATGAAATCTAGAAAGACCGAACCAAATACTAAACACCACCCCTAACCATATATATGGATAATATTAATGAGTGATTTGAATATCTTGATGGACATGTGAATGTTGGACAAATTATGAACATATTTCATCAAATATATTTTCCTTCAATAAGTAATTATGGAATTACCATACCAGAATTTCTTTGTACCGAAGTTTTATTTGTCGTACCGGACCGAACTTTAAAAGTTTGATAGTTGATATCTACTTTCAATCGATTACCGAATTACAAAATGAAACTTTGAAAATATCGAACTAAATACCGTAAATAGTTATACATAAATTAGTTATGCAGAGTTTAATGATTATAAATTGGTAACTTAACACTGTATTTAATAAGCAAAGTTTATACATAATAACTAAAATGCTACCAAAACTTAATTTTAATACATAAATAATATCACTTCCTTCGACTAAACTACTGATTACAGTAATATTAACAAGTATGCTTTAACCAGTCGTTTGGTGCATGATATAAGCTGGGATATCCCAGCACTAATTTTTTGTAACACGTTTGGTAGAAGGTATAAATTTATCCTGGGATAAATTTATACCTTGTACCAAACAAGGTATAAAATGATCCCATCCCAAAGAGAGGATATCCCTTCTTATCCCACTTATACTGGGATTATTTTATATCATCTTTTAGATGGTATAAAATAATCCCAAGAGATGGAATGAATTAGTCCCGGGATTTTAATTTTGGCTACCTACCAAACGACCCCTAATAGTATTCAATAATACTCCCTCCTTCCCATAATAAATGTCACCTTAGCCAAAATGCGCATATTAAAAAATCAATAATATAGTGTGAAATTTATAAAATTATCCCTATATAATGAAAATAAATTACTTTTTTCTCTTGATTAGAGCATGCACAAATAATATATTGAGAATCCAATAATACCAAGTTACTATATGACTTTTTCAATCATTATTTAGATATTACTTTTCACTTATAAGTTTTTGTCTAGGGTGAAGTTAGAAAAACTAGCCAATTTATATTTTGAATTCCTAAAATAATACTTATTAATTATTACAGGATGATTTTTTTAGCATAGATAATACTTATTATGGGACAGAGGGAGAAATCACGAAGGAGAGACAAAACATTCCAGGAAAGCAGAAGCATGAGGCCAAAACACACAAAAGGCCGTATGGCTAAAATGATTTAATTTGGCACTTATATGTAGTTGGTTGATCATCTCTACATCTCTTTTTATTTATTTATGTAATTATCTCTATATCTCTTTCTATTTCTATATCTTCTGCAACTCCCACTAAAACATTAGCTATTCAAGAACTTGTCACAACAAAGCCATGGCAGCTCGAAGACTTTCTTCTTTGCTCTCTCGTTCTTTCCATCTCCCTTCTGCTTCTGCTCCTCTAGGTTGCTACCTTTCTTTGTCTCCTTTTTTTCTCTTTTCATCTGTACTATTTTCAAGCTTCTTTTAATTATTTATAAAGCTTATATCTTTGATGATGATGGTAAAGGTTTGTTCTTTAATGTTGGGTTTGGCTCTGATTAACTCTAGCGGGCAAGAATGATGGTTCTTGTGGGGTAGATGTACTTGTTTTGTGTCTTAAATCATTTGATGCAGGGTGAATAACCTCTAAATCATATATGTAGTATATTATACTTTGTTCCTTTCTTTAAGCATGTTAAGTTTTTATTATTGCTGGGATCTTGAATTAATTGAAGTCCAAAGGGTATCCATGGTATTTAATGAACTACTACTTCTGTATAGTCATTACTGACAAGAACCAGTAGTTGAAGAATTAAATTCTTCTGTTTTCTTGTCTTGGTAATTTGTATGTCTTGAATTAAATGTTTTATCACAGTTCCCAATTTACTGTGAGATTTAATGCAGAAAGAGGCTTGTGGGCACACCTCATAGTATCTGCTAAAGCATCTAATGCACAATTTACATGATTGTTATGAATTTGATGCATAATAACTTCTCCAAATGGAGTATACGACAGTGATTAGCTGTGCACATGTTTGATTTATACTAGTCAGTGCAAAAGCTTATAGTTTTTTATTAATGGAAATCAACAGGAAGGAGCCATGGTGTGGCAAGGCAGATTCTTCACAGGTTTAGTACAGCTGCTGCTATTGAGGAATTAATCACTCCAGCTGTCCAAGTTGAATACACCAAGCTTATGATCAATGGTCAATTTGTCGATTCTGCATCTGGTAATTGTTTGGTACCATTTTTGAACTGATCAGTTTTGTTATTGGTTTTATTAGTTGCTATGCTGCTGGGATTAAAACTTGGATACATGTATATTTTGTAGGAAAAACATTTCCAACTTTGGATCCAAGAACTGGGGAAGTCATTGCAAATGTTGCTGAAGGTGATGCCGAAGATATTAATCGCGCTGTGGCTGCTGCTCGCAAGGCATTTGATGAAGGACCGTGGCCCAAAATGAGTGCTTATGTAAGCTTGATAGTGTTATGTCTAATCTGTTTTTTTATCAGTATTTTCTATGTCTTTTGCTTTGATGCTGCTGAATTTGTTAACTGCGAGTTTCTAGAAGTCTTTTTGCTAATGTATTATACCTCCTTATCTCTGTGGTGGCGGTTCTTCAGGAAAGGTCACGAATAATGTTAAAATTTGCTGATTTGGTGGAGAAACACAACGATGAGCTTGCAGCTTTAGAAACATGGGATAATGGCAAGCCATATTTGCAGGCAGCCCAAGCTGAAGTACCTACTTTCGCGCGACTATTTCGGTATTATGCTGGTAATGACACATTTCAGACAAGGAATTTTAAACTTGGCTGGTTATTCATACTGTTCAAGCTTTTGTGTGTATGTACTAATCTTTTGAAACTTAATTTTTCTTGAAAACATTTAGGTTGGGCAGATAAAATCCATGGTCTAACTGTTCCAGCTGATGGGCCACACCATGTACAAACTTTACATGAACCAATTGGTGTTGCTGGTCAAATAATTCCTTGGAACTTTCCCCTTCTTATGTTTGCCTGGAAAGTTGGGCCTGCCCTAGCATGCGGTAACACTATCATCCTGAAAACTGCAGAGCAAACTCCATTGACTGCTCTATATGTTGCAAACTTGTTCCACGAGGTTGGTTTATATACAGTATATTAGTGCTGAGGCATAAGTTCCTACATTGCAAAATTTCTCAGCAATTGCATAGGAAAATAATTGTTCCCATTTTAGATGAGCCTGCATCAGTTCAGGATGTTTGAACTGGACAGATAACTTGAAAAGGTGTTCTGTCCTCTTGCAAAATTAAGTGACCTTCACTCCATGCATCTGACATATGATTTTTGACTTCAAACAGGCTGGTCTTCCTCCAGGTGTTCTAAATATTGTTTCTGGTTTCGGACCAACTGCTGGTGCAGCACTTGCTAGTCATATGGATGTGGACAAGGTCAAGTGGAAACTCTTCTCTGTTTGTTCTTGGAGAGGAAAAATAACTTTTGTCTGTTTTTTGAATTATGTACCACTTTTTTTGCAAGTTGCAATAACTATATATAGATATATTGGGACAGTGCTAACAATCTGTTTCACTTATGCAAGAAAAGCAATTCAACAGCTTATAAGGTTGGAACTTTACTCTTGGGATAATGGTGGGAACCTTATGGGTCACAGAGGACTAAATGTTTGACATGTTTTATTCTAGACTAACTTGTTGATATGGGGGTTGACAATAACTGGAAATTACCAACTCATTTTGTGCTGTTATAGCTATACCACCTCAACTGGAGAGTATCTAGCATGTGTATGTCACAGTTAGGATTCTGTTTTTGCAACTACATGCTTTCCTGGAATAACAAAGGATGAACGTGACTTTACTTACACTTTTTGATTACATACGCGATGTCAAATTCAGACAGAAGCATTAACCCTCTTTCCAGCCTTCCTACTCTGTTAAGGCAAGTTTCTCAAACTCCAATGATCAAGCGAATAAGCAAGCCAAATATCTTTCTAGGGAATATGTGCTCATCAAGCACGGGATGATAAAGAGAGCTTCAACTATGGATGAATGACGAATTGACGGATCTCTGACTTGATTTTTATCTGGATAATATGTAATGCATATTTGATTTACATCTTGACCCCCTAACGTTTTTCCTTTTCATTCTTGCAGCTTGCTTTCACTGGATCAACGGAAACTGGACAAACAGTTCTTCAACTGGCTGCCAGAAGTAATTTGAAACCAGTTACCCTCGAACTAGGAGGGAAATCACCTTTCATTATATGCGAGGATGCTGACATTGATCATGCTGTTGAGCTAGCACATTTTGCACTCTTCTTTAATCAGGTCAGGCAGATTCTCCTAAAATTAAGTACTCATTAATGAGCGCATGATTGAAGTTCTTTCTGTCTGTAGGGCCAATGTTGCTGTGCTGGTTCTCGTACCTACGTACATGAACGAGTTTATGATGAATTTATAGAGAAAGCAAAGGCACGTGCAATGAAACGTGT
The DNA here is from genome assembly GCF_029784015.1 of Lycium ferocissimum. Classification (NCBI taxonomy): domain Eukaryota; kingdom Viridiplantae; phylum Streptophyta; class Magnoliopsida; order Solanales; family Solanaceae; genus Lycium; species Lycium ferocissimum. Next base: position 8,839,579 of record NC_081346.1, on the reverse strand, counting down.
AGTTGGTGATCCCTTCAAGAAAGGTGTTGAACAAGGTCCTCAGGTACTTCATCTCTTTTCTCTCTTCTTGTCCCATTATTTTTATGTATTACGTTTTCCTAACTAAAAACTTTCGCATTTGACATTTCTCTGCATTTTCCGTCCTAAAGTTGGCCTCACAACTAATTTGTAAAGAATCTATTCTGTTCCCAATTTCATCACACTACCGCAATGGTATGTTGTCTGTCTCGTCCTCCCAAGAGGTTGTTCTTCTGTTTCGTCATGTGACAATTCTATTTGTTAATGAGCTCTTGAAGTGCAAGAATCTAAATATCTACTTCCATGATAGATTTACTAAAGTATCTATCTCCTAACTAGCAAAATTTAGTAAATGACTCTCTGATGCTAATATCATATCTTAATAAATATCATAGATCGACTCGGAGCAATTTCAGAAGATTCTTAGGTACATAAGAGAAGGCCGTGACAGCTCTGCTATCCTTGAATGTGGTGGTGATAGTATTGGCTCCAAAGGCTACTTTATTCAGCCCACTGTGTTCTCAAATGTCAAGGTATATGCTTGATTTCCTCCTCCTCTAAAGTCGTCAAATAATGTTTCTGAAAATTCCTTGAGAAAGTAATCTAACATGATATACGACACTTGGTTGAATCAGGAGGACATGTCGATAGCACAGGATGAGATTTTTGGCCCAGTGCAATGTGTCTTCAAATTCAAGTAAGTCATGATATCAAACATTTTGTGGCAAAAGGGCTATTTGAAAGTTATACTCCCTTTTATGTTTGATAATCTAGACATAAGCTTCACACTAAGCACATATCTATAGTGTTTTACTAGTTACATTTCTTCTCAACTTAAACTCTACTGTTTACTCTACTAGGGATTTAACTTTGTTTAAGCAGATAGTTCTTTGTAACTGGCTCTTCTCTAACTGACATAGGCAATTGGTATGGATTTTCCCAATGATTGGGAAAAGACTTCCCAAAATCTGTCCTTATCTTTGGGTGTATACCTTGACTTAGATCTTGGTGATGGTATTTGCTGGGATGTTTGATCTAATATCTGTGCAAGGACATAAGTTTTTTTTCTTCATGATATGAAAAGTTTTAAGGAAATATTTCATATTAATTGTTACCTTATTGTGCCAGGGATATTGGCGAAGTAATAAAGAGGGCAAACAACACACGCTATGGTCTAGCAGCAGGAGTTTTCACGAAGAACATCGACACAGCAAACACCTTGACCCGAGGATTGAGAGTTGGAACTGTGTGGGTTAACTGCTATGATGTATTTGATGCTGGGATTCCTTTTGGAGGGTACAAGATGAGTGGCATGGGCAGGGAAAAGGGTATTTACAGCCTTAGCAACTACTTACAAGTGAAGGCTGTTGTTACTCCATTGAGGAATCCTGCATGGATATAGATTGGCCACCCTGCTTTTAATAATCATACTGTTCTTGTAAAATGACAAAGCACATGGTTGTTTAAATGACATTGTCGTCAATATTTCCATAAAGTCTTCAGATATTTCCTTTAATCGTTGTCGTGTAGAAAAGCATTAATTTTCCTCTAAATTAGATGCCTAACGACAAAGTAACTGGCTATTTCCTACTGCCACTACTACCCTTCCAATTATGTGATATTTTTTGCTTTTCGAAATTCAAATTGCATGAATTTTGATTAACATTTTAAGATGTATATTTTCATCAAATTGATATGAGAAAAGTTGCAACGTATAGTAATTTTTATGTAGTTTCAAATATATAAATTTTAATCTTAAATATTGAGTTAATGTAATTCAATTTAGCTTCAAATTTTAATCAAATTAACTCTCAAAAAATAAAAAGTATCACATAAATTGGGACCGAGGGAGTATTACTTTCGGGTAAATGCTATTGTCAGGCCATTAAATATCATCCATCTTGAATAAAAACCACGAGTATCCCTGCTTCGTACAGGATCACATAACATTAATATACTAGTCCTTAGTATTAAAATGATTGGATAGAGTATTAAAATGGGAAGATCCATTAGGTAATGAACTATTGGGTACGCGATATTTCCCTAGGAAAGAATCTAAAATTAGGGTCAGTTAGGGATGACACTGTTTTCTAGATAAATTTAGCTAAGCGAGCATTAGCTAGGATATTTTGCTAGTTAGGTAGGACATGTTATTTTGTAGTGTGTCATTCCTATTTCATGTAACGCTTGATGTCAAATCATGAATTATATCGTACCATTACTGTATTATTTTATTGAGAAAAGACATCATTTAACCTCGAACTCGATACCTAAAATTCAAATACAACCAAACTTAACTTGTATTTATTTACCCCTTAACAATTTTTATTTCAATTATTTACCCCCTGGAAAAAATAATACCACTCACAACGGAGGGTGACAGATACACTCGCCACGTCATGTCCATTGTCACATATCGCCACGCCGTTGCCACCTCATTGCCATGTCAAAAATTACTAACCCTTCATTTTTTATTTTTCTTTTATTATTTTTTTCTTTCTTCTTCTTTCCCCCCTTTCTCTTTCTTTCTTCTTTCTCCTCAACCCCCGCCGCCGCCACACCTCCGCCGTTGCCGCCGCGCTCCGCATCCGCCGGCAAAGACCGCCGCCGACGCCGCCATGATTGAACATAGCTCGCCCGTCATCCTCACCACGTCATTGCTATGTCAAAAATTATCAACCCTTCATTTTTTATTTTTCTCTTTCTTCTTCTTTCTCCTCATCATACCATAACCACCCATAACAACAACACCCATTATCTTTAACCCACACCCACCACCACCACCATCATCATCACTCCCACCAAATTTCATCCCATTCCTTCTCAAATTCGTCAAATGGTTATTTTGGTTGTTATTGTTATTATTATTATTATTATTAGCAACCTCATTTCTTCCATAATCATTATTCCATAACTTTATTTTTGAAAGAAAACAAAAATCAAAATCAAGAAACCAAAAAATGGTGAAAATGGTAAGAAAAGAATGATGAGAATATAGAGAGAAAGAGGAATTTGTGAAGAAGAAGAAGGAGGAGGAAGGTGGTGGGGGCGGGGCTGTGGCGTGGGGTGGGGGTTATGAAGAAGAAGAAGGTGGTGGAGGAGGGGCTGTGGCTAGGGATGGCAATTAGGGTAAAGGGCGGGGCAAAAGGGCAGGGCAAAGTCATAATAGGCATGCAGGCAAAATTTAATTTTTGAAAATTTTTAATAAAAGGCATGGGCAGGGTAGTAGTAGGGCAAGAAATGGGTTATAAGTGGGTTGGGTAAAACGACTATTTTATTCTTGTTCCTTAGTTTACTAATCCACATTTTGAAGCGTCGTTCTTTACTACTAAAAGTATAAGCATGATTGCTTGAAGTTTGTAAGATTTCATTTTCGTTATTAAATTCTTATTTGTTAAAATGTGACTTCTAGCATAAATTAAAATAAATATTTTTTTATTGTAAAACTAAACTTACGAAGTAAACGCAGTAATAGAACTATTCTATTTGTTTAAGCTTGTATAAAACCTTTCCTATTTATCGCAAAAGTGATCGCCTAATTAACTGATCTTATAATTAACAATATTCATTTAAAAGAAATCACTAAAAAGACATCTACAAAAAGGTGAAATACCACTACTTGTCAGTTATACTTACATCACAAGTTTGTCTTTAGTAATTAAGACAAATCATTTTTTTTTAACTCAGACATTCCTTCAAGCTTATTTAATTATACTAAAGATGGTTTTGTGTATTCTCATGCTAAACATAGTAAAATATGTAAATTCTAGTTCTATTTTGAAATTTGAACGATCAAAAGAAAAATCCAATTTTAGGAACTAATCATTCATCTAATTGTTTTTAAGAAAATATGTCATGCTTCGAAGTGAAAAATAAAGTTAGGAAAAATGAAAGATAATATAAACGGGGTGGTATGTATGGCTTACGGGGCGAAGGCAGACAGTAGGCAATTTCCTTGGAAAGCTAAACAGGGGCAGGGCAGGGCGGGGTAAATCAGGTGTCAAGCTTGCCCCGCCTAACCTCGCTTCTAACCCGTGCCATCCCTAGTCGCGGGCGGGTTGTCGGGGAAGAAGGTGGTGGAGGTGGGGCGGTGGGGTGAAGAAAGGGGCGGGGGGGGGGGGTGGGGGGCGGGGTTGTACAAGAAGAAGATGGTGGTGGGGGCGGGGTTGTTTGGTGAAGAAGAGGGTCGGCCGCGGGGGGGTGGAGAGCGAGCGGGTGGGGGGGTGCATTTGATTTTATTTTTTAATTATATATTATTTTTATTTTATTTTTAATTATATAATAATATATATATATATATCAGCGGGCCCATCTTTTTATATTTTTCACTCTCTTAATTTTTTTTTTTACTTTTTTTTTGCCACGTCATCATTTGAGGTTGTATTTAATTAAGATGAAAGTTGTTAAGGGGGGTAAATAAATACAAGTTAAGTTTAGTTGTCAAACTGAGTTTTCATGCCAAATTCAATAGTCAAATGATGTCTCTGATTATATGAGATAGTATAACCGGGGCAGCCGGTGATCAGAGAGATGACCAGAATATAATTAAAAAGATATCTGTCCTTGAACAAAGACATACTGTATATGGTTATTAAAGAGATGGTGGCTTCAAAGTAAATCAAAACCAAGCACGCTAATGGCACAATTGAACACTCAATCTCACATACATCACTCATTTTATTTTAATATTCATTTTCATTTGTATTCACGTCCAATCTTCATTGTCTGACTACTCCATTAAAAATCAATATATACAAATCGGCATTCCACATAAACCTAATTCAAATCTCCTACCAACGGCGACGTTTAGTTATTTAATAGTGTGATTTAAAAGTCTATGAATTAAATCGGTGCAAATTACAGAGATCAAGCGTGGTGTGGTGGAGTGACTGGTACCACTCTATCCTTAACTAAGAGGTCTAGAGTTTAAGCTTCCTTGGGTACGGAGTCACTCTTGTTAGGGAGTGCTTTGCGCCCCAATGTGGGACTACCCGGCACGAATTCGGATTAGTCGGGCCCCAACAGTGGCGGAGCCAGGATTTCCATCGAGGGGGTTCAAAATATAAAAAAATAAACATACGAAGAAGCCTAAGGGGGTTCAACAGCTACTATATATACATAAAAAATAATTTTAACCTTGTAAAAACAGTATTTTTTTCCGCCGAGGGGGTTCGGATGAACACCTTCGGCATAGTGTGGCTCCGCCCTTTGGGCCCCAATGCGAACACCAGACATCGGATGGAAAACCAAAAAAAAAAAAAAAAGTTCAAATTAAAACTCAATGCAAATAACATATGTTGGGTTCTTTCTTCATCTCTATCTAAATACCCTCGGTGATTAAAGCACGATTACCAGATACTTATACTAGTGAGATATGTAGCCCAAACCCCTTTCGCGATACAGTATATACAATATTGAAATAAGTTCTTATGTATATATAGTTTATGTTGAATCCCTTTAGCTTTTTCTGTACATTTACTTTTTTATATTTTAATTTTGTTTAGTAAAAATACTAAATCCACTGCTAATAACAATTAATTGGTACACAATAAAATAGTCCAAATGAGTCATCCAAGCTGACCGAACTTCTTATTAAAAAAAAAATCAGTCTTTATTAGTACGTAATTTGTTTGATTGACCCTCCTCCAGTGATGAGAACACAGCTTGATATCTGTATTTTTCATGCTTATACAACGATTAATATATCGCTCTAATAGATTCGTGAACTAGTTTAAAACGTGTCATCACCAAATTTTATGAAGAGAGATTAAGCGCGTTAGATTAGTCATTTCGTGATTGGTCCACGTTGATCCCTTATAGCTGCCGTCAACCTTAATTTCATACGTTATTACTTATTACTATTAACAAAAGGATTACTTTGAGTTTAAAACCCTAAACTACGTCCATTTCAGCGGCATCACATTCATGAATAATAATACTTGTTAATTCTTTCTTCGTTCATTCCTAAGGAACTTACCTGTCCCCTCTTTGATTTGTTTTATATAAGCTATTCTTAAGATGGATAACAATATTGCTAATGCGTTCTCTGATCTGTCACATTTATACTGGTGATGCAACTAATCAATGGATGGACAAGAAAAGAAGCTGCTTTGACTAATCTCATAAAGTTTTACGACCAAATAAAAAATACTCTTCAACTCTTAACGCAGATAAGTCAGAACAAAAACTTTTTATTCAAGTAGAGAGATGGATACGTTTACACATCCATGACCGAGGTAGATACAATCACGCTCAGGAGTGTTTTTTTTTCTTTTTTTTCTTTTTCCGAGAAGCAAATAATATTATTAAGTCAATAAATTGTAATTGGTTGAATCACCTAAGAGGTACAGCTCTCTCATCGGTGTCAAGATGTTCACCAAGAATAATTAATATACAAAGAGGTAGACATATAAAAATCAATCTGTATCAACATATTACATTAAAAAAAAAAAAAAAAAAAAGAAGTTTTAACCTATTTAGTCACAGTGGTGTTCGCTAAAATTTTCATAACCGTGTCAATATTTAAAGAAGTGAACAAATTAATAAATCACTCTAATAACAAGCGGTGTCATTCATTATATTAATATCCAATATTTTCATTTTTCTTATTATTTATATATAATTATATCTGAGAAAACATTTTACGAAGCGGTCTCCATGACGCCACTTAACACAAGGTATATCCACCTTTTTTTACACAAATGCAATTTTCTGGCGGAATGGGCGAAAATTGAATTCCCTGCAACGAGAATAGCTCTAGCACTGCTACTCATTCAGCATTTTTTTCTTTAGTAGGAAGTTAGTGTTAATATGTTATATGGTACGTGCTAAAAATACACATCTTACTAAAGAAAGAAATACACCGCACACAGCTGACATTTGCATATGTATGCCAAATTTATTGCTCAAGAGTTTTGGCCTCTCAATTTTGTTGCTAGCAAAATTTGCAAATTCAAACAAAACATAGGTTTGGGATGCCATTATTTCACGGCTATAAATTGCATGGCCTGCAATTTGGAACCTTTAAGTGTTAGTGATCTTTACCTAAACTAAGTCCAAATCGACATGATTAATTCATAACTTTATTCCTGATTGGAAATTTATACATGGTGCTTCAATGTGGGCTGTAGGATACTGACATTCACAAGAAGATGCTTCATTTCTTTCGCGATTTTAGTCTTTTGATAAGACCCTTTGCTCTATAAACCATATCCCCAAGTCCTTCCTTAAAATGATCATTTGATTTATATTGGTCATTGAAAACTAAAGAAAGAAAATACTTATTATCTCTCTATTCTAACTTGTTCGGGGAAATTGACCACACAATATACATTAACAAATCAAAAGATCGAAATTTTGACATAAACTAAATAAATATGTACAATTACAATATATTGTAGAAGTATCCTTGGTATGTATTGAACTACTTCAATTATCATGAGGGTTCTCAATTATAAGTACATGCATGTGAGTAAAGGTAATGAGAACGTATCATTAAATATTTCCTATATATAAATTGTATCAATATTTACGGAACAGATAAACAGAAATCAGTAAAGGTCAATAAATTCTTTTATTTGTTTTATTTCCTATAAGTACTTGAATTAGGTTTGGAAGGGAATTGTCTTTGATTTACAAGTGAATTTGTGTTTTCAGAGTTTTGCTTTATTTTTAAAAACAATAAAATGATTGGAGACAAGGAAGAAAAACAATTTTTTTTTTCTAATTTTAATCCATGTGAAAAAGCTAGTCTCGATTTGTGTGTTCATGTTTGCTTAAGTATGCTTTTAAATCCAAATTGTTGGTTCTCTATCTTCTGCTTCCAAGTTAACTACTGCATATCAAAACAAATAATTAAAGTGCATTTCGTTGCTTAAGGCTTAATAAAATCCACTAATACGCAGTAAGAGGTAAAATGACTAAAATCGCAGCTTTTAATATCTTCAACTCTAAAAAGTTACCATCAAAGGGTGCAGTCCGCTTCTCCCTTAATCAGAAGTCGAGTTCGAGTTCTGAATATGAAAAAATTCTTAATAGCAAGTAAATCTTTCAGAAATAAGCCCAATTGGCGCAAATTCAGATATAATCGGTCTCTAATGTGGATACCCAACATGGCCGAAAAATTATAAAAAAAAAAAAAAAACTCTAAAAAGCTAAAATCCCATGTCCTTATCAGCATCCAATTGCTTCGACTTGTTTCACACTTTCCCCATAACCCTGGCAACACGTCACCTTCTCTTCGTATCCACGTAGACAAAGAGTCGGCAGGGTGGGCCCTACCATATCACCGTAACCAACAGATAATACCCCACCTAAGATAACAACCCAACTTAGTCCAAAAAAATCTCAGCCCACCCGACCTCTTTGCGGCCCAAACCCAAGGTCCAAGAAACTTCATAACCCAATGGCTTTACCCCAAGTGTCCAGTACACGTGTCCCTTAATTCTCACATCCTAAGTACATTTACACTGTACTGAATCGCTCCAGTCAAAACATAACAAATTAGTTCACGCGTAGGGATTGGTGCCACGTGTTGTTCAAGATTATTTTCCTATAAATAAGCTAACGGTATCCTTAACCGACTCTATGTCCAAATACCAAATTGTCAACTTTCCTGAATGAAAACACAGCACATCTCAAGATCATAAGGAAAAAGAAAAAAAACAGAGAGAAAATCTTCAAATTTAAACCTTAAACTATCAATTTGTTCGATGATTCAAAGATTTGAACGGAATGATCGCCGGATTTTGACATTTCCGGCAGTCCATCCATGTGAGGGGATATCTCCAGCTACCCTTTTGGATTCTTTGATTACTTTGTCTCGAAACATATGCAATTACAAATCGAATTTCTTTGCAACTCAACGAAGAAATGTTCGCGAAACCATTAGGCAAGTGGGAATCCTCTTGATTTTTTTCGAGGAAATCAAGGATCATCTTCCTAGTAATAGAGATTCCACTGTTCTTTGTTTTGCAGAACTCCACACAACATTCCAAAAGCTAAAGTTTTTATTAGATGATTGCACGCGTGAGGGGGCGAAAACTTGGATGCTTATGAAAGCCCACTCTGTAGCGAGTCAATTTCGAGTTTTAGTTAGAACAGTGGCTACAGCACTTGATGTTCTTCCTTTGAATTCTCTTAATATTTCCAGAGAAATCAAGGAATTGGTCCTAATGGTGTCCAATCAAGCACAGAAAGCAAAAATGGAGCTCGACCCCGAAGACGAAGATGCCACGAAGAGAGTAATTGTGATTGTGAACCAATTTGAGAATAAATTCCAGCCTGACCCCTGTGTAATCAAGAAATTTCTGGATTATCTTGATATCACAACTTGGTCACAATGTCACAAGGAGATTAAATTCTTGGAGGAAGAGATTAATTTTGAATCTTCTGAGAATCACGAAAGGGAAGTGCCTATGTTAAGCGGTTTAGTAGGATTATTGAGCTACTGCAGAGGAATTCTCTTTGAAGACTCTGTTTATGGGAACAGTGATCAATCAGATGGAACATCCAATCTTGAAACTTTAACTTGCTTGAATCCTGAGGATTTTAGGTGCCCCATTTCTCTCGAACTGATGACGGATCCTGTAACAGTGTCCACGGGGCAGACATATGATCGCGCTTCCATTCAAAAATGGCTCAAAGCAGGAAATCTCCTCTGTCCCAAAACAGGGGGGATACTACAAAGCACAGAGTTAGTTCCTAATTCAACTCTCCGGAAGCTTATTCAACAATTCTGCTTTGATAATGGAATATCCATAACTAAATCAAGGAAGACAAATCGTGATATATCGCGGACTATTTTGCCAGGAAGTCCAGCAGCTGCTGAAGCAATCAAATTCCTCTCCGAATTTCTTGCTGGCAGGCTATATTTTGGATCAGATCAGCAGAAATCCAAGGCTGCTTATGAAATTCGTTTACTGGCAAAATCAAATATTTTTAACCGTTCCGTGTTAATTGAAGCTGCAAGCATCCCCGCACTCTTACAAATGCTTAGCACAAATGATCCATCTATGCAAGAGAACTCAATTTCCGCCTTGCTCAAGCTATCGAAACATTCCCAAGGAAAGAAAGTGATAGTGGAGAATCGGGGCCTGAATTCGATTCTAGATGTTCTTAAAAATGGCCTAACTATGGAAGCTAAGCAAACTGCAGCTGCGATAATTTTCTACATCTCTTCACCTCGCGAATACCGCAAGCTGATAGGCGAAAATCCTGAAGTATTTCCAGCTTTGGTGGGACTAATCGAATACGGTACAAGTTGTGGGAAAAAGAATGCGATTGTTGCAATATTCGGGCTACTTTTGAGTCACAGTAACCATGAGAGAGCACTTGGTGCTGGAACAATTCCAGCACTAGTCAATCTTTTAGCTTCTTCAGATAAAGTTGAACTAAACACAGATGCACTCGCGGTTTTAGCTACATTAGCCGAAAGAACTGAAGGGTCTTTTGCGATTTTAGAAGCCTCAGCGTTACCAGTAATCTTGAGTCAATTACAGAATATAACATCTCGAGCTGGAAAAGAGTATTGTGTTTCTATTTTGTTTCTTTTATGCATCAATAGTGGTGCCGAGGTAATAGCCGCTCTGGTAAGAGAGAAACAGCTTATGCCGCTTCTTTATTCACTTTTGACAGAAGGAACCAGCCAAGCAAAGAAGAGGACACGATCACTTATCAGAATTCTGCAGAGATTTTGTGAAACAAGCACTTCTAGGTTTGTGAGTGAAGTTCCACAAGAACAATTTATTGATGTAAGGTGAAAGGTTGAAGGATTTAATTTTTGAATCTTCCGATTCTCCATGTAACTATCTTGATCCCTGAGTCCTGATTGTTGTAGTTACTTGTGTCATGTTTAGCTCCTTCTTTTTTTTTAGGAGCTAAATGCAGTTGATTTAGGAACTTAGACTTGAATAAATTTGTATACAATTCTTTGGTGTGATGATAATGAATTTAATCTTGTATGATAACTGGGGCATGAATCATGACTAGTGGGAAAATTGTAAATAGGGTGAACATAATTTTTTTGGTAATATATAGACGTTGATTCCCCTTGACATAAGTGAAGATTATAATTTAATGGGAAAAGAGGTTCAAAAATTTCTTGAGGCTAGGTTCAAATTTTAAGTGTGACATTTGGTTTCGCCAGCAAGACAACAATCTGCTTCTAAAATACTTGCTAGTATAGGAGAGTAATGTCTGTACGATGGTAGTTTATGTTTTTCTTCCATATACAGCGGATAGATATTTCTTGTGTAGACGCGGTTGATTTGACATATAACGGTACTTATTGCCCGTCGATGGTTAGTTGAGACAGAAATGAGGGTTGATATATGACCACAAAAACAAAATATCCACAAGTGAGACTAGTATTTACGCGTCTAAGCTTTTGGTTTTTGATGGAGAACTTTAATGTGATAATACATCAACACTGGCTGATTTTTGACTAACCTTGCTTTTGATTTTGCAGCTATAACTAGTTTTGCAGCATTCTCTGAACTACCTAGTGCAGGAAGGAGAATATTAAATCTAGACAAGCTCCAGGTTCCTAATCTTGAATCCATCTATGATGTGCCCAATAGTGACTAATACTAGCGGGTGTTTGGATTGGCTTATTTTAAATGTTTTTTGGTTTTTAAGTTCTTTTTCTATTTTTTATAGTGTTTGAAAGAGATAAAAAATGCTTTAAGCATTTATTTTTGGGTCAAAAAATAATATAAAAATAAGTCTAAAGTCAAAAGTTGGTATTGCTAACATATGACTTTTGCTTATAAACTATTTTAAAAACCCAATCCCAACACCCTCCTACTCAAGTTCTGCTTTCGTTCCAAGCAATCTGGAATTGGTTTTATAAGGTCTTTGCAACCATTTTCCTATATTCGAACCAATTAATCTTATTATTGAACTTTTGTGTCCCAGAATAAAATTAAGAGCCATTAGAAGCTAAGAAGTTTTATGAATATCACATTTATCTTTAGATTGATGTTCAAACATGTAAACAAACTAAAGAAAAATATTAATGTGAGTGCAATAACTAATGGCAATTATGAGCCTTAACCAATCTTGTGTACTTCCACATAAATCTTTTTACTGTTTGTCTTTTGGCTAAATTTGCATTCTTGATGATTGATGACAGACTCGAAGTCTCTCGGGAACATTTTCCTCCATATGAATGTTAGTACGTTTTTATTCAATTATTTTTAACTTTGAACACCTTCAATTCGTAACATGTGTGAAGTGGGTCGAGTCATTTTAGGCGATACTTTTTCATTTCATTATTTATATATGCTACTCACATCATTTGTTTGATACAAACATTTTTAATTTTGTTTGATTTGATCTATCTTATCGGACATATTGGAAATCTAATGCAAAGAAAATTGGAAATTATAATTAAAAAAACACAAAAAAAATCTTCAAACTTGTCTTTGATCAAAATTGATGCTTATAAAAATTATATACAATTTTCAAGTACTTCCATGTTTGGTTAGATGATCAGATCAACCTTAATCCAGCCAAATAATATTATTTACCAAAATGAAACGAATTGCAAAAAAACAAAAGTTTGGTGCATGGAGGGGGCAAAATGCATATAAACAAAAATAGGAGGAATAAAGTGAAAAGAAGTAGGAACCTTTTCCACACATACAAACGACGCCGTCTAAGGGTTGCCTCCAGCCCCTAGAGAAACCTCACAGTTGCCTTTATAAAGTTTTCTTCACTCCAGAAAATTCTAGATTCCAATCTAACCCTGACAACAAGTAAAATCTTTGTTCTTAAAATCTCTCCTTATCTCTGTAAGTTTAATTTACGAAGTCCTTTCAATTTCCAGTTTCCAGTTAGAATTTGTGTACGCACTCATGTTCTTCGTTGAACGAAGCTAGGGTTTTACCATCCTTATATGCTTTCTTCGAGTTATTTGTTTATTTATAGTTTATTGTTTTGTTTTCGTATTGTAGGAATTGGCAATGGCGACTGAACAACCAAAGCCAACGGCTGAAGACGTGAAGATGGATCTATTCGAAGATGACGACGAATTTGAGGAGTTTGCAATTGATCAAGGTGAATAAGCATCAAATCGTTAATTCTGCTCTTTTATTTATCCTTATATTTAAGTGTTGTATTTTCCGAATTAATTAAACTAAAGAAGTAACTGTTGAAATTCTAGAGAGGAGTTAATTGTATTATTTAAGTGGTGATTTCTGCAAAATATGAGGTGGTAATGTATGATGCTACCTGCACTTTAAATCAGGAAGGAGTTGAAATTTAAATAAGGTTAGAATTCCCTTGATATCTACTTCTAAAGCTGTATTGTTGCTGTTGCTTTTGAGTTCCATGTGGTTTATTTTCAATTTCGATACCTCAAAATGTCTAGTGTAACTTTTGTTGATATAAGTTTAGTCTTTTCTTCTTTCTTTTTTTGTTGCTTAAACCATTGAATACCATCTCCAGTCAAGCCAAATTTATTCAAACTTTGTTATTTACTGGTTGTTTCTCCTTCTAGATATACAAGTCAAATGAAATCAGAATGTCTCCAGCCCTAGTGAATTAGGTCATGTTTATTGTGAATTGAATACTTACATTTTAACTTTTGAACTGAAAGGAGTGAGGAGAAGTACGAGTAATTTTTTCTATGCTAGTCGATTTGATTTTACTGAGTTGATGAATACAGCACATTGATTAAGGCGGTCTGTTTTTAGATTAGATGTCATATAGACTTTGATATACTATCAAAATTGCTTGTGGTTCATATAAAGCTGTAGACAAGACCAAACCCTCTCAAACAGTTACACTTTGCTCAATTATGGTTTATCCTATCCATGTAGGCATGTACAAGCCTCCACTACTTGTTTATTGACCCAACTAGCAAGTGAGAAAGCACGCAGTTGGTATTCATTTAGACTTACCAAATAACAAACTTTTATTGCCCGGCCATATTATATTAGAACTGTAGTTATTTTTTTTTTTTTTTGATGAAATAAGTGGTATATTAATAACAAGGCATCCAGGGGATGCGAGATTTACAAAAGTAGGAAAGTCAGCTCTAGAAAAGGCAAAAATAAAACCTATCATAAAGCTAGAGAGCTGACAAAATCCAAGAATTGGTCAGGGTCATACAAAGGGGTATGGTTAACCCAACTAAAAAGTAAGACTAGGCATCTGCCTTTAAAAATGGAGCTGTTAGTTGCGATGCCATCAAAACATCTTTGGTTCCTTTCTGTCCATAAACCCCACACAACAACAGCGGGAACCATAGACCAGATTCTTCTGATGGACTTCTCAACTTTCCAATTGCCCCAACTTACAAAAACTTGCCTGAGACTATTCGGCAAAACCCACTGGAGACCAAAAAGGGAGAAGAACATTGACCAAATGTCTCTAGCAATCGGGCAGTGCAAAAAAAGGTGGTTGACAGTTTCAAGCCTGTTCAAACACATGTAGCATCTGTTAACTGTATTGAAGCCTTTCCTGTTAAGATTATCTATAGTGGAACAAGAGTTGTTCAAAGCTATCCAGCAGAAAGCACTGATCTTGGGGGGCAATTTGACCTTCCATATCAGCTTCCATGGCCACTGGTCAATCAGAATTTTGTTGGAATTCAAGAGCTGATAATTAGCCTTTACTGAGTATGATCCATCCATGCTAGTGCCCCATTTGAGCATGTCATTTCTCAGTGGGTTAACAACACTGGAATGCAATCTTCCCAGAAGCGCTGCAAGTTCATCAAATTCCCAATCATTCAGGTTCCTTCTCAAGTTGGGGCACCAAGTATGCCCCTCCCAGTTTTGAGAGACAGTAGAGTTAGGATTAGAGGCAATGGAAAAAATCATAGGATAGAGCTCCTTCAAGGGATTCTGCCCTAGCCAGTTGTCTTCCCAGAAGCGAATGCGGTTCCCATTGCCTACATGTAAAGATGAGTTAGAAGAAAAAACAGTCCACAACTTCCTAATTTCTTTCCACAATCCGCAGCCGTGAGGTGATCTGCTGAGATTAGAAACCCAATGGCTATCATTTCCATATTTAGCCTGGACCACTTCCTTCCACAATCCCATATTCTCTTGGTTGTACCTCCAATGCCATTTCATAAGCATGCTTTTATTATGGAGTGCCAAATCCTTCACTCCTAGCCCACCAAGAGATTTTGGGATGGTGACCTTGTCCCAATTCACCAAATGAAGTTTGTGGTTCTCATCTTTGTCATCCCATAAGACTAAGCACCTAAGCCTGTCAAGCTGCTTCAAGACTTCACCTGGTACGGGAAATAAGGACATGAAATAAGTTGGGATGCTGTCCAATACACTGTTGATCAGTGTAATTCTGCCTCCAAGAGAGAGATATTGTTGTTGCCAAGAGGCCAATCTTTTTTCAAATTTTTCAATCACCCCATTCCAAGCTTCAACAGACTTGTAGCTAGCACCCAAAGGAAGTCCCAGATAGGTAGTTGGGAGGGTCCCTGTACTGCAACACATTATCTCGGCCAGATCTTCCAAACCATTAACCATATTCACCGGATAGATTACACTCTTAGACATATTGATGTGAAGTCCAGATATAGCCTCAAAGATCATTAAGGTAATATTAAGATGTTGAACCTGAGTCCTCTCAGCACCACAAAATATAAGGGTATCATCAGCAAATAGTAGGTGGGAGATAGAGATTGATTGACCAATCCTGTTGCCCACATCAAATCCCTTCAACCAGTGAAATTCTTTTGCCTTGTCAAGCATCCTGCTAAGTCCCTCCATTGCTATGATAAAAAGGAAAGGGGACAGAGGATCCCCTTGCCTTATTCCTCTCTTGGGAGAAAAAAATCCAACTGGACTCCTGTTAATAAGAACAGAGTATTTAACAGTAGAAAAGGAGAACCTGATCCATCTGATCCACCTGTCTCCAAATCCCATTTGCCTCAAAATAGAGATTAGGTATTTCCAGTTAAGTTTGTCAAAAGCCTTTTCTATGTCCAGTTTAAAGAGCAGACCAGGAACACCACTTTTTAGTCTCCAATCTAATACTTCATTGGCAATAAGGGAAGCATCAGTTATCTGTCTACCTTTTATGAATGCATTTTGATAGCCTGAGACCAACTTCCATATTACCCTTTTGAGTCTTTCAGAGAGCACTTTAGCCACTATCTTGTACACACTGCCTATCAAGCTGATGGGTCTGAAGTCCTTTAGTTCAATTGCCCCTTTCCTTTTAGGGATAAGGGCTATGAAT
Source organism: Lycium ferocissimum (assembly GCF_029784015.1). Taxonomy (NCBI): domain Eukaryota; kingdom Viridiplantae; phylum Streptophyta; class Magnoliopsida; order Solanales; family Solanaceae; genus Lycium; species Lycium ferocissimum. The sequence goes on along the minus strand of NC_081346.1, from coordinate 8,823,346 downwards.
GAGGCATTAAAGGATTTCACAATATGACAGTTGGTGTGGAAATGGTTGAAGGTGTTCATGACATCCTGCTTGATAGTGGACCAGCAATTCTTAAAAAAAGCCACAGTAAATCCATCTGGTCCAGGACTCTTATCTGGAGCACAAGAGTTGATAGCATTGAGGACTTCTTCTTCTTCAAATGAACATTCTAAGGTTTCTTTGTCTACATTGTCAAGACAATTCAAACCTTCAAAATCAGCGGTAGGCCTCCATTCTTCATTCTCAGAGTATAGTTCTTGGTAGAAGTCCAAGATCACTTGCTTAATATGTTCTTTATCCTCAATAATGTCATCAGCCACTTGCAGCCTGTCGATACAGTTGTACCTCCTATGAGAATTGGCAATTCTCTGAAAGTACTTAGTATTTCTATCCCCTTCCTTCAGCCACAAGCATCTAGATTTCTGCCTCCATGAGATTTCCTCAGCCTTGGCTAGTTGTTGAAGTTCCAATTTTAGTGTCAAGGATTTGTTGGTCTCGTCTTGAGTCAACACTCTATTTTCAGCAACTTGATCCAACATTTGCAGCTCCTCCAAAGCCTTGTTGATCTTAGTGTTGACGCTACCGAATACTTCCTTGTTCCAAGTGACCAGGTCCTTTTTAAGCATTCTGAGCTTCTGAGAGAGCACAAAATCTGAGGATCCAGTCACTTCATACCCCTGTCACCACTGTTTCACCAGATCACCAAAGCCTTCATGTTGTAACCACATGTTCTCGAACTTAAAGTAGGAAGGTTCAGATGTCCAATCCCCACATTCTAGAGCTATAGGGCAATGATCAGAGACAACTTTGGGTAGAGCTTTTTGAGAGATAACCCCAAAGTGATCACTCCATTCAGAAGAGACAAGAAACCTATCAATTCTGGAGGCTTGAAGAAAATCGGCATTCCTGGTCCAAGTGTAGAATGCCCCTTGAAGAGGAAGGTCAATCAGTCCCATATCTTGAATGAAATCAGAGAAAACACTCATTGCCCTGGATCTCCTGATGCAATTGTATCTTTCATTCTCGAATCTACAAACATTGAAGTCCCCACCAACCACCCAACCTTCATCCCATAATCCTCTAACATCAGCCAGTTCCTCCCATAATTCAGCCCTCTCCCAATTAGTGTGGGGTCCATAAACGCCAGTAAAGCAAAACCTAAAATTAGAATGCACCCCTTCCAACATAGTTGTGATAGTAAACTGACCTTGTTGGGAGTCAAGACAGTTCCATTGTCTCTTGTCCCATATAATAATTACGCCTCCTCTAGTACCACAAGCCCTCAATTCAGCCCAACCAACCCATCTGGAACCCCAAATTTGTGTGATAGTAGCCACTGGACAGCCATCTGTTTTGGTCTCTTGCAAGCACAAAATGTCTGGTTTCCATTTTTGCATAAGAGCCCTGATAGTACTCCTTTTGCTCATATCGTTGAGCCCCCTCACGTTCCAGCTAATAAGTTTTAATTTCATTCAGAGAAAGCTTTTGAAACCTGCCCCTAGCTGATCCTTCCCTTTTTCATAAGTAACAGTGCATTCCATATTCCTAGCCTCTCTTACCCCTTTCTTGGCAGAGCTCCTTCCCCCATTCTTCTTTGCTTTTTGTAGCATTAATTGAGCTTGTCTTCTCTGTACCATCCTGAGAATCATATCGAACATCTTGTGCTCGAATCCAGCCAAATTAACTCCAAAGGCTTTGCAAGCCTTAGTCATAAACAGCTTGGTCCAGTGAGAAGTCTCGATTACCGTAGGTGTGTTGATTAAACAATTCCCATTATTTAACCCATCATGCAGAACTAACGAGTGTGTCTCGCTGCCAGAGAAGGAAGAGATTTCAAAATCCATGGAGTTGTCAATAGGATAGTCGTTTAGCAATGTCGGAATAGAGTAGAGAGGGGGATCGGCTTCATCATCTGCGTCCTCTGCTCCGAATTTCTCTGTATTTTGATCAGAAAGGGCTACCACAGCCTTTTCAATGGTGGGGTCGTTAATGAAACTTCTGGGATAATGTTGAATTTGGGCTGGCCCTTTTGCTTTCCAACTCTTTATCTGTCTGGGCTTTGCTCTTGATTTGGGCCTTTTCCTTTTGGGCTTGCTGCTATTGTTGTTATAATAATAATAGGGGTGGTCCCTGTTAAGGGAGTTAGAAATATTGACTTCACAGTTGACCACTTGTTGGGCTGAATCAAATAAAGATCCGGCCCACTGACAGTTTTTGGAATTCAAAATTTGAACAGGCTCATCCCCTTCTTTGGACCGAAGGTCCATGGACCAAAGGTTATTAGGGTAAGTTCTTTTGTCTCTTCCAGCCATACTCCGATTAGCAACAACTTTCGAGGGGCTATCCATGATAATGGAAAGTTCAAAGGAGCAATCCCCAGACGGAAGTTCCGGTTTGCGAGATCCGAATCCTTAACAAGGATACGAGCCCATAGGAGATTGCTTCTTTTCTTGGTATCCTCGTCAGCATCGACATATCCACCGCATTTACCGCCAATGAACCTAAGGCTTTCCTCAGACCATTCATGCAAAGGGATTCCAAAGACCCTTATCCATTTTCTCCCCTGCTCTTCTGCCACCTTATTGTTCCTCAAGACCGGCGACCACCAGTCGAGTGAGAGCCTTCTCCCATTGTAGAACCAGTCGCCAATCTTGACCCGCTCAGCCTCTTGTCTCGATGGCAGTTCGAAAAGGAAGAGGTTGTGAGCAAGAGCTGAGACCTTCAACCCAGCTGTCATCGACCAGCGACTATAGAACCATTTCTGGATAACATCCAGTGTCGGATTAGCACTAAAAGAGTCATTGAAAGTCCCCACCAAACATCGGCTCAGAATGTGTTTGTTTCCGCTCTCCGAAGTGGACTGACCATTCATGACAGGCCAAGATTGGATGCTAGCAGCTTGAGTGTAGGATATCTCCGGTGAAACAAACCTTTGCAATACCGGCTTTGACTTGCCCAGAAATTTGAGCACCTTTTCAGCAAAATCGCACCAGCCTGCATTATAATCCTTTTCTGGAAGGATGATTGCGGTTTTCCTTGCCCCATTCCATTTCTCGATTCGAGTGAATCGCCCATAAATATTGTAATTTTGGTACACCCTATGTAATATGTTTTGCTGCTTTCTTCCCCATCTTCTATATAAATTCCCCGCCCCTTTTGATGCTTGCTTCAAAGAGTCACATACCCATCGAAGGTTGCTTTCATCAAGCTTAATCTTGCTAACAAAACGATTGCTTTTCTCTGTAATAAGGAACCATCGGAATTGCCCTTCACTGATGTCTAAAATCTCAAAAGATTTTTCTCCTGATGGGAAAATCAGCCTATCCCCCATCCCAAAAGATGGCTGAACCTAGGAGAGGCCTCGCCGGAGAGAGAGAGAGTAACGGCGAGAGGCAGACTCGATGCTAGAGAGGAGAGAGAAGATAAGAAAAGGCTGGGTTATTTCGGAATAGTCTAGGGAGGAGAGAGAAAAGAAGAGAGGAGGCTGGGTCATGTCGGAACAGTGGTTGCTACTGTCGGCGTGAAGGTTTGAGGAGAGAGAGTGCCGGAAAAGGTTATTTTAGGTACAACCTCGATTTTAGTGCCTGGGAGCATTTTTCTCCTAGAACTGTAGTTATTCCTCAAGAAGAAAACTGTCACCATTCCTTTACCAGCCTATCTTGCATGGAGTCATGGACATTGGTTTAGGTATATGTTATTGCCGTGCATCTAAAGGTCGGATTCGTTTTACCTAAACTTAGGATTGGGAGACATGGATTGATGTAGTAGTGCTGGTGCTAATTTATGACTAATAAATGTATAGTATAGTATGCATATACATTTCAATAATTAAATTGAAATGAATTTGAACTGTAACAAATTTAATTCAGTTCTTTTTAAGTACTAAATTTTAATTTCATATGTATATCATACAATAGTAAAAATTTTCAGATGTACATATGTGTGTGTTTATATACAGCAAGTAAAAATATATAAAGATGTATAAATTGAAGAAACCAAAAATCCAGCCACCAGTAAGTCTCGACCGTAGCTGTAGTCAACACATCCCAGGTAAGTTGACCAGATACGGTGCATATCCCACACCCACGCTCAAATCTTGTTGGATTGACACGGGTGTTGCGGGAGGCTTTTAAGAATTAGTGTGACATTATTATTGATAACTATTGCACAATAATAAGTGACACTAGTTTATAACGTAGTTGCATGTTTATATTACCTCTGTTCAAGATCTTTGCTGATATCAGAGTAAAATGGAGCAAACCCTCTTTTCCAATAAATTATTTAACGATTTTCTTCATGAGGGTCAGGTTGACTAATTCTCCGTCTCTAATCTCTATTGATCAACTTATTCTGAAAAATACAAACCATGTGTGATATGTTAAGGAGACTTTTGTTAAGATACCATCAAATGTATAAGTTAAGCTTGAATAGTATTTGATGGTCAAACAAGAACGTTATTGATTCTTCAAATTGAAGGTTGCTGAAAGATTCCTATCAGCCAAAGTTGCTAAAAGAAAACCGAATAGAAGGAATAATATTTTTTAAGGCCTCATTTGTTTTCATTAAGATTAAGACGTCTGAATCTGAATGCACATCTAAATGATTAAGATGTTATCTCTAGATCTGAACACTGAATGGTTAAGACTATTTGTTTTTCAACATCTGAATCATAATGTATTTATTTAAACATAATAAATATAAAATTCAAATAAAAAAGTAACTAAATATAAAAAATAAATAAAATTTAATAAAATAAAAATACTATTTGATAAAAAAAATTAAACATTTATATTTGCTAGTAATGATGGAGATGTTTATAGTGGTGGTGGGTGGTGGGTTAGGTTTTGGGGGGTGGGGTAGAAGGTGGTGGGAGGCTTGTGGGGGTGGTGGTGGGGCAGGTGGTGGTGGTGCGGCAAATGTCCGGGGGTGGTGGTGGTAGTTGGAGGAGGCGGGGGTTGGAGTAAGGTAGGTGGGGGGTGAGGGGTGGGTAAGTGAGGTTGGGGTGGTGTTGGTGGTGGTGGTGGTGGTAAGTGGGGGGGGGGGTAGGGTTGGGTGTAGGTAGTGGAGGGTTTGGGTGCGTGGTGGTGGGGTGGATAGGGCGAGGGTGGGTTTATAGGGTGGGGGTAGTGGTTAGGGTAGGTAGGGTTGGGGTGGTGGTGGGAAGAAGGGGGTGGGGGAGGGGTGGAGCTGGTGGTAAAAATTATCATACAAAATACCTCTTAATGATATTAAGACTTTGTTCAAAATCTTAATGATTAAGACCCATTCAGATCAAATAAGTGCTTAGATCTTAATGTAAACAAATGCACTTAATGGCATAAGACCTGAACCATTCAGATTCAGACCTCCATTAAGTGCAAACAAATGAGGCCTAAGTAAGTTTGAGCAACTTGTGCATTTTCTTTTGGAGCTCTATCACGTCACGTGGAGCTCTTTCGTAGACATTTATTATTAATGGGGGACGAGACGCAGAAAGGGTCAGAAATATTACGCCACCACAGGAATTAACATGATCTGCTAAGGGGAAAGCTTGGTTCAAAAGGAATTTGGTTTGATAAATGGGATACATATAACAATTAAAAAAAGGGATCCATATATCGATCTTTCTATTAAATCCATATATGGATTTTATTTTACCTCAATCTATTGAGTCAGGTAACTAGCAAGATACTGAGAGGAAATAATAGAAAGATCTGTGGATGAAGAGAGTATTTTGCATGTAATTATATCTCTTGGATAGGAACCTAAGTAGTGTTTGGAGGAGCTAACTTTTAAGGTTTAATGTTGAAGGGGGTCCTAGAGATAGATGGTTTTGGTTGGGGCCTATCTTGATGATTAATGAGTTTGATCTCACCTTTAATATGCTCATTTTTATTTTGTCCAATTAAAAATGCTATGGAAGGTTTCTCTTCTTTTAGATGTCTGAAGTCATTGCTTGCAAGTGTTATTCTCCTGATGAAGTAAGAAACTTTTTATTATAAAGAGAAAAACACTAAAAATATGCTGTGATATACAGTTGCTTGCAAGTGTTTGTAAGACTCCTTTGGTTGAACAATATATTGACAAATGCTTGTGTTTTCTATAAGAAAAAAATGCTCATGTAAAATTAATGAGGTAATGAATCTGGAAGGGAAAATTGCTTTGTCATTATAAATCAAGTTATTTTGCTCTGCTTTCCTCAAAGGTTGCACTAGAACTTTGGCAACATTCTCCTTAACGAGACCTATCTTTGAGGATGCCTGACAATTTTTTATTTAAATTAACAAATTCAAAAGTGGTCCCGACGGAACTTTTTCTGAACCACTGCATGGAGCAACATCTGCTAACAATTAAACCAGAATACAATCCGATAAGCATGCTATGTCATTTTCCATGGTTTCATTTGAGAGTCAAGTAGCTTATTAAGTTAAAGAGTCTTTAACCGTGTTTCCCATATTCTTCCATGTTGAATAAATAGATGCCTTCTAAGATTGATCGTAGCACGTCTTAGATATTAGTAGTATTTTGTGGTCACATTTGAGTCTTGATAACTGATAACCAACGTCGGTGTTTGAACTTTTCTATCGGCTTCTCAATTCAGGAATAGAGTTTTACCCATTTTTATCCTTTTTGCGTGCCCTTGAAAAACAAAGGGTCCTATGTTTTCCTTTTCCCGTTGATGTATTTGTTGGAAAATTTACTATTCTGGGTGGACTCTAGGACTACTTTGCTGTTATTTTTCTGCTGAGATTTCGTAGTAACATCTCTCATGACTTTCATATATAAATATAAAATCATCAGAGTGGGAGGACAAAGAGGAAGGAAAAGAAGTAACCCAACAATGGGAAGATGATTGGGATGATGATGATGTCAACGATGACTTCTCTCTGCAGCTCAGAAAGGAATTGGAAAGCAACACTGAGAAGAAATGAGCTGCATTTGCATATGAACTCTTTTTCTTCGCAACATTGGACCATGTTATTTCTATTCTGGGTTCAGATGTTTCCATATGTTTGTACTCTTTATTTTACTGATGAAACTTAGCTTTCACCTTTTTGTTGACAGTACGAGACTTACGGCACACAAACATAAATTTAGTTTGAGCAGAAAAAAGTTAGTGGGATTTCGTCTACCTCTTAAGTCTGATTGGTTTTCCAATACTGGAGAATGTATTTATTGTATATACCCGTTGGAGGATTAGGTTTGGAGAGAACTAGAATGCCAAAATTGTACACTGGACAGTGGTTGAGCCAACAGCTTCCACCCATCGTAAGTAGGTTAATACATATGCCCATAGTTGAAGGAGTTCCCTGAATGGCTTCCATTCAGGTGGTTTGTGATGTAAGGCCATTTGCTGGAATTCATTGCCTATATTGATCTTTGATTGGGAATGACCGAGTTCTTGAAAAATGTGATAATCAAAAAAAGAAAAGGAGTGAGGTTAGGGCGTTGTAAGAAGGAACTCCAAGGAAAGTGTGAATATTTTCCATGTTTTATCTTATTTTTTCTTGTGGGAACCCAATTATAGGGTGTATAGGTATTCATACCTTTATGTGCCCGTCCGTTCCTTTCCTTCTTGTTAGGACGGAAAATGAAGGGAAATTAATTTGAGAGGAAGAGGCAGGAACATGGTACGGCTGGTAAAAAAATTGCTTGGCTGCTGCAGCTTAGGTAATTTGATAGTGCCCCAGAGATTCCTGTATGTTGGTGAATAACAAGACTTAAAGCATTTACCTTGTTGGCAATGCAATAGGTTCTAGCTCCACCCTTGTCGTTTGGTCTTATGTTCTAGGGCTGAATTGTCACTTGGCTGCTTGGGAGCAGCTTCTAATGGTTTGTGCCGTTCTGGTATCCACTATGTTGATCGAGGGTAGATTAGAAGCATACCTTGTTAGCACTTGGTTCTATGTTTGGAGGCCGTATTAGATAATAGATACCATATCGAATAACTGGGCGTTCAGTATTTTATCAGCATATTAGCAACATAGCATAGTACACCGTATAAATCCATGTCGAGGGATAGACGGCATTAACGGCATTAATGATGTGTGTGGGGCTGCGTCATAAAAATCCTTAGGGGTCGTTTGGTGCATGGTATAAGCTAGAATATCTCAGCACTAATTTTTTATATCATGTTTGGTAGAAGGCAGGGATAAATTTATACCTTGTACCAAACAAGGTATAAAATGCATCCCATCCCAAGAGATGGGATATCCCTTCTTATCCCACTTATACTGGGATTATTTTATACCATCTTTTAGATAGTATAAAATAATCCCAATAGATGGGATAAATTAGTCCCGGAATTATAATCCCGGGATAATTTTGCCTACCTACCAAACGACCCCTTACAGTTGGAAAAAGAAGTGACTAAGTTGCAAATAAAAAATCAGACAAGAGATTAAAAAAAATGATTTTCTTCTATTCAAATTGTAAGTAGTCCTAGAATACCATTTCCTTGTACTTTAGCGCCCGAATACGTCTTATTGTAATAAAAATCGTTATAGCGGTCAACTATAATCTGTATTTGTAATTTTACCTCATTCGTGTAAGATTCTAATCTATTGTGATAATCTGCCCTCGCATTATTCAACTTACTGGATAGAGAACTCTAGCTACGGTTGTCAGAGCGGAAATTTTCGCTAGGGATAGTTATTTAGTACATGTCTTTTTTTATTTCTCTCGCAATTTATGGACTTTTTAGATTACGGTCTAAAAATTTATTCTAAGCGAATTGCAAATTTTATGAGAAAATGTAAGATCACGTATAAAATTTTATAGATGTTAGACGATAGTCAAATGTTTTATCAGTTTAAAAAACTATATTTACTAATATTTAAAAACAGGGACAAAATTCTAAAAGAAGCCGAAGATATGTTTTTCTTTGCTCATTACGAATATTTTTAGTTTTATGATCTTTTTATAAAAGATTTTCATCTTTTACATACAAGAGATTAGGAAAAAAAAACATAAGAGATCTGGAAAAGATTATTTTCTTTTATTTAAATTGTAGAGGGCAAGAGATTTCATTTTTTCAAATGAAGTTGCATTTGTTTGAATCAGCCTCGCATGAGCAGACACAAACTCGACCTATCCCTCCCAAGTTCCGTCCTTATTAGTTTTGGACAATGCCATAATGTTACTAACTTCTCCCGCCAATTGTGCGATTCTAATTGATGTTAGCGTCCTTTTCTTCGATTTGGTTTGAGTGGAGGAATCGAAGCATTACTTTTCTACTATATAGAAATGAGAATGTTGGGGTTTTGTCGTCCTCATAAACTTGCATCCTCATTGAAAGCTTGACTTGTGTGGTCCAACTTTTAGATTTATTGTCCCATTTTATTTTACTCTTGAGTTAATTTCATATTGTTTCAATTGACACCATGTAATTTTGTAAATAACAACAACTTTCGAGACATGTTTTAAGGCTCATATTACAACCTCCAATTCCTCTTGTGCTACATATTTCTTTTTAAAGTTTTTCTCAATAATGACACGTGATAACTTTACCTCAATTTATGTGATACTTTTTATTTATCGAGAGTCCATTTCATTTTATTTTAAGTTAAACTGCAACTCTTATCATATCAATATGATCAATAAATACGTTTTAAAATGTTGGTCAAAGTTCACATAGATTAAATCTTGAAAATCGGAAAGTACCATATAAATTGGGACAAAAGAAGTACGTTGCATCATGTATGAGATTTTTTGGGTAGTTTAATCAAACCGAAATTGCATATTAATCTAAAATCTTCCTTAATATCTTTTGAAAAATTATTAAAAGTGTCATCACAACTTTTACTCCATTTCTGATGATCCCACTAACAAACGCCAAATATTTTTTTATACAGAAAATAATATCAATATTAAAAACTAATAGTTATTAGCTAAGTTTCACTTTTCTTGGATACATAATTTTGGGTGGTATCATGAAAACGTGCTGTTATTTTTTAATAATTGAGAATAACTATTTGTAAATATTACTCCCTCTGTTCCAATTTATGTGGCACCATTTCATTTTAGTTTGTCCCAAAAAGAATGTCACGTTTGATATTTAGAAAGAATTTAACTTTAAAGTTCCTCTTTTAGTCTTAATGAAATGATTTTTAGCCACATAAATATGTAAAGTTTGTTTTAGACCACACATTTTAAAAGTACTCCTTTTTTTTTAAATTTTGTGTCAAGTTAAATAGTGTCACATAAATTGAGACAGGGGAGTAAGTTATAGTAAACGTTATGGAATTGCATTCAATATAGGTTTACTTTTTCAGTTAAAGAAAAGAGTATCATTTATTTTGCTAAGGTCCTTTCTACTTCGTCCTTTTGGGCTTTTTGTCATTAGTGTATTGTTGACACTGTAGTAGCTTTATTGTGGATTTACGAATTGCCCTTCTTTTGGGTAGTCTTTAAATTTTGCTTCTCATATTTGAAATCTTTAAATTTTGCCCTTCGGCTAAAACTCATGGGTTCCTGGTTCAAACTCTCACACAGTTAAAATTTTAAAAAAAATTCGCAAGGGTAGTTTAAATTTCGCTATGCCCCCACCGGCATACACTTGTGAAGGAATTACCAAAGTTATGTCGGACCCGACATACTTATGCCTTATGGGCAGACTTGGCATAAGTATGCGGGTCCGACATAACTTTGGTAATTCCTTCACAAGTTTATGTCGGGTCCGGCATAAAAGTTTGCCCCTTAAAAGTATGCCCCCACCGGCATAAACTTGTTAAGGAATTACCAAAGTTATGTCGGACCCGGTATACTTATGCCAAGTCTGCCCATAGGGCATGAATATGCCGGGTCCGGCATAAATTTGGTAATTCCTTAACAAGAGTATGTCGAGTCCGGCATACACGCGACCCAAACCTTGCCTTGCAATTTTTTTTTTAATTTATGCTTGAGCGGGGGTTCAAACTCAGAACCTCATGATTTTTGTGTGAACGCTCGTAGTTGCAATGCGAATGGCAAAAATTAAAGACAAAGAATATGAGGGCATAGTTTAAAGACCACAAATATGAGGGGCAAAATTTAAAGACCACCCCAAAAGAAGGGCAATCCGCGCAAAAAAATGATTTCTTCTTATCCCTAACTAGATTACTCTTTCGTTCTTTTTAATTGTTTTTATTATTAATTTTTTTCGCTTGTTTATTTTAATAAATCAAGGAAAATTTATTATTTTTCTATATTACTCTTATCATTAAATAAAAAGCATAAAATAATAATAGTAAAACTTAGATTTCAAAGCATAATTAATAAGAGTAATTTAGTAAGACGAATCCCGAATAAATAGTTTTTTAAGAAAAATGTCAAGTCAACACAAGACAATAAAAAAGAATGGAGGGAACATATTTTTACATTATTTGTCAATATATATTTTAGTAAAAGATTTGTAACTCAGGAGCTACAATTTCGTTATCTATCGGAGCGTTTATTAGGTCTTACTAATTAGTACTTCGTATTTGTTTTCTCTACTTGTTTTAAACATCCAAATTTTACTTCTTTAGTGAACTCACATGCACTTGTACTGATTTGTCCTAGAACTATTTGCAGATATAGTATTAATTTTCTTTTACTCTATTAATGTACTTGAACTATTATTTCTACATATCCTTATGATATTAGATTAATTTGTGTAAAGGCTCTAAAATTATTTATAAATATTATAGTATAAACTTGAAATCAATGAAAATTTTGTTGCGTTAGATGAATTTATAAGATGAAAATATGGGTCTTTTCTAATACAATTGAAAATAAATTATATTATTAAAATTCTAAATGAATTCAAGATAGACATAAAATGAGTTTGAAGTAGAAATGTTAAAGGAATTAAATGAAGTTTTGCTTAAGAAGAGAATTTGTAAATAAATGATAAGCTTCATATGTAGACTCTTGCTAACTGATATATCGTTTTGTTGCACATTCTGCATGTATATGTCTGTCACTTCTCCGCTATTAACAAATCATAGTATTGTTTACCCCGAAATCGGATAAGTCAATTGAATTTGTAAGCGGGTATAGGATATGTGCTTGGGTCTTGATATATACGGAATAAAGAAAATGTATATATGAGGGTTCTTCGATGAAGTGGCTAGTGATGGCGACTCGTTTGAGAATATGAGTGTTTATGAGCAATGTAGAACAATTGGTAGATAGAATGCAATATAAACTTGAGCAGGACGGCCTTGGCCGAATCAGAATTTAAGAGAAAGATTGTATATATAAGCTACTCTATTACAAGTGTTCTTAGAAAGCATGAAGGAGCCAACCCCCACAAAGGAGGGGGATGCCCCATATTTATAGTGTTGCCTCCACGCTTCGTACAATGTGAACTAATAATAATAACAAGGACGGCTACGAACGGATTTGGTGGGATTGACCGGCGGCGCCGTCTGACACACGCATGGTTGGTGGTTGACCATGACAGGACGCTACTGACGCGTGGCTTACGTGCAACGGCTATTCGGACCAACGGTCGCTCGGAACAACAGCTATACGGGACAACGGCCACGGACTCTCGGAGCAGCGGACTTGGCCGTTTCGATATCGGAGGAGAGAGGCTCGTTTTACTCCGATACGGACCCTTCCCCCGAAAGGACCAAAGAACATCAAGATATTCCTACTCCTTCTCTTTCTCCGGTTTGGACCATATCCGGTTTTAACCGTATACAAGTATCTTTACTTATGTGATTTTTAAAATTATGTTAGCATTTCTTGAATATCAAAATATCTTTCTATGATAAGTTGGTTGGCCAATTTATGCTGATTTAATTCACAAATATTAAGCAAAGTTAATCCTATATATAGTCAAACTCAATTTGAGTTATTGAAGTGTATACTCTAAAAAACTTTCATTAAAATAAAAAGAAGAAGTGTTTTTATATCATGCATTTATTTGAAAACGAAAAGAAAATCTAGAATAAGAAAATTGTTCTTCTTTAACTCTCAAATTATGATTTTATTTTTAAGAATTTACAGAAAATATTGAATTATTTTTCAATAATTTGATGCCAAAAAGAACAGACCGGAAAGGATTACAAATTTAATTTTTAATATCAAGCCCGGGCCAAATTAAAGAAACCATTATAGGAGAAAGTACAAATGGAGTGAAATAATTTCAGATCTATAATACAATATGATAAAACGTTGCCTACCATATCGTACAATCGAGGTAAGCCCTGAGGTTATTTTTTAATGATTCCAGAAATATCTCTCTAGGAACCGCTGTTATCGACAGTCAACTTGCTCTTGTCGCTTTAGTGTTTCTGATTGATCAAGTGGTACTGTGGCAGTATTCAAGTCTCCCTTGAAACTTTCAAACAAGTCTGCTCTTGACTGAAATGTAGCAATTATTCTAAGAAAAAAAGAAATAGACGAAAAAGATGAACCACATAAGATCTTGACATTCCACGCCACACCTTGGAGAGAAGGCTGGAACCATATATAGCATTCAACATAAATAAAAAACTTAAGTCATCGATAGATTTTCGAACTTATCCGTAAATTTTATTTAGACTCTTTAACTGAGATATGTACCACATGAACCCTTCAGGATCACTTTTAACGTGCTATTTGGATACAGAGTTAATTTACAACCAAACAACAAAGGTGCGTGTAATTCGCACGCCAAACTGCCAAATAAAATACTGACACGTGAAATTTAACTTAAACAAATTATAAAAAAAAATGTTTCTCTTTCATCGGCAAAACAGCCCCCACCCCTCACCAACCCCCGCGCCCCCGCACTTTTCCTTTCTTCTCCTCCTCCGCTCATCAATCACGCCAGCTTTAATGGAGCTTCTAAAAAACTTATCGAAAATCCAACATGTCAATTGCATAAACACAACATATCATTTGGATCGTCTGTGTCGTTTGGATTTGGCCAGATCTGGTGTTTTCCGTCTTTTAACATTGAACGAGTGGGAGGGAGAGTGGTGATCGTCATCGGGGTGACCCTCCAATGATCGCGAAAGGGAGGCAGCAGCTGTACTCGTTGGAGTTAGCTGCCCCAATGTCTTTTCCGGAGAGGAGCTTCTAGCTCCGGTACCGGAGCCGCCACAAAATCGCCATGATAGCCAGCTCTAATGGTTATCAGATCGGGGAGGGTGTTTTTTTTTTTGTTTGAAATGTGTTATTTAATTAATTAAATATATCTAAGTAGTTTTGCTTCTCTTAAATTTTTTTTTTTTTTTTTTAAAAAAAAAAAAATTAGTTTCTCACGCTCTTTATAGTAGTGTAATGCACGCATTGTGCCATCTCAACAAATTGTGTTCGAGTGGCACATTAAAAGTGGTCCTGGGTTTATATGATACGAGTCTCAATGCCGAGGGAGGGGGGAGAGGGTTCTAAATGAAATTTAGAGACAAGTTGGAGGGTCTGTCGATGACTTAAACCTAGATAAAACACCTTAATGGATGATCAAAGCCAACGGCTATTATTTTATTGAGTACAAATATGCATAAAGGCTTTATACATCAACAGGGAAAGAACATGAAGCTCTTAAAATAACCTACACTAGACTATAAATCACTAATAAGCGGGAGCGGAGCCACATTATTAGGTACTACTTTAGACGACCTTACTAGTTATCGTTCGATGTCAAATTCAGAGATCATAAACTTCAAATTCTGACCTCTAATAAATCGGGATTTCAAAGTTTTGTGGCGCAGGCATCATCAATAAGGAGACCTAATGTGGACCAAGATGAGCCACCTTCTTTCATAGCTTCCATTGCATTTTCTCCTACTTCCTTCACTTTCTTCCTCACCCTTTCTCCCTTTTCACCTTCCATTAACTCTCTCACCATTTTTTCAACCTCTTCAGCTTCCACAAAACCCCTCACTGATCCATTTCTTGGCATAATCCTTAATCCCACCCCAATTTCCTCTGTCACCATTCTTGCATTTAAGTGTTGTTCAGCCATAAATGGTAATGCCAAAATAGGTACTTTAGCACATATACTTTCCAAAAGAGAGTTCCATCCACAATGACTCAAAAACCCTTTAATGCTTTTATGCCTTAACACTTCACTCTGATCCACCCATTCTTTTACTATTAATGCTCTGTTTTTTACCCTGTCTTCAAACCCTTTTAAATGTTCCAATACTTTCTGTCTTGTCACCCATACAAAACACGTGTTGGATAATTCAAGTCCCTTTGCAATTTCTTGTATTTGTTCGGCAGAAACTTCTGCCTGAGTACCAAATGCTACGTACAGAACAGGCTGTTTGTTGTCTAATTTATTGTTGAGCCATTGCATCCAGGTTTTGTGTTTGTTGTTGGTTTGTGATCTTACTGCTGTCATGGGCTGCTTGGCTAGGCAAAGAGGCCCAACACACCATGACTTTGGGCCGAGGTGTTGGTTGAAATAGTCTGCAAATCTTGGTTCCAGTTCGTAAAAGCTGTTCATGATCAAGCCACGGCCCCGTGCAAACGAAATACCTGTTCAACATTAATAAACATAAATATACTCCTTCTGTCTAACTTATATGGTATATTTTTTTAATCCGTTTAAAAGATAATGTTATCTTTTTATACTTCAAATAATTTAATTTTAAAATTCTGATTATTATATCCGTAATGAGATATTTAATAATCTCATTAATGTCTAAGGCAAATTAGTTTAAAGGGGTCTTTACAAAATGCATAGAGTTATATGACCCTCATATGACCCGCTGTATACATGGGCGATTTTGAAATAACATAGAGGCGATCTGTTATATTTTGTAAAGGGTTATTTAATCAATTCATCCCATGTTTTAGATTACGATTTTTTTTTTTTAAAAAAAGACTTTCTCTCTTTCTTAAATTTTGTATCCAATCAAATAGTGCCATAAAAATTAATTGGATGAAAGGATACTAGGAGGCTAGGAGCGTACTATCTCTCTAATGAGTTAAACTTCTAAATGATTTGATCACCTAGTTTCAACATAATATTAGAGGATGTATGGATCTTGGAATATGCAAAATAGTATATTTTCACGTGTTTGCCTGTGTAAAAGAATCCAATCAACATGTGAAGGGTCAGGGGACATTGAGACAAAAAAAAAAAACATAGATATAATCTTAAACATTGTATAATTCAGCAAAAATACCTTGCTCTAACATAAAGTCCACAGCTAGACCTTTAGGCTCAAGGTCACCAAACGGAGGTTCAAAATCATTTCTTGTGAACTTCAACCAAGGAAAACTTTGAAACGTAAAAGGCTCGTCTGGTGAAACAGTTTCAGTATGAGGACGTTGTATGCCAAGAAGTTGATACAGAGTTGTGGCGAAAACACTCATACCAAAGAAAAAATACCTCGGAATACCAAATTTTTCTGCTGACTCTTGAGTCCATCCAAGAAATGCATCAGATATAACACATGTAGGCGGATGCTGCAAAGCTGATAGAGCCTGCTCGAAGAGCGGCTGTATCAGCTTTGTAGCTCTAGCAAATTGATAGAAGGATGACATGGAAGGAAGCTTCTCAGTATTTTCAACACCTTGAGGGATGTCATGTACGTCTTTAGGAAAAGGGAGTTCAATGATAGAGATGGATAAGTCTTGTAGAAAATCGCGTATGGAGGGGGCGTTAGCGGGGGTGGTGAAGATTGTAACGGTGACAAAACGGTGGCGCAAAAGGGTGGCAAGGTGGAGGAGAGGGATGGTGTGGCCATGAGACATGAAAGGAAATATGACAAAGTGTGGTGATGCAACTGTGCCCATTTTTTGTTTTTTGTTTTTTCAGTATGAAGTAAAATGGATTTGATTGATATCTATAAGCAAAGGGGGCGGTCTTACATATATATAGCAAAATCAGGTGCATTGACAGTAGATGGTACGTAGAAGGCTATGTTTGGCTCAGCCATCCACTTGGATTCGGCTCATGTCAAATTTAAATATTTAGATTAATCAAATCTAATAGTAAGATTTTAATTTTAAACTAACCATAATTGAGGAGATAGATTTTCCGAAAGTAATCTCCAACTTTGGTAAGAAAATGATTGACATACCTCGAAATTACTCCCTCCCTAATTAGTTACTCGTATCATATTTCGTTTATTGATAGTCAACTTGATTAATTTTAGAAGCTAACTTGCATTAAATCAACACAATATTTTAAAATTAAAATTTTATATTCAGAAATTATACAAAAATACTACAAGTTACAATTTTTTTCTCATGTTAATATGACAAAAATATATTTTAAAGTGTTGATCAAATTAAGTTAACATAATTTAACTTTCAAGAAGAGAAATATGCCGATTAATTTATGATGAAGTGAATAAATCAAATTTTCTTTTGAAGTTCTAAATTTCAGTAATAATTCAAGTGTCCAACTTTGGTGGGAAAATAAACGGAATTCCGGCGAAATAAATTATTGTTTGAAATTCTAAAATTCTTTCTCTAATAATTTAAGCCAGGCACACAAGATTTTATTTCAATAATTCAAGTCAATAGTACACAAGATTTTAGCAATCCGTGCATGACCCATGCGTAGTCGATAGGCGGCTTTGGCCTTTGGCTCAGCTAACGCATGGACTCAAGCTTCACTTAAGTGTGTGAAAGTCAATAGCAGTAACTTAAAGATGGGAAATGGCAGTGATTGCGAAGACCCATTCTAAAGTAATGGAAAGACCTGAAGACTTGAAATCAAATCACAATTAAATATTTTTTTGCTGATAAAGGTTAAGGGATCAAATGCAATATGGTTGATTTGTTGGTAGTTGAAGAATTAAAAGCATGACATGAATAACCGGAAGCCATTTATTTACCATACTTTATTGCTTGTAGAGGTTGAGATACAAATATAGTTTAATTTTAGGGAAAAGGGTCAAAAATACCCCTCTACTTTGAAAAAAAGGCTAAAAATATCCTCCAAACTTATTTTGGGTCAAAAATACCCCTCCCAAATATACCCCTGTGACGGAAATTATCTCCCAAAATAACCTGAAATCATTTTTTAAATCCGCTCCATCATTTAAACCCGACCCAACTAAATAATAACCCATAAGCCCTCTTATTCCCCCAATACCATTTCTTACCTATTCTACGCTTATTATTAATAGTTGAGTAAAACTTCCCAAAACATATGGAATACTTCTTTCCTATTATGGTTTCCAAATACTCTTGGTGATTAAATTCTAGCATGTTTATTTTCTCAGTGAACTTTCTTATAATTGGGTCGATCGCTTTTTGTTGCTCCATATATGATTGCATCATAGGTTGATCGTACGTCTTATTTCTACTATATTTTGAGTAGAGGATGAGACAATAGCTTGACATTTGTTATAAACTTATAATGCAGAATTCACGAGGGTTGATGTTGTTTGAGAATTTCTTTGACAATTTTTCCTACTTATATTTCTAGGAAATCAAGGTTGCAGTCACTAAGTACAAGATTATTCACATTTAAGTAATATGTTATTGAAATGTTAAAAAAGAACAATAAGGAACTGTCAACCTGAATATTTGATATGTTATTATAAGGACCACATAAGAAAAAAGTTATACTAATTCAGTAAATTGTGTATAGCTACAAATTATAATAGTAATTGGCGATCAAGTCTTTTGAATATGCTTACTATTCATTGTTCAGCTTTTACTTTCGGTTCAAATTTTCAATTGCTCATCAAATACATGTTTTAATATCATCTATATTGTTTTACAAAGTTTGTAATGATTATCATGAGACACGCGTGCAATACACGTGTCCAAAAACTAGTATTATATGTAGATATAGATTCTTGCCTACTGGTAATTAAGTGATGACAACTTTAGATGTCATTTAGTACTCCTTCAGTCATGACTTGGCACACCCCTTGAGAAGAAATAAATAAAGTTATAATTTCACTATATCGTTCCTAATTATTACTCCCTCTATCCATTTTTTACTTATTTTGTAATGACTTGACACACCTCTTAAGGAGCATAAATAGAATGATAATTTTACTATATCACTTCAATTACTACTCCCTCTTTCCATTTTTACTTATCCTGTATACTAAAAATAGATATCCACTTTTAATTGTCTTGTTTGAAAAATCAAGAGATAATTTACCATTTCCTACCTATTCTACACTTATTGTTAATAGTTGAGTCTTCAAAAAACTGTTAAATATTTGATTGATAACGGCTATTTAATAATCTTTTTAAAAAGCGTTTAATTTAGTTTCACTCGGTGCTTATTTCTTATTCTAAACAATAAATGTAGGAAGAAATTGAAAAGATAATAAACTCACACTGTATAAAAGCTCCACTATTTTGACATATACACATTTGATCAACATGCATAAGGGACAGATAAATAAGAAGTCGTCCCTTATTCAGGTGCACAACTGAAAAGTAGAGAATGAAACTAAAACGTGTAGTAGACTAGTAGTGCACCCATTGCCACTACAATGCCAACTACAGTAACCTTTTTTCCGCACCTACTGTAACACACTATATTGCGCTCACTGGACTAAGCTCCCTGTAGTATTTTGCTTTAAGTAATGTTATCTGCTTTACCCCAAAAAAAAAAAAAAAAAAAAAGAACATAAATACGAAACTATATATATAGTCAATATATGTGCCAACAATAAATTACCATTTTATTTTTTTTGAACAACAACATAACGAGTTGAAACTTTCAGAACAGATCTTTTTTTGTTTTGGACATAAACTGCAATAAGATAAGACATTTTACATAAAAACAATAGAATCAGCATAGAAGATGACCAAGAGGCAAATAAATTATCAGCAATTGTATACACGAGGGATTGACAAACCCTAAGTCATTACAAGTGTTCGTATGGCGCCATTATTTAATTTAATTAATACATCGATCAATATCGTATTTATAGGTCCAAATGAAAGAGCCAAGAGAAATTAACCAAACAGTTTGTTGAAGTCCAAGGACGTCATTTTATCTTGTGGAAACAATCAATCACCACAACATGGTTGACGCTACAACAAAAAAGGCTAATACAGGGAATCAGTCGTTATACTCTGTTCCGGTCATGAAAACTTTAGCAACCAAATTTTCCCTTCAAGTAATATAGCATTTATTTATATATATATATATATATATATATATATATATATGTTTAATTAGATTATTTAATTTAATGTAAAGTTGACCGCTTGTGAATTAGAGTAGTATGTTATCAATAAATATACATATATCCAAATGCAGTAACGAGTGACATGATAACTGGAGTATTATTATTTAATTTGTTTTAGAATGTTTATAACAAGATAGAGATGCAAGACAATGTGATATATCATGGACATATAAATATAGTCAAACTTTGCTATCAATTAACCAGATCTCTTCGGAGTTAATTAATGCTCCATGGTGACAATGGCAACCATAGGTCCACGGTATTGTTGCTTTTATCGCTATGGTCAGCTTATTATAATAATAACGATAATAGTAATCTAATATAATATATAAACCTTTCACTTCATGGAAACACAAAATTAATAATAGTCGGTGACCGCAGGGAGGCGACGTAGGACTTCTTTACATTATGTAAAAAAAATGTCGAATAAAGCAAGATTTTATGACATCTTACTTTGAATTTTTTACTATAATACGGTTCATTATCAGTACTTAGATAGAATCCTATCACGAGTGCTTTTTATCTGAGTCCAATTTCTTACCAACACAAATAGCTGATTTACTTTTATCTAGGATCCTAAGTGTTGTGTTTTCCTTTATGCTTTTTTTCTGTTTATTTTTTCTCTCCTTTCTACCGAATAATTAATAAAGAAAGAACGATTGATTCTTGAGCATATATATTTCGTGTTCTATTAACGGCATTCAGATTTGGTCATTAAATATGAAAAGGAAAAAAAAAAAAATCATGTTTTGGCGGAAGCTGACACAGAGATAAAAGCCATAGGAAAACACATGAAGCTAAGCAGGTCTCTTTGCTAGCATGCGATTGTCGAATTTCTTATTACTAATTAGTAATTAATTGGGGTTTATTTTTACTGTTGTGCCTACCGGCAACCGCTCTACTAGACCACATATATGATTAATGGTGTACCTAAAACAATTGTTTGCAAATTATCTTTTTTTTCCTTTTGCGATCGCTCAAACGACCATATTTTAGCTCAATTTTTCTAAAACAATCACCTGCAAATTAATTGATTTCTAGACACCTGCAAATTAATTGATTTCTAGACTTTTGCTGGTCGCTTACAAATAAATAGTGTTACATATATAACTAGACAAGTTTTTAATAAAATATGTTCTTCTAATTTGTGTTTGAGTGTAACAATAAAATTTTACATTTTTGATAGTTAAAAAGAAAAGTAATTAATCAACTTATAAGATGTATGAATACTTTTAATGATGTGAGTCATTTACCTTAAATAAATCCTGGATTAATGAAGTAAGCTGAGAAAAAGTACTCATACAAATTTTAAAATAATAATAATAACAACAAAGATGCATGATCACCATTTAAGTCAAACGGACGAATTAGTCAAACTTATCACACAGATTTATAAGTTAAGATCTTGTCACTAATTGGCCAAATATTTATAACATACTACTAGTGGACTTCTCTAAAGCACACTAGTGATGGTGCATGGCTCCTTCCCCTTATTTTGAACCCAAAAGGAAATTTAAAAAAAAAAAAAAAAAAAAAAACCCAACTAATGTTCAAAGTCATAGGAAAATAGGGCCACGGATAGTGACAGACTGACAATGTTGACCTGTTCTTATACTCTGTCTATTAGAATTGTCTTACGTCAAAATTACTATTCTTCGGAAAATGGTAATCTATTTAATTGATACATCTTTAGCAAGTCGATTTCAGCCTTGCGACAACATTTATATATCTTATACTGGTGTCATTTGACTCGATGACCACGTTAAAAATTTAATTTGTAATTATTTTTAATTTTTTTAACTCTGCCTAAATTTTTTGTAATATTAATTTGACACTTTAAAAAGACATAAAATTTCAAAGTACAAAAACCTATATGAAAGTTAGAAAATATTTTCTTAGTTGTATTAGATTCTTTTAAATAAAAAAAAAAAATAATAGAAAGCTCTTAATTTTATCTGCAAACTTTTTTTGAGATTAAAAATGACAGATGATCCAAATTGAGCTTTTCAATGTTATATTAATTTCCTTTGATTCTTGAGTAATTGAACCCATATTGGCTAACTTATTTTTTACCAAATGATATTATAGTATTAGATAAGTTTTATGTTAAAAGTGTGCGCATGTAAAATTTGATTAACTATTATTGTAGTTCATAGTTCATTTTTTGATTGAAACGAAAGGACTATAATTTACATTTTAAAAGTATTTAACATCAATATAAGTTTATATGTATTTATTACTTTAATTTTAAACATTAATTCTAAAATAAAATCTTTGTTAATTACATAACATGTACGACACAAAATTATGAAAATAAAATAACCGTGTAAAGGATGAATAAAAATTGAAAATAGCAAATGATAATTAGTAAACAACATCAACAAATACTAAATAGTATTATAAGAATAATATTTTAATTCAATTATTAAGCCTACATTAAGATAGAATTTGAATGACACGATAATTCTTTACGTTTCTATAATAAATTCTTAAGGAAAAATATATTGTAAAACAAGTTTAATAATATTTTCAAAAAAAGTATATATGATGCTTTGTGGGGTCATTATAATCTTTTCATCATTATTTTTAGGGGCATAAAAGTTGTTTCTAAAATTCTCAAAATTTACCAAAATGTTTGAGGATTCACAAAGTCATAAAAGCTTCAATTAGGGGTAAAGAGATAAAATAAATTCATTTGAGGACTACGAAAAGTTGGTATTATCAAAATCCATGTGGAGTGATCTAAAAAAAAATGAATGAGTGCAAAAAATAAAAATATGCAAGGAAAAATCAATAAGAGAAGCTACATGTAAGCACCTTATTAATATTGTGAGGATGTGAGGACTACAAAAATTCACTATCCTTACTTATATATTATTATTATTATATATAAGAGGGAATGTATAGTCCTCACAATAATTTCCAAATTTTAAAAACTTTTTCATTAATTACTTTTATGTCTAATTTTTATTTATAGTCAATTTTTTTGTTTTTTGTTTTTAAAGTCTCTTAAAACAAAACAAAAAGCTATCGAGCCGGGGGACTTTTTTAGTCCTTACAATAATTTTCAAATTTTTTAAAACTTTTTAATTAATTACTTTTAGGTCCTAATCTTATTTATTTATGTCAATTTTTTTGTTTTGTTTTAAAGTCTACTTTTCAAAATTTATCAAAACCTCATTTTTCACGTTGATTTTACGATTGGTCTCGATATTTTCCGATTAATCCGAATAACTGCATCGCGTATTCGGGGGGAACGAAAGATTTTTTTTCCATATCCATTTCGAACCCCTAAAATTATTTACTCCATACTGAACTGACCCTTAAAGAGCAAATAAATTATGTATTTGTCTTGAAAGTTCATTAACTTAAATAGATTATTTATTTAGAACTAAATAACTTGAAAATTAGGATACATAAGTTATAATTTCATCAAAATGAAAGTTAAAATATTAATGGTGGAATGAAAATTTTGCTTTTATAAATGTTCTTATATGTGGGCTCATGGGTATATGGTTGTTGTTGTTGTTGTTGTTGTACAATTGTAATCTGTAACTTAAAAGAGATATTCTTTAGTTAAAAATATCTGGCTTTTATATATGAGTTTGAACAAGACTGTACAGCTTGTGAGTAGTAGTAATAAGCAAGGACCCTAATCTTTTGTCGTCCTCACAGTCGGCCCATAGGGACCCACGTTAGTACTATATAAAGTTGCATAGTTGGCTTCTTGTTGCTTTGTCCCTTTGCAATTTTCACTTTGCAAATTCTTTTGCATACTTGGCCTTTGTAATTGGTTTATATTGATATTATATTAATTTTTTGTGAATTTCTTTTTTGCTCCTTATTAAATTATTTTTTACTCTTTCATCTCAAAATATTTGTCGTGTTACACTTCTCGAGGACCAATTACATAATTTAAATAATATTTATTTTAAAAAATCACTTTATTGATAAAAGCATTGCAATTTATAGCATTATTCATATAATTTTTTAATATCTAAATTTTAAATTTTAAAATATTGAATTAATCTAATTCAATATAACTCCGAAGATTAGTTAAATTGCCTTTAAAAAACAAAACATGACAAATATTTTGGGACGGTAGAAATATGTTATTTGTTCTTATACGTTACGGTTAAATTTAGGCAATTTGGAGCCAAATTTTCTTTCTTGCATAGGCATTTTATTAGGTCTTACTATATCTTTTATTAAACCTCCAATATTTTGTTTCTTTAGTGAGCTCATATGCGTTTATAAATATATGTCCTAAAATCATGTTTAGGCATAGTTTTAAAATCTTTTACTTTAGTAATGCAAGTTAATTATTATTTATTAATATTTTGAATCATTAGGTTTATTCGTGTGAACTCGAAACTAAGGTTATAAATATTGCGGCAAAAATTTGGAGTTCTTGAAAGAATTTGTTGTGTGGATGATTAGAAGATGAAAACGTAGAGTTTATGCAATATGAGTACAAAATAATATACATTATAATTTTTTTTAAATGAGTTCACGGTAAACACAAAATGAGTTTGAAGCGAGGGGTTGAGTTAGAGTGTAGGCTACGAGTTTGGTCGGATTCGGTGGCGCTTTGATTCAAACTTATAAACTTTCTTAGTGTCTAATTTGAAGTAAATAATTTCATCAAAATGAAAGTTAAAGATATTCAAATAATTTCATCAAAACAAAAGTTAAAGATGTTAAAAGGAGTGAAATGCAAGTTTGCTTTTATATATTGGAAATATATTTATTTTAGTATTTTATTATTATACGATAAAATAGGTAACACTAATTATATCTTAATTAAAATCTCTCTTATATTTTATATTTTGGGGGTATCTCTTATGCAACGATGACCACGTATTTAATTTGTCTTGTCATTCAACTCTTATACCTAAAAGACATTTTAAGCCAAGGCAAAAACATAAACATATCTCTAATCTGATGTTTTTAACAGACTCTAAATTGCCATGACATGTACCCAATATCTGCTTTAAGTCAGTAATTATTCCTTTTTGAGTAATATGACGAATATTGTAAGTTAAATGAATCTATACATTTTACGCATATCAAAACAAACAAGTTACGAGTAAAAGGTTTCATATATAGTTTTCTTAACCATGTTTATTCACTTAAATGTATGTGGTCCTTAGATTGTGCAGGTCATAGATATGTCTATTTCCGTAGACGGTACGTATATAGATTTAGGGTGTGTTCGATATGGAGGAAAACATTTTTAGAAAATATTTTCCAATTTTCTTACGTTCGTTTAGTCAAAAAATTTGAAAAATATTTTTCTCAAAATTGGAGAAAATGACTTCCCTAATAAAAATAGGGAAAACAAGTTCACAAGTTCATTCCACCAACCACCCTACCACCTGGGAGGGGGGTCACCCATTGCCCCGGCCCAAAAATAATTTTTTTTGAGAAAAAAAGTTTTGACATTATTTTTGATTTTTTGCACCCCCACCAACCCGCACCCTACCCCCCTAACCCCCCCCCCCCCCCCCCCATAAAAAATTAATATTTTTGAAAAAAAAGGTTTTGACATTTTTTTTTGGTTTTTTAACCCAAACCCTCACCCCGGGAGAAGGAAATTTTAGACCCCCCCCCCCCTCCAAAAAAAAAAATTGAAAAAAAAGTTGACAATTATAAAAATTAAATGTTTACGTAGTTTAAAAATTAAAACTTTTTGGAGGGGGTGATGAGGTATTGGGGGGGGGGGGGGCGAAAGATTTTTTTTTGGGGTGGGTGTCCGGGGGTATGTTTAAGATGTAAAAGACAATAAAAAACTTCAAAAACAATGTTGGGGTTGGGGGGGGGGGGGGGGGGGGGGGGGTTGGTGTGGTATGGGTTCCACGCAAGGGGGAGGGGTGATGGGGGATGTGGTCGTGTAGAAAATTAAGAAAAAAAATTAAAAACTTCAAAAAAAATGTTGTGGGGGGTAGGGTGCGGGGAGGGGGGTGATGTATGGGTTACGGGAGTGGTTGGGGTGCAAAAAACAAAATAAAAATAAAAATAAAAATTGAGGGAAGAGGGGTGGGTGCATGGGAGTGGGGGTGTGGGTGGGGGTGGGGTATGGGGTTGGGTTGGCGTTGGTGAGGCTTGGATGAGTATTTTAAAGAAACGTTTCTATCAATCAAGGAAGCGTGAGAAAATAAGTTAGAAATTGACTTATTTTCCATTACCCAACAAGCTTGAAAACATTTTCCTCCATACCGAACAGACCCTTAAAGAGCAAATAGTAGGAGCAGTTATTAGAATTAAATAGATTGCGTGCCACAAAAATTTGTTATATGAGTAAGCTTCCAGAATTTGACTAGTTAATTAAGGGCTTATTATGGGGTAATTTTTATTCATTTAAATGTTCGTATATGTTTATAAGAATTCTTAACAATTGTAATTGTAACTCAAAAAGAGAATTTGAGTAAACCAATAAGACACTTGAACTATCGGAGCAAAGAACAAGACTGTACAGCTTGTGAGTTCTACTTTTGCTTGGAAATATATCTTTTCACCTCCCCGTGTTTACACCAAACACGTTACTTTACGATGATACATTTGCAGTAAAGTAGATATTCCTTAACCATAGTTATGTAATAAAGCCTATGTGAAAACACATATCGTATTATCATTAGTTTCATTTAAATATTGAGCATTATAAGTAAATCTTATTGTCTGCTAGTTATTATCCTTATTTTAGTTGGGCCGATTTCATTTTCAGCCCATTCTGGGCCCTCAAAGAGAAATTAGCCCACATAAAAGTTCCTTTTAGCAGAAAACTGATGGGCAATTTGCCCGATTGTCCTTATTCGGGTTGGTCTTTAATATTTGCTCTCGAATTGGTGGTCTTTAATTTTTGTCCTTCGCTAAAATGATTTCAGGTTCGAACCCCTGCTCAATCAAAATTTTAAAAAAAATTCACAAGGTAGAGTTTGGATTCCCCAAACTCTGCCTTAAGTAGAGTTTGCAGTCAAACTCTACCTGATCAGGCATAAGGCAAAACTCTACCTTATGATAGAGGTTTGCATTAAGACAATTTTTTTTCTTTTACTCAGTTAGAATTTTGTAAAACTCTGCCTTAAGGTCTAAATTTTGCTCTAATAGGCCTAATTTTGCTACGAAACTCTACCTTGCGATTTTTTTTTTCTTGAACCGGAGTTCGAACCCCAAATCTCATGATATTAGGTGAAGGGCAAAAATTAAAGACCAGCAATTTAAGGGGAAAAATTAAAGAACAGTGCCTTTGAAGAGCGATCCCCACAAAAAAATGGAAACTGATCATCTTATTGGGGGCGCTCCATCCTATTCGAGCGCCAATTAGATCATTGTTGCTTTACTCTCGAATTAAGATGGACAGCCCAATAAGATGATCAGTTTTGCTAAAGGTAAACTTACAGAAATAACTACCTTATTATAGGTTCTTACCATATTGATATAAAATAGTATTGTTGTTGATAAGTTATGTTCTTTTCAATATTACGATATATAGCTACCATCTCATTAGCTTATGTATTCGGACGAGTGTATTTGAAGATCTTCAAATACATAACTAATCTGTAAACAATAACCAGATCCCTTAAATTTAGGCATTAAAGCTGGTGTTTATTAATGACAGAATAATATCTTTTTTTATTATCTTTCTCTCTTCCCTTCAAATACACAAAAACATGCAAACATATGCATCACTGGTTCAAATACACAAATTACATACATATTAATTAATGAAAACAAAAATAATAGTGTAGAAAATCAATGAATCAAATAACATTGAAAGCCATTGAGGCATCGAGAAGGTATGTTAACAAATGCCATATTTTGATGCCAAAAAAAAAAAGAATCTAACATGTTTGGCACCACATACTCGGCAAAGTCCTACGCAACAATAATGATAGTAGAAGTTGTTGAGAAGAAGTTAGGGTTTAGGGTTTAGTGGAAAAGAAGAAGTTAACAATGATAGCCGTTGTTGAAAAGAAGTTAGGGTTTAGGATTTAGTGGAAGAAGGAAATGGAACATAGTTGAAGAAGGAAAGGGAAGAGAGAAGGAGAATCATGATTAAAGAACGAAAGGGAAGCTAAAATTATGGAATCAGTTTTAATAATAGTCAATGCCTACTATTAAGGGATTTGTTTAACCATGTATGTGCATAGTTACTGATATAGCTATGGATGGTAAATTAGAAAAGTAAATTAGTTACTAAATATAAATAACTAAAAGGGTAGTTATTATCAATAAATAGGTCTTATAAGAAGCTACATCAAGTAATTATTCCTTGCAAAAATGAACTTTTAGGTGGACTAATTTCTCCTCTTTAAGGGCCCAGAATGGGCTAAATGCAAGGCCTCATCTAATAGATGACTCAAAAGTGTGCCTTCAGGGGTCGTTTGGTTTGAAGACAGGTTATGTTGGGATTAGTTATGTTGGAATTAGTTATTTTGGTATTATTTTCAACTCACTGTTTCGTATGTTATATTAGAAATAACATGCATTGCCTAATTTTTAAGAAGAAGTTGTTTGTTTACAAAAATACCCTCCACCCTATTTAGTCTAAAATGTCTAAAATTTACCCTCAGGGCTATTTTAGTCAATTTTCCTGTTTTATCCTGGGATAAATTATTGCCAGAATTATTATTCCACCCTCTAATTGGTATAAGTTATCTCGGTTCTATTTTTAATGCTAGGATAACTTATCCCAGGATTAACAACCAAACAATATATAAGGTGGTACTAAACTTTTATCCCTAGAGTAATTTTGCTTATACTTCATACCAAACGTTCCCTCAAAGTTTAAAATCTTGTGGGCTATGATTACAGCCTTCCCAGGTAGGGGAGTACAAAAACTGATTTAACCGATAAACCAAACCAATAAAAACTCTATTGGTTGACCAGGTTATTGGGTTAACGGTTTGTAAATGATTTTGTAAATTTTTTTATTGGGTTATCGGTTCGGATTTAGTTAATGGTTAAACAATAACCCAATAAGCTAATATCAAAATTATCTTTTTATCCCTAATTATATATTAGTGGCTTAAATTTTAATTTTAAATACAAACCTATTTCTAAATTACTTACCACAAGCACGCTTATTCTCTCAATTCTCATGGGAAACGAGGGCTTGCGCCTTGTGATGCCTAACGGTCTGCTGCTTACTGCTTTCTTTTGCATTTTATAGATTTTGTTTTGCATTTGATAGTTTTGTCTTGTTCGTAGTGTTTTGTTTATGAAAAAGTTGGCCTTGTTTATGAAGAAAATGAACTGTGAACTACCCTTGTTTGTTTTTGAAAGATTAATACAATGCATTTTATAATTTTTGTCTTGTAACTTGTGTAGACTTTATGCATGAAAGCAATGTGTATGTGAACAAATGGAAACAAGAGAAAGCCAAAAAATTAAAAAAAAAAAAAAAAAACCGGAGCATTTTCTTATTGGTTAAATAAAAAACCGAACCGTTACGGACCAATAACCAATAAACCGAAACAGATAACGAATATCTTATTGGTTTGGTTTTGGTTTAGCATATTTATAACTCGAAAACCAATAAACCGAACCGCTAATTTCCAAAACCAAACAGACCGATAAGCACCCCTATACCCAGGTGATTTAAATATTATAGTACTTTTTTTTGTGGCAACAGGTGCAAGTGTCAATGGTACGGTTCGGGCGGTGATTTTATAAAATTTATACCATACCAATTTTTCGGTTATTTTATTTTGTAAAATCAAAATTAGACTTTTCGAAACCGTCACTTCATCTTGGTTTCTCTTTGGTATCGGTACGGTTCGGTTAGTTTTCGATTTTTTTTAGCAAAGAGCATGATATCATGCATACTGCTATATGGCTTTGGAAAAAACTCTCTAGACATTTTTACTATTTAAAGGGTGATGAATCAAGAAAACATGAAAGACGATAAGAATAAAGCTTGGTCCCACTATTTTACGATAGTGTAAAATAATGTTAAGCAAAGACAAAGAGTAAAATTAAGATCACACAAGGGGGAAAATTCAATCAAGATGAGACTCAAGAATGGAGTCTACTAAGATTAAGTATTTAATAAAAAAATTAAAATCATACGAGAAGAAAAATATCTAATACTTTTTAGCTTTCTATCCAAGATCGTTGGAATACCTTGTAGCTTACAAGGTAGTTACTACTCGAGATGCTAGAACTAACTTGATTTCAATAGGAGTAGTTTAATAGGTTTCAGCATTGGAACTTTAGGTGTTAATTATATCGCCGGCTTGTAGTCGTTTTCATCATCCCAAACCCAAGACGAAAATTTTAATGTATAGAATATATTTTACAAATATAAACTTATTTGGTACGGTTCGGTATTTTTTCGGTTTATTTTTATAAAATTAAAAACTAACCAATTAGGCGGTATGGTTATAAATTTATATAAAAACCGTCGATTTTATTAAAAAAAAAACCTAAAAATCGGTTCGGTACGGTACGGTTCAATCGGTTAAGTCGGTTTTCTGAAAATCATTGACACCCCTAGGTGCAACAAGACATAAATACATATTTAAATATTACATATATAGTATTTTGATTACTCTTCTTTTTTTTTTGGTATGCACTAACTAATTTCTTTCTTTTGGTCATTCCAAATTGCCTACGCATAGGAAGGAAAACATACATTTTGCATCTAATTTAAACTTCTAAAAATGCCTTACATAATTTTTTTAATGAAAAAGTCATTTAACTCTGCATAAGTATAATATACATGCCTTTTTGTTTTCTTTTAATGACTTTTTTACGATACTTAGGTAAAGTTGAGTGATCTTTTAGTTATAAAAATAGTTTAATAACTTTCGTGACACTTAAATAAAATCGAGTGATCTGTTAGTTACAAAAATTAGTTTAGTGACTTTCGTAACACTTTAGGTAAAGCTGAGTGGTTTTTTTATTACAAAGAAACAGTATGATAATAAGTGTTATACTGTGAAAGTTATAACCATATGAAATTAACCCAACCTAACAAGTAACAATTAATCATTTAAAGAAAAAGAGAAAAACAGCAAAACACGCGCACAATGTAAATACATAAAACAAAGATCTTGAAGTTATCTGCTTACTGTTCCAAGTAATAACTAAGTATTGTCTACTGCTTAAAACTTAAACCGAAAGTTATGATAATTGAGGCCCCGTTATGAGATCAAATAAGCAATGATTTGATGATAGATATTAAGCTCCCAACCCAACCACCCAGCAATCCCATGTCACTTTCAGAAAATCTCATCTATGGCTCGAAGATGTCTTGCTTCAATAAAACATTAGTTGTACTCAATTTCGTATTTGATTAAAATAGCTAAATTAGTTTTATAAACCAAACTATATGAGTTATCATGTTTAAGCGAGAAATTTAGGTAAAATATATTAATTAAACATGATTAAGTAATAAAGTACATAAAAAGCGAGAAATTTAGGTAAAATATATTAATTAAACATGCTTAAGTAATAAAGTACATAAAAAGACACCTCACATGCCTTCGTAGAACAAGTTACTCTATACTTATGCTAGTGAAGAGGTCGGAGGTACTCATAAAATTAGTCAAATTATAAATTGTCCTGAATGTTACAATTATCAAAAAATGAAAAGAAGAAACTTGGCATGCATTTATTGGTTCACACCCGAAAATGAGTAGTAGTAGTTTCTTAACCTTGTTCTCTTGACAACTATTGGAAAGATCGCTTTCTCCCGGCCCTATCTTTTTTATTTTCTCCTCCATAAATTCAACTTGAAAAGATAGAAGGAGCAGAACAAAAGAAATTGGATACTTGACAACAAGGTAACATTAATTACAATGAACCAAATGCTTACAATTGGATAAAGAAAAACTAAAAAAGAATACATGGCTATAGAAAGGAATCAACACTAGCAATCAAATACTCCTATCTGAAACAGAACTTCTCATCCTTTTCTCTTTCCCCACAATTTATAATGTACTCCCTCCGTTCACTTTTATTTGTTCAGTATTTTAAAAATAAATTTTCACTTTTACTTATCACTTTTAGCATATCAAGAGAAAGTAATTTATTTTTTTTGTTTACTTATAGTATTAATTATTCACTTCAAATCATTTTTCAAATTCAATAAAAATATGCATCAATTAATATGGATACATTGATAAATTATGTACTCAATTTATTATTTCTTAAACAATATGAAAAGTT
Organism: Lycium ferocissimum; assembly: GCF_029784015.1. NCBI lineage: Eukaryota > Viridiplantae > Streptophyta > Magnoliopsida > Solanales > Solanaceae > Lycium > Lycium ferocissimum. Next base: position 8,791,088 of record NC_081346.1, on the reverse strand, counting down.
TAAAGTGAACAATAAAAGTGAACGGAGGGAGTAAATCAAAATATACTACCCACTCCCCAGTCCCTACTTCAAAAAAAAAAAAAATTATTGTTACCTTTAAGTCATTTCAAGTGCAACTTCACTAGCATTATTGCTTTGTTCCTCTGTTTCCACTGGCGATTTAGCACTTGCTCTACAAATTGGACAAGCACCTGTTTTTGTTAACCAAGAATCAATACATTGAACATGAAAACTGTGATTGCACTTTGGCAACAACCTGCACTTTTCACCAACCTTAAAATTCTCTAAACACACAGCACAATCCACTGGGCTTGTACTCTCTCTCACACCTTCCACTTTGTAATCAAAACAGGGCAATTTCTTTATGTCCTCTTGTGACATACTTCTATTCACACTTCTTGGATTAAAAATTGCACCATTGATGCCATTTCTGTTACCGAAAGCTCTCCCAACTATACAAACATGAATGAACACCAAAACAGCTATACCCACTAACAGCAACACCACGGAGACCACAATTTCCATTACCATAGTCTTTTGAAAAACACCTGGACTGCAGAAATGAGTTAGTTTTCAGTTTTGTGCCCAAGATTTGGTCAACAAAAGACCACAACTTTCATAAGTAATCCGTGAGGGTAACGAGTAATTTGATCTGATCAATCACAGTTAAAACACAGCTCTGATTTGAATTTTCGATGATAATTAAAAGGGGAAGAAAAGCATGAACTAGGAGCCAGGGTTATTGGAAGCATATACACACTTGACACTAGTCATGCTGTTTGGATTTTGGTTATTTGAAAGTGTTTGCTATCTAACAAGGATATACTCCATTGGTTTATTTTTCTTTTTTGGTTGTCGTTTTGTTTTATCTGGTGGCTGAAAGCTCAGACAGACAAATAATGTATTAACGTTGCATTTCTCGGTCAAGTAATGCAAGAATTTGAAGGCAAATTTGATTGTTATCCTGGGGTACTTCGGTGTGTTTGTTTAGTCTCCTATTATACTATCAAAAAATGTGAATCGAAAATGGGGCTTATTTATAGCTTTTGGGCAAGAGGGGTATTTTGTGAAAATAGTACTACGTAGTAACGTAGAGAATGGTGAACTAATTATTGGTAACTAGACCGAATTGAGGATTAACGTCACATTCATTATTTGTGAGACTCTCATCGGTAGCAGTAAATTATTAAATTAATTAGCTTGGACATAATTACTTTAAGTTGAAAAAGATGAATATTAATTTAAAGCTGAAGGTGTAAAGAGTATACTATTGATCAAGTTTTATTCGGACATGTATTTTCATTTGAAAGAGAAATTGAAAGCCTCCGCGCAAAACCCATAATCTCACTTGAAATGTTCATCGAACAAGTTTTCTAACTTCAAATTTTTTATTTCAAGTTGAAGTTTAGATAATGGATAAAAATGTTAAACAAATGCTGATTTGCAACTAATGTTTCGCTATTTGCATATAGTGTTTCTCCAAACGCATACTTCATGTTGTACTTGCAATTAAATAAAATAAACATGACATGAAGACTCTCGTCTTTGTGTAAAATTGAGCATAATTTTTTTTCCCCCTGATTTGACAATTGACTAGAGATCCGTCTTCTTTGAATTAGCCAAAAAAACCAAAATTTCCACAATTTAGTTTCAATCACTGGTTCCGTAGTAAACCAATATATCCTGGAAGAAGTTGAAGGTTCAATGTCAGGTGTAACACGTTTCAACACTTCCTCTGATCATACAGATTTATTAAGCCATAATTTATAAGTTTTCTTAGTTACCAAATACACGGAATCATACTTTTTGATCACCTTATAGACACAGCCGTTTAATTAATGAATAAAATAAGGAAACTTAAGATAGATGGGAAAAGATTCTACACAACTGCAAGATATAATTAGTTCAATTAGTCATGCTATTTTAACATTATTGTCAAAACAAAAAAATAATCCGTTTCAATAGTATCTTAGGTTTGAACAGAAGATTCTACACGTACACTAATAGATAATCACTTTTTTTCCCCTTACGATCTAGCAGCAATTGGATAAATATATCTGAAATTATGTTTACACTGAAAAACCTATAGTATGTCTTTCGTGCTATTAGAATTTAATACATCACTTGAGCAAACACATTTTTTATTCGGATTTTCCCATTTTTGGGTAGTGAGAGTTTCATCGTTATCCTTAACAATTAGGTCTGAGCCTTGACATTTGTATCTAATTCCATCAATAACATTCTTTAAAAGGAATTAAATAAATCTTGGCAGGGAATTCATATATATATATATATATATATATATATATATATATATATATTAAAAAGGGAAGTTCACGAGGATCCATCATGTGGCTGGCGTAAAGAAAGTTACTTCAACCCAACAAGCATTATTTCAACTGAATAAATGTATGGTTGAATGCACTATAATAGGAGATATCTTCTACTTCTATAAGCTTATCCTTTCACTTCAATCCAATAATATCAAATAGCAGCTGGCAAGTTTGGCTACTTGACTGCACAAATGCACTGGCAGTGGGATAAGTTGGATAATTTTGATAGTTACCACCCATAGAGAATAAGGAGTTTAGAGTATAAAAATAAAGACTCTTTGTTGCATGGATTTGACATAAATCCTTCAGTTTTTGTAGTTTGTATATTTTAAAAATTACTTAAGTAATACTATTGATGAAGATTTAAAAAAATATTTATTAAATGTTAAGAGATCGTAGTCAAATGAGATACATTTTACTCTCTAAATAGTAACAAAAGTAATCTATAAAGGAGATTACCATAACGAAATTATCTCCCAACATTCAACAGTTCATTATTTAATATGTTATCATCACATCAATAGTAATTAGTAAGCAGTTCAACGTCCGATTCAAGGAGGTAGTAACACAGAAGATCACCCAATTATGGGTAATGATCTCTTAAGGTCATGTTTTTTTATTTTATAATAATAAGGTCACCTAACTTTTTCTATATCACATCAAAAGTCACCTAATAAATATTTGACCAATAAAATATGACATGACATTGAATTTAGTTCACATGGACTTTTCCTTTTTTTCTTTTTTTTCTTTTTTTCCACATGAAAAAAGGACCCGACCTGACCCAAATTAACCCTATTCTCTCTTAATTAAAATAGAGTATCACTCTATCTGAAAAAATTGCCCAATATTTTATTAAAATTGGGTAGTCTTCTTTTTCCTTCTCTCAGGAGAAGTCCATAATGATTTTTTTAACGACATAACAAAATAAGGATATACTAAGATATAAACAAGGGCAAAGGTGCAAATATATCCCTCAACTTTGCGATTTAGAGTAGATATATCCCTTGTTAAAAAAGTGATATATATATACCCCTTATGTTTTTTTTTTTTTTAATAAGCCATCACCTTAGGTTGTGATCCCTTAGGTGTGGGGGGTTAGACTTGACCCCTACCATGTCCATTAATGCACAAAAATATTACACATGTTAGAGGGGGACATGGACCAAACCTCTAACCATTACTATCTGCACAAAAAGTTACACAGGGAGGATTTGGCCTATACAAGTTCCATCCCTACTACTATATTAAGAAAATTAACTTACAAAGAAGTTGCTTTTATCATATCTCCTTCTCATTGATGGGAAGTGCCATTTATCCAGTTGAATTAAACCTTTAACTTCTTGAGGCAGTTGATGTCTTGAGGTATAAAAGGTTTCATTTCCACTAGCGTGACTAACTTTGCAAAAAAAAAAAATCGGCAATCTTATTAGCTTCTGCGAAGCAATGTTTGAACTCCACCACTTCACTCCTTGCCCAAGTGCTCGAATAAGATTCTTCGTTTCATATTAGCAGTGGATTTCTTCTAAGCATGTCACCGATAATTTTGGAGTCCATCTCGATGATAACTCTGTTGAAACCATTTTCAAGACACCACCGAACAAACATAGTTGGCGACCTTTGCTTCGAGTAGTTATTGTTTTGCGAAATTCTATAGGCTTGGAAAATGCCATACAAAAGTCTCCATTCTTTGTCCCTTATAATCCCTTGACCTTTGCCAATATTCTCCATGTAACTTCCATCCACGTTGAGTTTAAAAATACCTTGCTCAGGGAATTGCCATGTAACCCGGTGAATGTTGATCACTGGCTGGAGCCTTTCAATATTTTCACAGACTGAAGGCCAGCTTCCTGAAAAATTACACTTAGGGAAGATCATATTTATGGCATTCATAATGTTCCAGATAATCTGATATTCCATTTTCTTCTTGTTCATCTTCGTTTGGTCTCCATATTTACAAGCAGTCCATTGTTTCCAAATTTCCCAACAGATGAAAATAGGAGCAACTTGAATGAGAAGCTTATGCACACTGTTCTTTGCCTTATAATTCCACCAGTTTTGAATGGTTCTCTTGATAGGACCTGGTAGATGGATAATTCCAATAGGGGCCCCAATATATCTCCAAATATACTTAGCAACTTCTCCATGGGTAAAGGTATGATTCATGTAATCAATCACTGGACTAGAACAACAGAAGCATACCTCATTAGAGTAGATACCTAGCTTATTGAGAGCTTCATTAAAAGGGAGCTTTTCATGGTATAATCTCCATACTAAAAATGAGATCTTGAAAGGGATGGACCTGTGCCAGATGTTATTTAAAAAACCATTTTTTTGCCTGGTTTTTCTGATAATGTTCCAGGCAGTTTTATTGGAATAAATACCATCTTCGGTGCTTCTCCACACAGGGTCATCTTCTTGATCTTCAGGACCAATGTCTATGGACATGATGTCTTGGACAATATTTGGAGGAAGAATGCAGGATAGGACTCTACTATCCCAGGATCTGTTGATCATAAAGTCCTTAACCTTAAGTTTAGCAAGGATGCCATCACTGTTGGTAGATGTGATAAGAGCCAATGGTCCGAAACTGGTCCAAGAGTCCCACCAAAAATTACAGTTACCAGCATTAATATTCCATTTAATCTGACTCTCAGCATGGTTTCTAGCCCAGACCAGATTTTTCCAACCTTGAGAATTTTCAGGAATCCACTTCTTCTGGACCACGTGTTTATTAGAGCAGTATTTCTTTTTCATGAAATCTGCCCAAAGAGACTGATTAGCTCTTAATCTCCACCATCTTTTGATAGAAAGGGTGTTGGATATGTCAATTAAACTCCTGATCCCAACTCCAGCTTCGTCTTTAGGATAACAAAGATTGGTCCAGGAACTCCATTGATATTTCCTTTTTTCAAGAGAGGAACCCCAATAAAATCTAGCCATATGCTTCTCTATGAGGTTTATAGTACCCTTGGGAGGGTTAAGAGCAGAAAGAGTATAGGTTGGAAGAGACTGTAGAACACTTTTGATTAAGACAGTCCTACCCCCAACACTTAGCATCTTTCCTTGCCATCCATTCATCCTCTTTACAATCTTACTCACCATACCATCAAAATACTCAATTTTTTTTCTACCAGAATAAATGGGGCAGCCCAGATATGTAAAAGGAAAAGATTTCTCTAAATACCCAGTACATTGCCTTAATCTATTAATCCTGTAAGGGCTAGTTCTTGGGCCAGTGAGGAAAAAACTTTTGTTCTCATTGACCTTTTGCCCAGAAGTTTTCTCATAGTGCCTGATTTGTCTCATAATGAGTTTAACAGTGTTAGAGTTTCCACTTGAGAAGATGACGATGTCATCTGCATAGGCCAAATGGTTAATCTGAGGACCCCTATTATTCATAGAAAAAGGGATAAAGCTATCATGCATAAAGAGGTTATTCAAGGATCTTGACAGCACTTCAGCAGCTAATATAAATAGAGCTGGAGAGACTGGATCACCTTGTTTGAGACCTTGAGAAGACTGGAAGAAACCTTGCCTGGTTCCATTGATAAGAATAGAATACCACACATTATCCACAATCCTTCTAATCATATCAATCCAGTTTTCATTAAAACCAAACCTTTGTAGAACCTGAAATAAGAAGGGCCATGACAATCTGTCGTAAGCCTTTGCCATATCTAGTTTAATCACCATATTTCCACCCTTGTTGTATTTTCCAATATCATGTACAATCTCTTGTGCAAGCATCACATTCTCAGTGATTAGCCTCCCAGACACAAATCCACTTTGGTTAACAGAAACCAGTTTGGGAAGTAAAGGACTCAGTCTGTTGGCCACAATTTTAGAGATGATCTTGTTGGTGAAATTGCTGAGACTAATAGGCCTGAAGTCTTGGAAACAAGAGGGGGATTCAGTTTTAGGAATCAAGGACAAGCAGGTGTGAGTGTAATACTTAGTGAGTCTCTTCCCTTTAAAGAAGTCTGAGACAAAGGCAATGATGTCATTCTTGATGATATGCCAGCAGGATTGGAAGAATTTTTCATTAAAGCCATCAGGTCCTGCACTGCTCTCGGCATTCATGCTGAAAATAGCTTCTTTTATTTCATCCTCATCAGGGATATTGGTAAGGAACTCATTGTCTTCCTCAGTTATCAAAGTAGGAATATTGTTGAGAATCCTGTGATCTCTGAATTGATGCTTGAGGTTGAACAACCCTTTAAAATGTTTAATGGCAGCTTTAGAAATGCTCTCATCTCCTTGAATCCAAATCCCTCTGTGGTTCTTAATAGAATGGAGTTGCAGTCTTATTCTCCTTTCCCTCAAAATACTATGGAAGTATCTAGTATTGTAGTCACCTTCCTTGAACCAATTGGTCTGAGTTTTTTGTCTCAAGAGATTATCTTGAAGACCCAACCATCTAACATATTCTGCATAACCCTTGTTGAGTTCTTCCCTGTCATGCTCATTATTATTCTGCAAGTCCATATCTTCTAAAATGAGGATTTTAGCCTCCCAGTCATTAACTTTTTCATGAATGTCCCCAATAGAATCTTTAGACCATTGACTGAGACTTTTGGTCAGAAGCTTCAATTTGGATTGCAAGATCCACATAGGGTTGCCATCAATGCTAGTCTCCCAACTTTGTTGCACAACATCCAGGAAATCCGGCTGAGAAGCCCAAAAATTTAGGAACCTAAAGTATTTAATATGATGTTGTTGATCATTATAAGCACTCATCAAAATAGGTCTGTGATCTGAGCCTGTTCTAGCTAAATGCTTAATAGAGTTGTTATTGAAAAGTTGAACCCATTGATCATTGACAAGCATCCTATCCAGTCTTTTCCATATCCTCTTCCTTGGTCTTCTATTGTTACACCATATAAACTTAGGACCAGTAAAGCCAATATCCACAAAACCACAGGCCTCCATAATGCTAATAAAATCTAGACTCTTACTATCTCTATAAGGCTTGCCACCACACTTTTCTTCGGGGTCCATGATAACATTGAAGTCTCCACCAATGCACCAGGGGCCATCCCAAGAGGAATTCAAATTGTCTATACTGTCCCAAAGATCTCGTCTATCTCTGGCAGAACATTTAGCATAAATTGCAGATATAAAAATGCCTTTATCAGAAGCCAGGGCCTTCATATTGAGAGTGACATGCTGTTCATTATCCTCTATAAGTTCAGTGTGGTCCATATGATTCCAGAAGCACCATATTTTGCCATTAGAATTTGCAAAACAATATTGGTAACCCAAAAACCTTTTATAGCCTTCTATCTTGCTTTTGTCAACAAAAGGCTCAAATATAGCTATAAAAGCCAACTTATTGATTTTAGCAAGTTTTTTGAGTCTGTGAATCACCTTTTTAGATCTCACCCCTCTTATATTCCAAAAGATTGTGCTAATCATTGGAAACTGGGGGTTGAAGCATTTTTGTCTCCTTCTACCATTTGAGGCAGATTGGCCTTGTTTTTGTCATTCTTGTTCTTGTATTTGCCTTTATTCCTTCCTCTTGTCTCAGCAGTTTTCTCTTCCTCCCTTTGTTGTGTAAAAAGCTGCTTTTCTCTATCCTCACCCTTGTCTTCTTTGTTATGTTGTTGTTTCTGTTTTTCACCTTTGTCCTTTTTCCTGCTTTTTCCTCTCTTTTTTCCATTGTTTCCATTGCCATCTCTATTTTGACTCAAGTCACTGTCTTGAGACATAGATTCGGCAGAATTCTCTTCAACCTTTTGAATCAATTCCCCTTTATTAGCTTCATGGATTTGTGTATCCTGGTGACTCTGGGCACAGTTTAATTCCATAAACAGGTCAATCCCTTCTATTGAAGGAAGGTTGTTGGTTTGTTTGTCTAATTCTTCCTCATTCTTTGTTACTCTTCTTTGTTCTCAGTTCCATCCTTTTGAGCCGTGTTCTGCTCCTCCTCTATTTGATTATTCTGGATGTTATTACTTTCTTCAAACTCTTCTTGGTCTTCCCTATCCTTGTCTCTAGTGTTGCAGACATGGATAGGTTCTTGATGTTCATGATTCTCCTTATCTTCTATATACTGATCATTCTTGTTGTGCTCAGCTTCATTTTTCTTCAACTCTTCCAAGTTCTTACCATCACTAGAGTTGTTCTTTTCAATCTCCTCTACTTCTATTTTCCTCTTCTTCCTATTCTGAGGAAGTACTGCTGATACCATCACTATATTTTTCTTTCTTGGCATTCTTTTCTTTTTGTACTTCTTATTTTTCCTCCCTTTAACCTCGGCCCTCCTGTCTTGTTGTTTGGAATCAGCGTTGAATTTCATGATAATTCGTTGCTGATTCTCTTCTGCATTTATCTTTTGTTCCTCTGTTTTCCCCTCAGTACTGTCTCCTTTGTCTTGATCTTTAGTATGCTTGTTCTTCTGGCTGTCTACCTTATTCTTTACCTCTTCTATTTCGTTGCTCTGTATCCCTTTGTCATCTTTATTTTTTTTCTTATTTTTTCCATTTCCTTTAGCTTTTTTGGTGCCTTTGCTCCCATTCTCCTCCCCTCTTGTTTCCTTGTTTTCCATCTCTGTGTTACCCTTCACACTTTTATTCCTATCATTACCATTCCCAGTCTTCTCGTCAGTTTCCTCCTTGTTTCTTTTGCTTTCTTTTTCATCATCTTTCTTTTGAGCAACTCTTCTACATTGAATAATTGAGTGCCCCAACATTTTGCAATGAGTGCAGTATTTAGGGGGATTTTCATATTCCACTTTTTGAGTAAAACCTTTACGAGGACATGATTCATCCTCGGACCCTATCCAGATAGAATTAATCTTAGGCTTAGTCAAGCCTATCTCAACTCTCACTTTTGCCATGCTAGGCCTTGTTCTTCGTTCTGTAGCAAGATCCATAGTCAAAGGCGTTCCGAGGGGCGCAACTATTTGTTTAACATAATTCCATGAGTGACAATGATATGGTAATTCCGGCAATAGTACCCAAATAGGAACAATTGGAGAATCTTGCTCCGATTTGAAATCAGGAGTCCATTTCTCAATCCACATGACCTGCACCTCTATTTCTATTGATCTTCTATACCAAACCGCTTTGAAGTCTTCTTCTTTAGAGAAATCTAAGAAAACAGTTCGATAATCAAACATTCCAATAGAGACCGTACCTTTGGAAGTGATCTTCTCAGCAAATTTGGTTCTGATCCTTTCTATCTGAGGTCTAGTTTTAAGAAACTTTCCAACGAGAGTGAATCTACATTCTTCTACCATAGTTTCGTAGAAATCTTTGTTTTTGAACAGCACAACAATTTTCCCATCATGATTTGTATACCAAGCTTTCACGTTGGGATTTCCTTGACTAATTTTGTTAGGGTTCTGTTTGGGAACAGATGCAATTGCTCCCGCATAGCTTGTGTTTTTTGGAATTGAAACGGTATCCATGCTCGTATTGGTTTCCTGAGAGTGATTTCCCATTTCACGCGCCTTCTCCGGCTCTGCCGACGTCCCCATGGGACGGCGAGTGGAGCTCAAACGCTGAGAGAGAGGTCAGAAATGACTGTTACAACTTAACGTTATAAAAGTGTACGGAGAGAGTTTTTTAACTAAATTTGTTATGTAGGAGCTCTATAATTTGCACTATAGTTCCACCCCTTATGTTACAAAATGGTGCAAATGTACCCATGCCATTACACATGGTGGAAATATACCCTTTTCACTGACGATTTTTAAAAAAAAATCATTTAGCATATTTTTTAATTTTAAAAAAAATGTCACGTGGCTTTAAAAAAAAGTCTATCAATTTTTCTTGAGTAGACATATTTTTTCTAAAGCCACATGGTAATTTTTTTTTTTTTGCCAAAGGTGCAAATATACCCCTCAACTTTGGTAGAGAAGATATACCCCTAATAAAAAGTGGTGTATATATACCCCTGCCATTAGAAAATGGTGCAAATATACCCTTGCCATTACACAAATGGTGCAAATATACCCTTACACAAATGGTGCAAATATACCCTTTTCGTTGACAGAGATTATTTTTTAATTAAAAACAATGACACGTGACTAAAAAAAAGTCTACCCATTTTGTTGTAGTTGACATATTTTTCTAAAGCCACATGGTAATTTTTTTCTGGGTGTGTTGGGTCTGGTTCGTTTAAAAAACTATCTCCGTGATTTTAAAAAAATAAGTACCCTTTTTTTTAAACGAACCAGACCTGACCCACCATTTTTTTTTTTCATGTGGTTTTAGAAAAATATGTCTACTAAAGAAAATGGGAAGACTTTTTTTTTAAAGCCACGTGACATTTTTTAAATTAAAAAATAAGCTAAATGATTTTTTCAAAAAATTCCTTAACCAAAAGGGTATATTTGCACCATTTTGTAACGGTAGCGCATATATACACCACTTTTTTAATTAGGGATATATTTGTTTTGAATCACAAAGTTGAGGGGTATATTTGCACCTTTTCCCTATAAACAAAGATATCAGTAACAAAACAAGGTTTCTCATATACCTTCCATAACAAAATAACAGGCAGTTTGCAACTATTCTTTTCATAGTTGACTATTCTCTTATTTCGTTAAAAAAATCCTTATGGACTTCGCCTGAGAGAAGGAACAAGAAGACGACACGATTTTAATAAATGATGGGCCAATTTTCTTAGAGAAAGTGAAACTCTATTTTATTAAGAGTTAGGGTTAATAAGGGTTTGTGTCGGTAGGATCGAGTCATTTTGTCATGTGCACTGAGAAAAAAAAGAAGTCCACGTGGACTAAATTAAATGCCATGTCATATTTTATTGGCCAAATATTTATTTGGTGACTTTTAATGTGATATAGGATAAGTTGGGTGACCTTATTGTTACAAAATAAAGAAACATGATTCTGTAAAGTTCCATAGTTGGGTGACCTTCTGTGTTACTACCTCCAACACCTCCCGATTCAAGTCCCACCACCACTTTCTTCCTTGCTTTTATTTCACTTCATCTTTTAAGCATCACTCTTTATAATATCATCACATAGTTAGGACTGAAGCTTGAAGCCAATTTATGGTTTCACTCAAACTCAGATGATTTTTCCTAATTCTGTATTTACATTATGAAAATTCATTAAATATATACAAAATGTAAATTTACAACCCAATTATTATACTGGAATTTTTTGTTGTAGATTTCAAAACTCATAAAGTTTAAATTTAAATCCGCATCTAACATTATATTATAAACTCTGTAATGATCATAAAATATTTCATGCAGTGCTCTTGCCTTTTTTTTTTTTTTCATGCTTGTTGAGGACGATTATAATAAGGTAAAATTTAAACCTCCTTAGTTGTACTTTTCAATTGAAGATTTTTTTATTGGTAGAAGGTCACTCACGGTAAATTCCTGAATGATATTAGCTAGCTTTAAAGAAAGGTCCCGCCTCATTTTATCATTCTTTAAACATTCTTTTTCTTTTTGCTCCTATTTTGCTTCATCATAAAGATTCAAGTATAATGAATCACCTTTATTTTCATAATAATTAATTGATTTATATGATAAAAGATTATATCTATAGCATTTTTCGAAACTGCTTTGATTAAAGAAACAAAATTGCTACTTAGTTTCAAACCTGAAGCAATCTAATCCCTCCAACAAACAATTGACACGGTTGCAGTACTATTTTGAAAGAAATTAAATATTTGTAAGAATCTGATGTCGTTCTATAAATCTATGATTAATTACTCCTTTTCAATTTACTCAATCCAAATTACAGACATCATGTGAATTGTGATGTCTCCTTTTAGAAGGAGAAGTAAGTATGACGCACTAATCAAATGCTTCCAAAATTTTACTTAAACTGTACTGTATCTTATCTTTGGTTAATGACTTTGTTACTTATTTAATTTAACGTCGTTAACATGACATTTTCTTTAATCCCCCGATGGTTTCGCCTCTCTTCCCTAGCATATGATCTTTCAATAAGGAAAAAGTAAGAGATGAATAAAACGAATTACAGCGTGTGAACAATTTTTGGTCAATAGACTCACTACTCAGTCACTAGCATAAATAGTGACCATATATTATACTAGTGACGTAATTAGAGATAATTAACTAGATAATACCCGCAAAAATTATGCAAACATTATGGTCACTATTCACTAGCATAACCATAATATCCTTGAACAAAGAAAATTCACATGGCTCTGTTAATTTTGTGGATAAGGTTGCATGCATATAGCCGGAAAAAGAGCTATTATCACTTGACCTTTTTCTATTTGTTCTTCACTTTTCAGGAGTAACCGAAAACAGAGGAAAATTTGCTCATCCATTGTTCATGTATAAATACTTTGAAAATTCGATGGCTTTCCTTTAATAATTGAAGATATAAGTTATCCATGCAAACAAATTGCAGGTTTTACTTTCCAATATACACTCTGTTTTCAAATTAATCCATTTACAAAATTAAATTGCCTGAAATTCCCTGATTTAGTCTTCCTTTGACATTTAATTTGACATCTCTTAATTAGCTTTTAAGGTGCTCGTATCCTTAATCTCCTCGGTTGCTATCTCCTTCTTCCAGCATTAATCAGATATATGGCGAGTAGAGAGTCAATAAGGACGGTTGTTGGGATTATTGGTCTGTATAATTAATTTGTCATACTAATCTTTAAATAATATATCTAGCTATATCCGCTCTTAACATTTTTTTTCATGCAACAATTCATGCAGGAAACGTTATATCATTCTTCCTCTTTCTATCCCCAGTGTAAGTCCCTAGCTTAACGTAAATGTTGATTAATTAATTATCTTTTGGTCGATCACGTTGAAACATTAGTGAATTTAGTATTATTGTTCTTTTGGTTGCAGGCCAACGTTCATTAAAATATGGAAAGCAAAGACGGTGATGCAATTCAGACCAGACCCATATGTTGTAACTGTGTTGAATTGTGCAGTTTGGGTATTTTATGGAATGCCTTTTGTTCATCCAGATAGTCTTCTTGTCATCACTATTAATGGCATCGGTCTCGTTATTGAATTAATTTACGTTTCCGTCTTCTTTATCTATGCTGACTGGCCAAAGCGTGTACGTACTCAATATTAGTTGTAATTATATTGCCTTGTAACTCTAGATTAATTTAATTTGAACTAACATGTTGTTTTTATGTGTATCATAACAGAAGAGGATTATTATTGTTTTGATAGCTGAATTAATCCTTTTGGCGATCGTCATTTTCGTTACGCTTACTTTCCTTCATGACACCAAGACCAGATCTATGCTCGTTGGTATATTGGCTGTCATTATGAATATTCTTATGTATGCTTCGCCCCTCACCGTCATGGTATTAATCCATTCGAATCCATCTCCCTTTATTTTATTTTTTTAATATTCAAGACAAGAGTACTTTACACTATCGAATTTAGGTTATACGCACTAACAATATAATTTATTTTTCAACTAGCATAGTAATATTCTAGGCTTGATATATATATCGAGATACATATTATTATAGGTCAATTAGCTAACCTGATAGTGCAAACGTATTTTATATTGTCAGTTCAGAGAACATAAACTCTACCATGCATATATTCATAAACGTTTGATGGTTACTCTTATGTAGCGTCGAGTCATCAGCACCAAGAGTGTGAAATACATGCCATTTTACCTCTCACTTGCAAACTTTGCCAATGGATGTGTTTGGTTCGCCTATGCCTTCCTCAAATTTGATCCTTACATCCTGGTAATTTTCTTTCTTAATTTCTTTTGTTGCCTATTCATGTACATTATTACATAAGTTAAAAGTTGGTAAATAGCATTTTGAATTAATCTGTATTTTCATTTTAATGATAGGTACCCAATGGTCTGGGAGCCTTATCTGGAGCAGTTCAGCTCATCCTTTATGCAACATATTACAAATCCACCAACTGGGACGATGATGGAAAGTCGAGTGAAATTGAACTTCCAAGGAATCCCACAGCCTAATTCACTAAAATATTGTCACAGTGGCTATGTTGGAGATTCACTCTCCCACTGACCCCCAAAATAAGAAGAAAAAAAATTAATTCTAGATTAGTTTAATTTAGAATTTAACTTAGATGCACCGGTAGTTTAATTTTAATTTTTATTTTTATAAGACCAGCTTGATTTAACACGTTATGGCAAGTCACTTACCATTTTTATGTAGGTTGCCGGTCAAGGCTTATTAGAGAGAGTTATCCTAACTCCCAATGTAAATGCAGTTTAAGCTACTTAGATGAATGTGTAAATATTTTCTCTCACTATTAGTGCATAGATTTTATCTTTTCAATATAGCCACTTATTTTGTTTCAACACATTAGCAATTGTGTTCAATCACAGAAAATACAACTAAGCTACCATGTTATTAACTTGCAACTGAAAACTGGAAGGTACAAAAGAGAAAGTAACAAGGCAGAAATCAGTAGTCAAATTCCAACCAGTTCCAGTTTAATTTATTTGTTCCGAATCAAAAGATAATATAACTAGTACTGATAACTTCAACCATGCTTTGTGTATTTCATTTTAGCCTCAATTTTTATGACTACTACTGTTATAAAATAAATGTCAATACATAGAAGGAAGCAGTGTCAATCCCATCACCCAACCTACAGAAGTCAAATTGATGACATATTTGAAAATTTCCCAGAAATATAAAAGAAAAGAACAAGATTGGGGATCTTATAAGCAAAAAGAAAAAAAGAAAAGAAAAAAGAAAACAGAAGTAACCTTTACATCAAACCAAGAGAAAAATGCATGTATGTAGCATAGCTTCTCAATAGAACTGTTCAATACTCTGGATGTCTACAAGTTCACTTCCTTTGTCAAATATTTGGAAATTGAGATGGAATTTACCTACTTTTGTATGTCTTGATCTGCTTGAGGTATAAGGTTCAAGGTCCACGATGCTTTCGGAAACAGAAACAACCCTGTTGTTGATCAACGGGAATCATTCCTCCGCCCTTTGACGTATCAATAGCCTCTATCATGGATACTACCTCGTCCATCTCAGGCCGCTTGTCAGGGTTGGCGTCCCAGCATCTCTTCATTACATTAGCAAGGGAACTCGGGCAACACCTTGGTATTTCCGGCCTCAGATTCTGCTTGGCACAACAGAAACCGTAGTTAACCAAGGTGGCAAAAGCATATACGCAATAAGAAGCCAAGAACTATATATTATTCTCTGAAGATCTGTTTTTATGCTTCATATGTCATTACTTCTCTCCAAGAAGTGCTATGAAGTTGGAGAGTTTACTTACCTGGCGAACCACAGCTGAAGTTACTTCTGAGAAACTCAAGTCAGGATATGGCATGTCGCAACAATATACCTCCCATACGCATATGCCAAAACTGTACACATCACATTTTCTATTGTATGGATTGCCGTTGAGAACCTGTAATTTTAGCATTTGAAAATTCAGCAACAGTGAGTTTTGTCCAACTACTTTCCTCTTTCAGCGTTTTCATTCTTCACATTATCTTTCCTTGTCTTATTGAAACACTTTCACCAGTTAACTGGATTTTGGGGGGATTTCAGCATATTTTGAACAAATAACGCTAAACATTGTGTTATGTAGTATGTATAGTTATATAGATCAAAAGGCTGAGAGAGCGAGTCTTGCGCACAAAGGGTTGTACTTCCACAACTTGACAAATGAATCTTGGAGAAAAGAAGGGAACGTTTTGCGAGTAAGAGTAGCAGGAAAAAGCTTTATATGCGCTGACTCAGATTGATCCACCAAAAGAACAGAAAATGACCAGACAGATTACTGGCATGAATGAAGGATAGTGTGGAAAAGTGAATCCTAGTCCACTTCCAAAATTACCTCAGGAGCCATATATCCAAGGGTTCCAGTCTCCCCAGTCATGTCATTTGGATTAGAGGCCTCAACGCGAGCAACCCCAAAATCTGCAATTTTTACTGTACGTGTCTTATCCAATAGCATATTCTCTGTCTTGACATCTCTATGCACAATCTTTTGAGAGTGAAGGTAACTTAACCTACAAAGTTCAAATGTTTGACCTTCGTTCAGATAAATGATAAATGGTAGTATATAATTCAGGGGTGTTTGAAATACATGAGAAAGAGTTCCAATTACCCTCTGGCCATATCAAGTGCCATCTGCACAACAACTTTGAAAGCAAGCTTCTTTCTTCTGTTCTTTATAAGGTAAGATTTTAATGCACCACCCGGAAGGTATTCCACAACAACGCAGCATATGTTACTAGGCATGCCAATATGACCATTTTCTGTTTGTATATTGAGACCAGAAGAGCCCATAGTTGCCCCAATGAACTGCATTAGATTGAAGAGATATATTAGATGTCTTTCTTATGTGAAATAAACAGTTTATTAGAAAGATAAACTGTCCTTCAAGAATCATTTTTTCACCTTCACCATAAAGCTTCCTGGTAAGTTGTAATCAACGAATGAATATTGTATTTCATTCGCTTAAACTAGAAGTAACAGATAAGATGTCTTTTGTCCTCACAAAAATGTTTTGAGAATTAAGATATTTGTGTTCTGCATGCGACATGATAGCTCAAGTACATTGAATATCAGAGATCAGAACTTGACTATCAAATTATAACTTGTCGCAATTTCAACAAAATTCAAAAAGACATTATTGCAACTTCCTGACAGCCTAGTATCCTGATACTTGGAATTTAAGGTTCATCCAATCAAGTTGACTTAACATGTAATATTCTTTTTCTCTTTTCTCACTTTGAAAAGTTAGGTAGTGGCGCCTGGTGTAATTTACTGTAACAACTTTGTCAATATGAAATTCTAGTTCCCTCCATCAACCTAGTTGGTGGTCAAGAGTATGCTAAATTTCCCAAACTCAGCTTTTTTCTCATCTTCATCATTATAGAAATTTTATCTCAACAACCTACCATTATCAGCTCAGAAAATTCCGTTGCTATTAGATGAGTTTTTTCTTTGTTCTCAAGTTTTAACAAGTATTAGTTGCTACTACAATACCTATATCATCTCAACGTACCACTGCTAGAATTGTGCTCCAAAAATGACAAATTTAAACAGATCTATTAGATGCATCAACGACATCATTATGCGAAAGTTACAACACTGAATTAAAAAGAAAATCTTATTCAAAGCTTCAGCAATTTGACAGAAAAGAGCAACACACAGATAAGCACACCTTGGTACAAAATGTGTCATCATTCAAATTCAGGAGGTCACACGAGCATGATTCACATAGTTCTCAATTCTACTAATCAGAACCTACTATCTAGCTTGGTCATCAAAATGGTATATTCTCACTATTGACTTCAAGAACCACACAACCACACGCTAAATTGGTCTGTCCACCATAATCTACTTTCCTACTTTAGAACCCACCATCTCTCATATTTGTTTCTTTTTTGTTCTTTAAAATGTAAAACATATTATCTTACTTTGAAAGTTTACCATTAGGTATATCATTCACAATACGTCTACATGTTGAGTACGCTAATCACCGCCAAACTAGATGTTGAAGAACTGCTCTACCAGCACTATGTCCATGCCATGTTAGCAAAGTAGTGAAAAGAGTACAAACTGACTAAAAGGTAGCATATGCTGGAAAATATTAGTAGGTGGACCACAAAACTTTTAGCCCCTTTGATTTGTTAGAGCATTTAGGACAATTAAGTTTCATGTAGAAGCAGTAGCATCCAAGAAGTCTTAAATTATTCTCACATAAACATTTTTTTTTTTTTTTTTTTTTTTTTTTTTTTTAGCCCCTTTGATTTGTTAGGAGCAAGCATAAATGACAATGAAGTTTCACGCAGAGGCAGCAGCATCCAAGAAGTTTTAGGTTATTCCCACATAAAAAAGTTTGAGGTCAAGTGTCACCTTAGTAACATTTGGATGGTCAAGCTTATGCCACACTGATACTTCCTGAGTAAAAGCTGCCCTTAGTGATGCTATTTCAGCGTCCGTTCTGTGGCCCTCTTCCCCCCAGTCCAGTAGTTTCACTGAGGATCACAGAGGAATTAATACAAAATGTGAAACAATAAACATGTTAATAAGACCACTATTTTGCGGTTGTCATTAAATCATGGCTTAATGCAAATGCAACCCCCTAAACTTGCCCCTTTTTCCATTTTGGCACCTCAACCAAGTTATTTCCTATTTAACCCCTGAACTCGTCCTCAAGTGTGTCTATCAAACACAATTCGACTTACATAGTATTTCATCTTCAATGTAGCAACATGTTAATACATATTATAATTTAATTATGTCATTTCTTAGCTAAGATTAGCAGCAATTGAGAGGAAAAAAAGAGAAGCTCTTAATTAAACTGGCAATGAAAGAGCAGAAACCGATACATACATGACCTAAAGAATAGTTTACCACAAGTCTAAAATATTACTCCACCTTCATTTCCCCAATTTAATTTATGCTTCTAACAAAAATCAAATTTAGGGGGTTTGATGTACACACTAACGAGAGACGAACAAGAGTGCTCAATAGAACAACACTTACTGGACGTTAGGTCTATTAAAAAAGAACAAGTTTAGGGGACCGCATATGCATTAAGCCTAAAATCATTCCAAAATTTGTTAAAACGTAAACACATTTTATTAATGCCCTGTAGCAGTGACAATGACAACCATATTTAACACCAAAAGGCTAGTTTAAGGAGGATATAAAAACAAAAAACAAAAAAATAGAAAACCAAAAATAATAATGAGAGCAAGAAAATGAGATCCAAAGTTGTAGGATGTGCATTAATGTTTAGGATTACTTTATTACTTGAATAACAGATTGGATCACATGAAAGTTGAGAAATACAGCAACATTGCAAGACCAGCTAAAGTTAATGCAGTCATCTGCAACTTGCATAACTCAACCCAAACCCGTGCCATTATTCACGGATTCCATAAGAATACACTCAAATTACAAGCCGTCAAATCATTATACAATATTCATTCTGTTACCCCCAACACACCCCAACCGAAAGAAGAAAACTAATAAATGAGTAATAAAGTAGATAAAAAAGTTGTTATATCCAGCAGATTATAGAACATTAAAATTGAATCATGAATAGGCCCACAAAATCAATAGTGAAGTCTGAACACAAGAAAATAAGATGGACCTGAGCAAAAAATTTCCCCTCTTTACTATACAATTAATGACTTGCCAAAATTGTAAACGCATGAACCATTTTTTTTTTTTTTTTAACCATTCTATTCTGTTTAAGTTCCTAGCACCTATTCTTTAAAATGGTATGATCCATGCATTATAATTAAATAAATGAAAGGAAAAAGAGAACTTTTCAACAGTACATAAAAGGAAAATGGACCGACAATCCCAAAAATGCTCTTCCCGCGGTTCCCTAACAAACTTTCTGCCCCTCCCAAAAAGTTAAAATAGATAATAATAACAACAATAAAAATGATAAAAAAAATATTTTAAAAAAGAAATCGAAAAATCAGGGATAATTGAGAAACTATATCACACAGGAATCATTGAACAGATAATTTTCCGAGCATGCTAAAAAATACTCCTAAACTATTCGCAATAGATAAAAAATAACTGCCCATTTTGAATAGTTGAAGGACAAATATGGCTCATTCTCCCTTAATTTGGAGCAACCGTAAGTAGAAAGGGTATTTACGAGCTATTTGATTAGTTGCGGGACATTTTTTGAAAAACATAAAAAAAAGTATTTTTGAGCAAAAACGTAAGGGAGGGTAAAGTGACTTATTTCGAATAGTTGAAGAATAAAATTATCTCATTTTCCTTATTTCAGAGCAACCGTTATTAGGAAAATTATTTTCAAGCTATTAGGAGGACAATTTTGGAAGAAAAAAATTAACAACAAAAACATTATTAGCAAAAATCGTAACAGAGGGTAAAGAGACCTATTTCGAATAGTTTAGGAGTGTTTTTGACCCTTCTCCCTTACTTAAAACATAAAGGATTAAAAAAACACTAACCGGCAACATCTTGGCCGTCGTAAACGCCACGGTGGACAGTACCAAAAGTGCCACGAGCAATGACGCTTTTGATGATCAGTTTTGAAGGGTCAATTTCCCAGTCATGTCTTTGCCTGGATTGAGATAGAGGGAGAGAAGCAGCGGCCGTGACGGTAGCTGCTGCTGCCGTAGCAGTAGAGTAATTAATGCAAGAATCATCCAACGGTTTCTTCTTATTATTATTGTTGCTCTTCTCCACAGTCCATGCTTTGTTAAGGTGCCTTTCTAGTTGTTCATCCAAACTCTTCAAATCAATTTGATCAGCTCTAACAAACCCATCACTTCCCTTCTCCATTTTGTCTCTTTAACGTAGTCCCCTGTTTCTTTTTCTGTGTTGAAAAGGGTGGAAATTGATGGATTGTTGGGAGTATATATGATATGGGTAATGGACTAGATAGTACGTAGTGATTGGGTGTTTGGTATTTATTGTTTTTTTTGCTACTTTTGCAGGGAGGAATTAATTAAGCGAAACAGAGAGGTGGGGAATGGGCAAAGGGTCTCTTTTGGATTGGTGCGCTGGGGAAAGAAGAAATGGAAGAGAAAATATTACTCCTAGTAGGGGTCGTTTGGAGTGAATACAAGTTATGCCGAATTACTTAATATTTTAATATTATTTTTTATTGATTGTTTGATTTTATTGTGTTAAAGGTAATATGGAGTACGGTATAATTATTAAGAAGAAATTATTTGTTTGCAGAAATACCCTCCATCTTATTTAATACTAATGGTATTATTAGTTCACCATCTAAGCATAAATAACTTATTTTGGTACTATTTCTAATCATATATATATCTCTCTCTCGTTTCGCACCCCATCTATTTCGATATTCCAACAAGTCTTTCGTTAACCATAATTTTTTCATATGTCTTTTAAATATTTTGAACTGTCAATTATTGTAACTTATAATACTTTTATGTAGTTTCCGAATATGTAAATTTTATACTTATAGATTTTATGTCCGAATACACTATCAAAATTAAACTATTTGATTCTCGAAATTCGAACAGTGTCACATAAATTGGGACAGAACGAGTAACTCTTTTCAAAATTAGTAATCAAACAAGAGATAACTCAATACCGAATTTTTGTAGCAGGACTATTTATAGTTGTGCAACATATAAAACAACCCCATAATACTAGTACTAGAGACATAATTTGCTCCATTTTTTTTTGCATAAACCGGAACCTAACCGATATTTCCGGCTAATCCGTATAACATATATAAACGGGAACGTTAAAACCGGAACCGACGGTTTAATGAAAATTAAAAAAAAAAAAAAAAAATTTATTAATGGTTCAACGGTCCCAAATCTTGGCAACGGCCATTTTGTTAACTAATTTTTTTTTTTTTTTTTTTTTTTTTTTTAACACTTTAACCCATCCCTCACTATAATTTTTCATTTTCATTTTAATTCACCAATTACTCTTCTTCATCTTTCTCTCAAATCTCAATCTCTCAATTATAGTTACTTTGCAAATATGGCTCATTGAGCTTACTTCTATTTACTTGTGTTCATATTTTTACTTTTATGAATAAAAATATGGCTCATTGAGCTTACTTCTATTTACTTGTGTTCATATTTTTACTTTTATTAAGTTAGGAATATACCTAAAATATACTAAGAATATACTAAGAAATTACTTATAATATATACTTAAACATATATAAGTATATATAGTATATACTATATTAAGTATATAAGTATATATAGTATATAAGTAAGTATATATAGTATATATATTAAGTTATATATATATTTAGTATATATATTCATATATAGTATATATAGTATATATGTATATATAGTATATATATTAAGTTATACCTATATATAAGTATATATATATATATATATATATATACATATATATAGTATATATATTAAGTTATACACATATTTAGTATATATATTAAGTATATATAAGTTATACATATATTTAGTATATATATTAAGTTATACATATATATAGATATATATATTAAGTTATACATATATATAAGTATATATAGTATATAAGTATATATACTATATATATTAAGTTATACATATATATAAGTAATTAGTTATATATATATAATCAAACAAGAGATAACTCAATACTCATTGATCGATAAATATTTAAACTTTAATTATAAAGTTGTATCAGGACTATAATATATATATATAATAAAAAACAAAACAAAAAAATATTTTAAAACAACCCGGTTTGGAGTTTAATACTAGTACTAGAGATAACCGGTTGTGTGCCACCTCTAGGATTATGTGTGGGAAAGAAGAGAGGAAGCAATAGGAGCAGCGCCATGTGGACACATGGAATTGCCTAAAGACAACGTGTATTCCTGACCCAGCCTGTTCTCTTACTTTCTTTTCTCATTTATTTCTTCTGCTTATTCTCCTTTTTTTTTTCCTTCCATCTACTGTAGTGTTTTTTCCCAATATTACGGGAGTCAAATGATTGAATTTTGAGCGTAATGGACCATGATCCAATGTATAACTTTAATGTTACTTCCTTTTCTTTTTTTTTTGAATTGGTGTGTTTACTTTCTATTTTATCTATATAAACAATTATTGGGTGTAGATTTTACATAAGTGATTCCTAAGAATTTGGCATATTCATTAAAAATATTACTACTTAATAACATTAATTAAGAAGATTATTTAACAAAATTATCCAGTCATGGAAAAAGTGTAAAAAAGTTAATACCTTCGTGATTTTTTATTTTTAAAAACCACTTATTTCGGACAAACTTAGAAGATTAGAAAATCACTTATTGTAGATCAAGGGAGTAGCATCTTTCAATATTTTGGAAGAATTTAATTGCCACATGCATTTTCATTTCATTCTTAATGACAAATTCTTGTAGGAATAACATCATGACATGTTTCTTATATTCAAATTAAAAGATACTTTCCTTTTATTATATATGTTTAGCTTTAGATCAAGATTCAAATTTTTTCTTTACATCTGTAAATTTCTTTTCAAGAAAAATTAAGATGCATAAAAATGAAACAGGGGAGGTACTAGAAACATATAAGTTGGCTCAAATATAACGAATGTCTTAAACAAATACATCCTGATAAAACCTGTCAGTTTTAACAGGGTATGTCAGTAACACAATATAAAACAAAAATTGACGCCCATGAGAAAAATATTACGAAATAAAAATTGTTGTTTGAAACGGAACACCCATAAAAATACAAAGGATTGAAATGTGTTACTACGTGTCTAAGTTGTCCACTATAATTGCCAGAACGCTATTTCGTCAAAAATGTTACTGTCAAAAGTCAGGGTTGACTTCACATGTCCTTTTCTTATTTGTAAAGGAAAAGAAATTTATTTATATTTGACTGGCCAACCTTTTATCTTTGCGATTAATTAAAGTTCGCAAAAGGCTATGTTTTGAGTGCTTAAGTCATATCATGATGGGGAGATATCTTTAAATACTAATTTTCCTAATGGATAGACATCGACTATGAGTAATAAACAAGTGATTTGTGATATAATAATATGGTTTTGCATGAGAATAAAGTTGAGTAAATCACTAGTTCCAATAGTAAACAACACCTCATGATAAAGATAGATATTCCAAATTTCTCAAACCACTCAATAAAAGAGGAGAAAGGGGGGCTCAAATGAAGGGGAGGGGCAGCAGAAGTTCTGTAGGAAACATTTGGTTAGAATTTTGCTTGTTACTATGTACATTGAGTATAAGTACTTCAAACGTAGAGTGAATATATTTGCAATTTTAGTATAATATATACGATCCTTCCTATATTTTAATAATCCAATAATTTGATATTTGCAGTATTTTACATACCCAATTTCACACTTTATTCCATATTTCTTCGTACTAATTGAATATAAAAATCATTTTATCATTTTGTCCTCGTTCCCTTAAAGCATGTCTTTACCCCCAAGACTGGATTCATTCACAAAGGCTTCCCTTCCCTTGCTTCGATGTTCTTCCATCTCGGGGGTAAGCTACTCTAGCCTTTTGGTACATGTATCAAGCTTGAGCGCTGAAATATTCAATTGATAATTCTTTTCTTTCAGGTATAAGTCAAGTTGAATTTACAAAAAGGTCAACCTGCTAACATATATTTTGGGAGTACTCTCCTCACTATCACAGAAAACATGTTGCCAAAAATTGTTAACTTTCAATATCTCCTAGAGCAAGGGGCTTGGAACATGTATATACACTTCTAAAGATGTTTCATTAGGACACAAGCATCTCCTATGACTATACCTATATTTGATCCATTCATAAATTATGTAACCCAATGCTAATTGTGTTGTACGTTCATAATCAATCAATTATAATATTGTATAAATTCAATGTATTTAATGTTAAGAGTCACATATGTACACCTGTCAAGCATAATATGTACATTATGTACATTCTGAATGCATATAGTATATCAATTATGTACAACCAAAAGAACTGTGTAAGTTTGAGCAGTATTAATGCTTCGAGATAGCTTCCAAAAATATTTTACTGTGTAGTGAATAAAATTTAAACTATATTCCTTTTTTCGTTTCTTATGGTCCATACCAAATTAATCATTCAATTCTCTTTCTGAATATTTGTTATCCGGTGGACGGCTAAATAACTGGATCACCAGATGTCTACTAGGCATGACAAAGACAACATTCAATTAACTGAGTTATCATGCTTTAATCAACTGACCAACCAATATAATAATAAGTTAATAACATTGGATAAGTGTGGTATAGGGGTGGCAAATATGTGGTTTGGCCTGAATTTGAGTGGAACAAAATGAGCTGATTCAATAATTGGGTTATTACTGCCTGAAAGTTAATTAGGCTGAGATGACTCTATCAAGACACAAATAGAATGTCGGTTCACTATTTACTTTTTTTTAGATGGTATATATAGCTTATATATGTGATTATACACATAATATACATGAATTATACATATATTGTACGTTCGTTGGCTAATATAGATAGACAGTTGGGTGGACGACTATTTAGGCTAATTCCCCATCAAGAAGTCAAGAGGATATGCTAAATAATGAGTAATAACCCAACCCGTCCAACTGTTACTATTTTATAATTTCTTTTCGTTTTCTTATAATTTGTTGAGTTACTGAACAAGCTAATAAATTTAACTTTCTTCTTTAATTAAGGTATTATACGAAAAAAAAGTTTAAATGTTTTAACAAGACTTTTCATGACTCACTTCAAATTTATTCAACTTTTAAACAAATTTTTGTGCGGATTGTCCTTCATATGGACTAGTCTTTAAGTTTGCCCCTCAAACCGTTGGTTTTTAATTTTTTCCCCTACTTCTCATTTAATGAAAATTTGTGAGTCAAAGTATCCTTATTCACTGGTCTACGAAACCAGAGATTCTGGATTCGAACCCCAGCAGAGTAAAAAAATAAACAATTTCGCAAGGCAAGCTTTCATAGAAATTATGCCTATTTTGGGAAAAGTTGCATAGAAATTATGTCTTTTCCGGCATAGTTCTGTAGAAATTAAGTTATCCGGCATAAGTTTCAAAAACTATGCCTATTTGGGCAAAGTTACATGGAAACTATGCCTTGTCCGACATAATTCTGTATAAGTTAAGTTATCCTACAGAACTATGCCGGACAAGGCATAGTTTCTATGTAACTTTGCCTGAATAGGCATAGTTTCTATGAAACTTATCTTGCAAAATTAGGTCATAGATCCGAATTTCTTTTTTTGTTTTTATGTCGGGGGTACTTTCAGCCACTTTCTTATTACTTAAAGTGCCTAAGGGAAAAAAAATTAAAGACCACCCAACATAGGGACAATCGTGCGAATTGTCCACTTTTCAACATGTTGAATTTGAGCGGATCAAGATGGGATGAACTAATAAATAGGCCGACCAAATTACAGGGGCAAGATCACAGATGCCCCCTCAAGCCAAAATAATTACCCGCCCATATCCCTATTACTTTCATACCCCCAGAAAAAAAAATTACCCGAGATTCTTTCTCTCGGTCCTCCATGATACCATGGATGATCATGTTCATTTATAAAAAAATACACTTTTCTCGAGATGTATGATACCATGAATAGATGCTTGGTATCACGGAGGGTCACTTCTCTTCGACCTCCTCCATGATACCATCATGGTATATAAATATCTTTGAGAGATAATATTATGGATGATCATGTATCATTTATTAAAAAAGACACATATATTTCTCGAAAATAGTTTGGGAGGGGGCATGAGCGGAAAAAATATGTATGATACCATAAAACGTTGGGAAGGTTTATATACATATACCGTAATGGTATCACGGGCTCTTAGGATCTATTATTAATGAGTTTAACTCTATTCTTGAACATTAATGGCTATTCATGACACACCTAATAAGTAATTATAAACAAATTTGGTACCATCATGGTATATAAATATGAAATATAGCGAAATACGAGATGGCAACATGAATTCTTATTTTTGGAATATATTTTTTAAAAAAATTCTAAGAGAAAAAATCTCTTAGTAATATTCTTTTCCTTTTTAAATATGCAAATTACCAAAATCGTGATATATAAATATATTGCGATGGTATCTTCCGGATCTCTCTCAACTTTTATCACAAAGAGATTAAAAAATCACCAAAGTCGAGAGAAATATAATGTCGGGTATATATTTCGTATATACAATGGAATACAATGCGGGAAATTGGTAAAAAAACGAAAATAGTTTGGGAGGGGGCATGAGCGGATAAATATTTTATATTTTAGGGATATTCAGTGATGTTTTTCCAAAATTAAAACAGGTTGGGAAGGTTATATTCATGAGCTAATTTTGTATTTAAAATTTTAGATCTTACTGTTTATTTGGAGATCTTGAATTATTCTGTAAAGATTGTGCAATTTATGCCTTGCCAGCTCTTACCTCTTTCGATCGTCGAATCTATTAATTAATGAGTTTAACTCTATGCACTGAACATTAATGGCTATTCATGCCAAAACATTTAGGTCACCTAATAAGTAATTATAAACAAATTTATCAATGAACATTAACGGCTATTCATGCCAAACTGATAGCTAACCTTCTATTAAAATTAAATCACTGATTAAAAAATTATTACCTGTGTCAGTATATGCAACTTAATCTTGTTTTCAATTGTTTGATTACAAATATATAATAAGACTTGTTATAGACAGTATTATTTGTTTTCATATTAAGTACAGATGGTGTTGGAAAATTATTAGAGGCGATCACATTAGGAAGAACAAATAAGAGACAAATAAAATACAGTAATGATAATAAAGATAAGACGGAGTTGAAATTGGATAATCCGGTTCAAGGCATGCTATGATTGACGCTGTCTTCAGAGTAGATTTTCGTCGCTAACCGGTGCAAATAGCAAAGTGACGTTCTACTCCGAAGATACAATGAGCCACTCAGGAATCTTCTAATGTGCACTCAAATAGGAGTTACGAGAGTTCCTTTTTAATCTCTCAATTGCTTTTGTAAAAAGGAAGAGGCAAGAATGCATAATTTTATGTTGCAGAAACTTTTTGTATTGCTAGAATTTTATGTTCTTTGGAATTTTTTCTAAGTGTTGAAAATCTACAGCAGACTTATTACTTATAAGGTGTAGAAAAAATTAACACACCTTTTCAAAGAAAGGATGTACCCATCTTTTCACGATGAATAGGTGTATCCTTTAGTGGGTAACACCTTTGTTGTGTCTTTTCAAAGGTGTGTTTAAATTTTGAATCACTACTAAAATAAATTCCAACAATCCCCACTTGATTCAAAAATTTAAAGAATACAAAATTAGTCTTTTATAATGATGTCAGAGTAGATTTTCATATTTTAGTTAAGAAGAGATGATACTCTTTATTGGCCACTTCCGCACCACTAAGCCATTATTAGAGATTGTTGGAAAAATATTAGAGATGATCACATTAAGAAGAACAAATAAGAAACAAAAAAATTATTGAAATAACAATAAAGATAAGACAGAGTTGAAATTGAAAAAACCGGTTCAAGGCACTCTATGGATGGCGCTGTCTTTACAGTAGAGTCGCTACCCCGGTGCAAATAGCAAAGTGACATTCTACTCCCAAGATACAATCAACGTAACCACTCAGAAATCTTCTAATGTGCACTCAAATAGAAGTTCCGGAGAACCCTTAATCTCTCAATAGCTTTTGTATGAATTCAGAATAAGAAGAAAACAAACTTTTGAAGAGAATGAAATTATAGAGAGCCTGAAGATCTAGATCTGCAATAGGATTGCATCTATAGAAAGTGAAACACACCTCTTCATGAATAGATGTGCCCTTAAGATTGAATAACACATTTTCATAATGAATAAGTGTATCTTTTAAAGAATGGATAACACCTTTTCATTATAAATTGTGTATTGTCAAGAAGTACTTTTAAATTTTGAATCACTCCTAAAATTATTCCAACAGATGGCACAAGGTTGTGTTCGGGCATGGCATGGTATGGTTACTATTGGTACCTGGGTTATCAATATTTATGCACTAGCACACTGATGTTATTGAACTTTAAAAAAGGTCTATAATGACATTAATTATGTTAATGCTTTTGTTATATTGCATTAAATACAAAAGAATAAAAAGGATAAGAGTCTAGATACATTAGTCAATATGACGAAGATGATGGCGAGAGTATCACGTTATTTGATGCACACAGTCAATAGAGCTATCATTTGGGCAAGGTGCTTCCTGTTCAGGTAATTAAGTTGTTGAATTCTTCGATTCATGTGAATTTCTGTGGACAATGTATGATCAAATACAATGGCTTTTTTTTTTTGGTCACAGAATAAGATTAATCAACATATTAACTAGTCAATCAATACGATCTAAAAGAGTCCAAGCAAAAGTTTGATGTTTAAATAAAACCAGTTTTAGAAAAATTTATTAAAAAAAAAAAAGGCGAATTATGTAAAAATGACATTAAATAGATGCAACTTCATTTAATGGGAAAAAATATTAATCACGTTTAGCTAGACAATAAATGAGAAAAAAATCATGCCATTCAAAAGATTAAATTTTAGAGTAAAATATGTTAATGAAAAAACAAAAATCTAGACAATACATACATTTCAGCCCCAATGTTGATCAACCCGTTGCCTCTTTCTATGCGTCTCACAAGAATGTTATAATCAATTTGAACACCAACATATAGTCCATCGTAAATTTATCAAATAAGTGACACAATTGTGGTTGAATAAAAGTTGTACGACAAGCTAAAATTTAAATATTGAACTATAATCGTCGCTGATGTGAGATATTATAAGAGTAATGAACAAAATTAATAATAATGCTACACATCAAACATATGAAATATCAATAGACCTTGACCTTAGTAAGAGTTTACGACAAAGAATGTGAAATAGTGTAAAAATATCCAATTGCTCCTCCTTCTAATTGGTTTTAGTTTTAAATTTCTAACTTGAGTACAAAGTCTACCAACAAACACATTCGATTGATTGAAGGCATTAATCAACCAATTTTTTTTTCCAAAAGTGTCCTTAAATGTTAGCTATCATGTTGGATGTTAAAAGTTAATTTTTCCTACTAATTGTCTTCTTCTTTTCCTTTAAGCTGCGACACTTCCTATTTTTTCACAAAAAATAAAGAAACTCTCTGCATACTTTATTTATGTGCACCGCTTCTCACACATCGATGGTATTAAAAAGTTGACCAGTAAGCTATTTCATAAATCATGATACCACTAAAGTACTTAGAGTAAGCAAACTAAGCTCAAACCTTCTTTTAAACTCTCTCCCAGGAGCTTCCCCTTTTTGCTTCCTTGGTTAATTTATGTACGATTTGCTCTAAATTTTCCTCGCTTCCTCTTGCAATGGATTTCCACCCGGAGCCTGGAGGAAAAAAGAAATCCGATATGGAAAACTTCTAACTCCAAGCATATACCTTTACGTACAATTATTAAGAAAATTAATGATACATACTTTGGATTCCATTTTGAAAATCAATGAACATATTTTAGAAGTATTATATATTCTAGACACAACATAAAAGAAAAGTTATGGCTACAAAGTGTTTAATTTTTTAAATTGAAGCATGAAAAATCAGTAGATGTAGAATAATCAATCACATTACTCACCAATTACGACGTTAAGGATTGTCACACCCCTTTTTCCCCACAAAACAATGATTTATTTATTTATGTTAAGCTCAAAAGGTTTTAAATCGAAAGTGACGAAAATTGTGTTTCGAAAAGGGCTTTTATTTAGAGAAAAAGAGTCACCACCTGGCATCGAGTTTTGGCGTGCCAAGTCACCGTAAAATCAATATCCCTTTCAAAACAAGTTTGACTCTAAAACTGATCAGCGACAGAGATTTCGGTTAAGGAATTCTGTTGACCGAGGGGAAGGTATGAGGCATCACTCGAGTCCCGTGGTTTTAGCACGGTCGCTTTAATTAACTCGTATTGGCTTAAGCGGAAACTCAATCAAGTAAACTCATGTAAAACAAACAAGCACGCGCACAAGAAAAGTTCGAGAATAAAGTCCGAATCATACAACCCAAAATAAAGAAAACTTTGATGTGCGGGTCTCCGCCCCCAACAATAATATTTCTCCAAAAAACGTGACCCGCTCCCCCCTTTGTGATAAGATTTGTTATGACCCTTTGTCATTTTGTGGTGAAGTGACATAATCCCATTTGCTCCTTGCTCCTTTTTTGTCATCATTTTTTATTTATTTATCTTTTATTTAAATACAAAAAATAAGAACTACTTAATAATTATTCCTAGATAGAGAAAAATTTACTATTTAAAAGAAAATAACTAGCTAAACAAAATTAAATCCTAAAAAGCATATTTTTGTAATTTTTCATTCTTTAAAACACAAAACTTATACTCTAAAATAGAAAATATTTTTGCTCTTTTTGATTTTCGCAAATAAGTCTACTAAATAAAAATAGAATAAAATTGACATGTCAAAATTAAAATTAAAAAAAATATTTAAAAACTATAAGGTGAAACGCACAGGGAGGGTCAAGAATTACGTGTCTACAAGGATTAGTCGCAACTTTGATGGAAACCCAAATAAAAACATCAATTGTCACACCTAACTTAAATAAGTTCTTTTCCTAATTTTTTCGAAAGGACGGAGTTGATGAATTATGCTGACGAATGCACTGCAACGTAAACAAAATAACGTTATTAGGAAACCGATGAATTAAGATAAATATACAAACATGTCAATATTGAAAGAAAAATAAATGACTTGAGATATAAAAAAAGTATTACAAACATGCGGATTGATGAGTTATGCCTACGAATGCACTGCAACATAAACAAAATTACGTTATTAGACAACTAGTAAATTTAAATAAATATACAACCATGTGAATATTGAAAGAAAAACAAATGACTTGAGATATAAGAAAAAGTAGAAACTCAAGATTGTTAGCAGAAATATAGGCTATCAGAAATCAATAAATTGCAATTCTGCAAATCACGAATAAAACCACGGTTAATTCCTATTCAAGTTCTTATAAAGGACATTTACATAACTTCTATCCTTTAGAATCCAAAACAAATAAGAATCTCTCTTAGTGGCAGTGATTTACCATAATTCGGAGTCGCCACAATTGTGGTCGAATTGAAAGAGCTACTATACTTTATTTTAATTGACTGTGAAGTATCTATATTATTTTAAAAGCATGAATATAAATGTTATTCGACCAAAATATCCTCCAAATATTGAAAGACTTTTGTACCCTTTTAAGTTGAAATTTCTCTAAACAATTATTTCATATTTGATAAAATTGTAATATTGCTTTTACCCCAAAATTTAGGACTTTGAATTCAACTGAAAACTAAAATCCTATAATCAAACAAATTGGTAAAGTTCATTACTCGGTGAAGTCAAACGCTGCTCTATCATTACTATATGACAATCTCATACGTGATCCATGCTAATTTTACAATACATCTGCTAAGATTTGAACTTATAATTCTCAAAGATTTGATTATTTGTTTTGCTTTTTGACTATATTATTTCTCCTCTATGTGCACAAGTTTTAAGTTACAGTGATAGGTTTTTCCTGAGTGCAAAATTTGGTTCCGAATATTGATATGACATGTTTTCTCTTACGTTATAAGATCTAATTGAACTTAAATATAATTTGGAGAAAAATAGTAAAATAAAACTCAAATATATAGCTTAGGGATATTCAAATTCAAATCATATAAGAAGCACCCATTCTCCATAAGGATATTGTCCATAGGTAATCTTCAGGCAAGTTAATAGTTTTCAGGTTTAATTATCCATTCGGCACGAGCTAGCGACCAACTATGTGGACGAGCAGTTGGAGTTACGGGTGCCTAAGAGGGTAATAGTGTGAGTAAGTGATTGTTATTCTTCCATTGAAGTGGCTCTAAATTTGTTGGGTTATATTAATATTCTTACATCCAGTGCATAGCTTAGTGCTCCTCTTATTTGTCATCTCTAATCTAAGAAGAGGATTATCGTCTCGTGCCTTTGCTCAGTTTTGTACGATTTCTTTACTTTAAAGAGTTTTATTTTATCGATTAGCAGGGTGAGTTAATCAAAAGGTCTCATGTGATATCCTAATTGGTGAAGTATTATACATATCTCTACTTTTGATTAAAAAAACGTTTTAGTTTCTAATGTAGTTAGTTGTTATCATATAGGTAGTATGGTGGTGACCAAATATAATTGTAATATTTAAAATATATCGCCACATTAGGAATTTGAGCAACTAAAACATGGCTTGTGTTTTAATCCTTTTCTTATTGCGGATAACAAATTGGATACGTTTAAGTAAAATTTGAATTTTCTTTCTGGTTCAATTTGAACTATAATGTTACTCCTCCATTTCCTGATTAAAAAGCAGTAAGGGCAGATTAAATACCATATGGAAGAATATCATAAAACATACTTTTGCAGCAACACCCCTGGATATATATATATTGGAGTTAACACATATAGTTTCTGTTTGGATCATGGTTAACAGCTGTGCGAAGAGGGTTCCCACATGTTCTTAATTATATTTTTGTTTAATTTTAAAAATAAGCAACTTGTGTTGGCATAGTAATTATAATTACAAATAATATTATCTAATATTTTTTACTATAATTGATATTGACTGGGAATAACGTGCAACTGCACGTTTATAGAGACTGGTAGATATATAAATATAGCAAACAGTAGCACGTAGTAACTATATTCTTATTTCCTTCTTTTTTCCCCCTAAAAATAATGGGAAAATTTTAGAAATGTATAAGTTGGTCACTTACATTACAAAAAAATAGCTCAAAACTTGCATTATGAAAAATAGCCCAAAATATACAAACATATACAGACACTTATACCAACATATACAAACATATATGCAAAGGCAGAGAGAGAGAGCGAGAGAGAGTGAGAGAGAGAAAAGTTTGAATTATTTTTTGTAAGAATTAAAAAAAGGGGTCAATTTTGATAGTATTTTTGTCCCAATAAACATACAGTGTAATTTTTTCAAAATAAAAATAAAAATTCATATGCCCACTCTTTGAAAAGAAAAAACAAGAAAGGGAAAAAGTAATGTTTTGTTGATTAGTCTCTAGAAAACGTGAATGTCAAAATTCTTGCCGTCAATGAACACAATTAAAATAAGGAAAAGATTTTTTATAAGGTAAAATTTTAAAGTGTGAGAATGACGTTAAAGGTGGGTGATACAGTGTTCACAGTTTGGTTAAAAATCAATCCGACCACAAATCGAACCAAACCGATTAAATAAGCCAATAATTATTTGGGTTTGATTTCAAATTTTACAGAACCAATAATATTTGGTTTGGTTTGATTTTATTAAAAACAAACCAAAGAAAAAATCGAACCGAACTGACAAAATAACATACACAATTTTACAGTTATATACTATATACTTCATATTCATTTATATTTTTAATATTATTTTTTTTACTTTGTAGTAAAAAATTTCTTTATCTTTATTAGGCTAATGAACTATTTAATTCATGAATTGAAACTCATTTATTCAAAGAAAAAACTATGAGATTTACCTAAAAAAAAAATTGTATTTCTTATAAACTTTGTTCACTAGATTAAATCTTATAGATCTTAATACATTTTCTCCATAATCAAAGAAAATTATAGCGCCCACAATAAAAGGGTAATAACTAATTGTAATTTGAAAAAGGATGAAAAAGTCTTTCCTAATCGTAGAAAAAAAAACCATTAGGTTTCTAAAAAACCGAATCACAACAACCAAACCGTTGGTTTGGTTTGGTTTTAATAATTAAAAAACCGATTAAATTGGTTTGTTTTGGTTTTGACCAAACACCAACCCATGAACACCCTTAGTGGTTGGTCTTGGACTTTTGTCCTCGCTTACCTCACAGGCAAAACTCCAAATCTAATGAATTTTAAACTCTTAAATATTATGAATTCATACATAATATAAATAAGGAAAGACCTAGTAAGAAAATTTTGTTTGATTTCAAAGTCCTAAATTTTTGGCACAAAATTCAAATAAGGTAAGTTTTGACAACCAAATTTTAATAGCTTTTCAATTTCTAAATAGTAAATATTAGAGAAATAATAGAATATAATTAAATTATAATTGGAAGAATATAGTAAATGACCGTTTTGTCTATTGTAAAGTCTTTTAATGAAGGACAAAAAGTTCAATCAATATTTTTAAAGCCCTTCGTGCTTTTAATATAGTATAGATAGATAGATTCTAAATATTAAATATGAGAGGAATAATAGAATTTAATTAAATTATAATTTGAGGAAAATAGTAACTGACGGTTTTGTCTACTGTAGAGTTTTTTAATGGAAGGCAGAAAGTTTAATCAATATTTTTAAAGTCTTTCGTGCTTT
The DNA here is from genome assembly GCF_029784015.1 of Lycium ferocissimum. Lineage (NCBI taxonomy): Eukaryota > Viridiplantae > Streptophyta > Magnoliopsida > Solanales > Solanaceae > Lycium > Lycium ferocissimum. The sequence goes on along the minus strand of NC_081346.1, from coordinate 8,755,928 downwards.
TAATATAGTATAGATTAAGAAAGAGAAAGTGTCTTTAATGTCACGACCCGCCTAGAGGGCGGCGACGGGTACCCGGAGCTAGATACCGAGCACCCTACATCATACCACTATCGTCTTAACCTGTATTCATATAGGCTTCATAAACATGTACACATACCCACATATACAAGCATTCATGACAGCAAAAGAATAATGTACAGAATATACATCAAGGGCACATGACAACTGCTACCCACATACAAGTATCTACGAGCCTCTAACTGAAACTTTGAGGTCATGACGATGGGACAGGACCCCATCATATCCATCTATGTACACAAAAGAATTTATCAAAAACGGCACCTCCGGTCTATGGAAGTGCTTTGGTACGAGCTGGTCCGACTCCTAGGAGGTTGGGTCGTCTCCCTGTCTACCTGTGGGCAGGAGCACAACATCCAAAGGAAAGGGTGTAAGTACGAACAATGTACTGAGTATGTAAGGCATATACCATAAAGTAACAGAAGAATAAGAAGACAAAGCAAAGATGAAAAGATAGCTGGTAACTGCTTGCCTCTCAAGGCGGAGCCATGCATGCATACGCGTAACATATCATATCATGTATTCTTTGCGGAACGTGCAGCCCGATCCATATATTGCCGTGGAACGTACGGCCCGATCCATTATCCATATAGCCCGCGTCCGGGCATCCCGCGTTCGGGATGATATCATAATAGGCCGGCTGATCAGGTGGCAGTGCGTCTATAGTATATATAATATACGTAGCATGCATGAGAGCCCAAATAAGAGTGCGCTCTTGTTACACCTCGGAAAAATTTTCCGTTGATGCACAGTGAATAGGCTAATGAAGAGCACGAAGTATATGATATTTCAATAAGTAAGAAGTAGCATTTGATGACCTTAAGTAAGATTTCAAAGATATTCGATGTTAGACGAGAAAGGTTGCCAAGAGAAGGCCATGTATGCGATATGTATCGGAAAGGATTTATGAGTGATGAGTTAATGGTGACTTAAAGAGATTATGAAGAAGAGTTATAACGTCCCTTAGATTGGTATTGAGGTGTTAGAAAAGTGCCAAGAAGGTTCCATAAGGATTGGAGATCAAACGAGTCGACGAAAACAAGATCGGAACCACTGGGCATTATACGGCCAGACATGCGGCCGTATAAAATACACGGACCGTATGTCCAGCCGTAGTTTCAGCCCGAATGGCATGCCTCCTTTGGACCAAATATACGGTCCGGACATACGGCCCGTGAAAATTATACGGACCGTATGTTGGTCCGTATATTCAGTCGGGATTTAATTTTGTATTTAATGAGGGATCAAGTTTTATTCCATTTCATTTCCATTTCACTCTCTCTCTAAAACATCTCTCCACATTTCTCCCACAAGTTTTCAAGAGAATTAGTGATCAACTTCATCAAACCAAGTGAATCAAGTATAAGAAACCCATTAAAGTTCATCCAAAGCAAGAATCCAAGTGAGGGAAAATCTAGGGTTTTGCTCAAGTGAGATATTTGCACCCGAGGTTCAATCCAATGCCATCTAAGGTAAGTTTTATGATGTTTCCATGTTGTTTAAAGTATTTGGAAGTTGAAACACTTGGATTACAAAAGAATATAAGAAATGGGTCATGAATGTGCAATAATGCCACTTTTGAATAGATGTTTGGAATGAGTTATGATTCTTGGTATATTATGAATATGATCATGTTATAAATGATATGGAGAGTGTGGAAAGCGACATTGTGTGTGAATGAACGTATTGTCGAGTTATGACTATGAATATGGAATCTTGAAGTGAATTGTGGAGTAAGAGGTAATGTAGATGACTAAAAGCTATTGTGATGATATTGTGAACGTTATTGTTGATGTTGGGAGTTGATATGTAATACGAGGAAAGTAGTATAAATAAAGGAGATCTTTGTCCGATTTTCTCTAGAATTAGTCATAAATGCTAGATGCTATCCATTATCGAATATGAGTATGCACTTCAATGAAGGTAGAACGTGAGCTTTGAAGAAGAACGCTCAAGTGATAGAATAGTTGCACGAAAGGTATGTAAGACTAACCCTTCTTTCATAAGGCATGGTTCTTTGGCCAAATGTTCATCTTCTTATGAGTTCATGATACTCTCTAATAATCCTAGCTCGAGAAGCTATTAAGCTAATGACGCGCAAATGGTATGATTATACTAAGTCCCTTATACGACGAGTAATACTCTACGGATAGGAGGTAATGAATGACGATAATAAAAAGGCTAAAGATAGATACGAGCTTACATGTATGTGTGCCCATGAGAGGCTATTGTAAACACCGAGCTTATGTGGCCGGGTAGAATATAATGAATACGTATGTATGCCCATGAGAGGCTATTGTGTACACCGAGCTTACATGGCCGAGTAGAATATAGTAATCATGTATATATGTATATCTATATAACGATGCGCGCACACCACTGCAGTTGGGTACGAACAACCCTGAGCCTTGATACGGCCAGGCACTGAGCCTTGGTAGGGCCAGGTACGTGAAACACCGCACCTTCGTGGTCGGGTATGCTATATAAATGCTATGTATATGACGTCTATATGAGTACGAATACGCTATGTGTATGACATCTATATGAGTACGAATAAGCTATGTATAAGACATCTATACGAGTACGAATAAGCTATATATATATATATATATATATATATATATATATATATATATATATATATATATATATATATATATATATATGATATCTATGTGAGTACGACTATGCCACGTATATGACATCAATTGGAGTACGAATATGTTAAGACCATGTAAGTGCCAAGTAAGGGCTATGTATATGCAATGTATATGACATGAGCATGAGTATGAAGGGAGATATGAATACGAATATGAAAATAGATACGAAAGGTAAATGAGCAAAGATATGAATGTATGTACGCGAGCATGAAGTAGAAATGGAACGTCCCTATGGAAAGCAGGTAAGTGCTTTGATAATGATGCTATTGTCTCCCATCTTATGTTATTTCATATGTTACCCGTTATACTTCCATATTTATATTGATCATGCTTTACATACTCAGTACATTCTTCGTACTGACGTCCTTTTGTTTGTGGACGCTGCGTCATGCCCGCAGTGGCGAGGGACGGACGAACTTGACCCATAGTTGTATATTCTCGGGGACTACATAGCGAGGCTCCATTTCATTCGGAGGCTGCGCCTTTTGGTATAGATTCTTTTGTGTATATATTCATGGGCACGGCGGGGTCCTGTCCCGCCCATATGTTATGATATGATGTACCCTTCTTAGAGGCTCGTAGACATTGTGTATATGGTTAGATATGTTCGGCCTTGTTGGCCTATATTTTGGGATGTTGTTTTGATCGCCTTGTCGGCGCATGTACATTTTTATGGGCATAAATGTTATTGATGATATAGACATGTTGTCGCCCGATGAGATTAGAATGATGATGAATGAAAAGTATGATATACTTATGTGGCTCACCTAGAATGTGATGTATAAGTATGTTAAGGGGTGCCCGGGTGGGCTAGCACCGGGTGCTCGTCGCGGCCCTCAGGTTGGGTCGTGACAGCTCTCTCGGAGTGACATAAGGTCGTAAACCTCCGAGTGCATTATGACGTCATCATCATTAGATCGTGTGTGGTGCTCCATGACGTAACCTACGACCATATGTAATATAGCTCAGACATAAGCTGAAGCCATATGCTTTATAGCCTGGGGCCATATGTAATATAGCTCACTTAGACCCGAGCAGTGGCCATATGCTTTATAGCCCACTCAGTCACGCCAGGAAACCATTTAAAATGTTAAGCTTGAAAGTCTTTCAAATTGGAGTCATTGTACGATTCTTTAGGAACTATAAGCTTTTGGCATTTCTAGGAGTAAAAATAACAATATAGAGAATGACATATATAGAATCAACATGTAGGGATCATGCCTTTGAAAGAAGAAGGGGATAGCCTCACATACCTTTGTATCTCCTTAACGACGTCGACTAAAAGCTCTCCTTCCGACTTACGATTCTACATATAAGAGGGTTCGTAAGAAGGTTAGATTGTTGAGGGCATACTTACGTTTAAACTAAAGCGACTAAAGCTAACGAAAATTGGGCAGCATTTCGTTTGTTTTGACAACTTTTCCTTATATAACCAAACAGCTCCCAAGCAACACAACAACATCCATAATCTCATAATATGCAATTTTCCTCAATGTTAAACATTTTTCGACCTCTAAACTCATTTCCGGAATTCCCCATAACCATTACTAGAATACAACTTCATACTTGCTTACAATTCGAGTTCTTCAACTACTCAACACCTTTACTATCACAAAATAATTATAATACTCACCTTGATTATGTAAGGATGATCTTTTGGATAGAAATACTCCACTTGAGAAGAACTCCACTTGACTACCGAGGAGATTTCCAACTTCTATCAACCTTTCGGAAGCATTTACACCCTTGATTCTACTAATCTTTGATGTTTAATCTTTGTTTCCCCTTCTTGAATATGTATTGATGTGTTAGGGAGAGGTTTCTAGAGGTTTTTGGAAGTTTGGAGAGATGAAAAATGAGAAAAAGGAGAGGAAACCGTGTATATATGAAAATAAAACTCGGACCCGACCCGAAATATACGGTACAATATACGGTCCGTATAATTTATACGGTCCGTATATTGGACCGTATGTTCCTTCCAGAATCTCCAGAAATTTCCCCCTTCACTGGAAGAGTTCTACGGCCAAACATACGGGCCGTATAAAATATACGGTCCGTACATTGGACCGTATAGCCCCAATTTTTCCGGTTTCGTTCTCGTTGCTTCGTTCGATCTCGAATCCTTATGGAACCTTCTTGGTACTCGTGCAACACCTCCTTAACAATCTAACGGACATAGTAACTCGTCCTTAATTCCTCGTTAGACATTCGTTAGCTCGACACCCATGAAATCCTTCCCAAACATAACTTATACTTCACTTTCACGACGAGCCTAGTTTCGCCAAGTCCGATAACCTAAGAATCTTATCGTATATATATTAAGGTTGCCAATCACCCTCTTGTAGTCGTGAAGGTCTCGTGCCCACCTTGACCGGCATCAGTCCATTCACGACGCCACGTCACGAAATGGCCGAGGTGTAACATTTAAATTGAAAGGGTGTGTCCTACAATTGGTCTTATTAAATGGGACATCTTCGTTTATAACGTTACTTTGCTGCAGAAAATCTAGTCCTTTCTCCACCATTCTCCTTATTCCTTTTCTTGTCCAAAAGATCAAGCTCTAGTTCTTGCTTACTTTGATGAATTTCTATAATTTGCTTGGCGAAAAAAAAAAAAAATCACCTCCACTAAAATTATTTATGTATAAATCAATAGCAATTTCATCAAAGAAAAGGAACAAATGTTGTCGCTTTTGAAAAGCGTTTTGCACCTATTATAAGCCTTCAATTTGAGCTTTCATTCATGCTTTCAAGCCTTAATCTTTAGTTTTCTTCTTCATATAATTTTTCCAACAAGCCATGTTTTGAAGCTTATGGGTCCAAAAATCTAGTCCTTTTATTTTTGGGTTCGAAATTAATGTATTGTACATATTCAATGAATTTCTTTTAAAAAAATAAGAGGTTTGGACCAAAGCTACTGAATTCGGCCGAATCTCATAAGCTATACTGGCTCAGCCCCCGGGGAGAATCCACATCAAGCTCAGATTTTCTTAATAAACCTCTCCTTTTTTTTTTTCTCTCCTCTTTTTCATCCTTCTTCTTTGTATTTCCAAATTTCTGATTTTGATTAAAAATATGAGAATTTTGGGAGAAACCTTTGACGCACAGTTAATCAAACCACTAGTGGTTCATCCTTTTATCGAATCCTAAGTACAGATTTATACTCCCGTCAATCGTACATGTACGTGTAATTCACTAATTTGTAATTTTAGCTATACTTGAATTATATGCTAGTTATATTCGTGCATATTATTAGACATTAGTACACCCTTTTTTTTGTCAACCTCTTGATTAATCTATAAGTTCATGTTTGAATTCATTAATGTGCCCACTTCTTTTTTCCTTCAAGAGGTACATAACAAGAAGATCTTCTGTACACTGTAATCTACTAGTAATATTTTAATTTAATGAATCTAATTTCTCATTGTAGCTAGCCTTCTTAATTTTCGCAGCTTGCCAACAACCTTCCACGTACAGATGTTTCTTTCTCAACAATAATTGTCAAAATCTGAGAATATGTATCTTACCCGCCCCCGCCCCCCAACCCACCCCACGCCACCCCACCACCACTGTGGGGTGAAAGTCTGAGCGGATGGAGTTAATTAAAAAAATATTAGTGTACAACAAAAGCAAATGATAAGTTATACTCCTCCGACTCATCCTCAATCAACACATAATTATCAATCGCATCTTAATTGGTATAGTAGAATTGATGGAAAAGAACTACATAAAGGATATCAACACATTTGTATCATATTTCCAAAATATATAAAAGAAATAAAGAAAAAAGAGAGATGAAAAGATATATACATGCAGATGTTGAAAAGTATACACTTCAAATGTAAAGCACGTGGTAAGCCACAGCGTGTTTCAGAATTGACGAGAAAGAAGGATAAAAGGTAAAAGAAAGATGCGGTTGTCTTAATCTTCCCTACTGCGGGCTATGAGAAATTTCTTGAGTCCTAGTTTTAAACTGGATCTTCACATCTCTCAATTTTCACGTGTGCGATTGTAATAAAGGGGAGGCGGCTATAAGTGAATATATCATGTATTAGGAAAAATCTTATGTAAAAGAAACGTGTCAAGAACATATAAGGAAAACTAATTACTAGATCTTTTACTAATGTGGACAATATAATACAGGAGTCTTGATAAGAAACAGGTCGTAGAACGAACTTAACCTCAAAAGATAGTTCATAAGGTAATGGTTGACTGAGACCATATAAGAAGATCAAATCTCCATTCTACAACTGATGTGGGACAAACTCAACAAGCACGCATGCACAGGGGCGGACCTACGTGTAATTTGGTGGTGCTCCAGCACCTGTTAAATTCGATGCAAATTAGGTATAGTTATATAAAAAATATATGAAAACTGGTATAAAAGTTAAAAAAGCACCCTAGAAACCAAAAAAGTAGCTGGGTGCTTTGGTGAACCTCTGCTCAACATTTGATTTCTTTCCTTTAATATGATGCTCAAAGTAAGCACCCACGACCCTTAAATCCTGGGTCCGCCCTTTGCGCATGCATTGTCCTGTCAACTGGCGCCATGGGCGGAGCGACTTTGGCTTGAGGGGTGTCAAGCGACACCCCTTCGCCGGAAAATTACATTGTATATATAGGTGAAATTTTGATTTTATAGGTATGTATACTACTGTTGACACCCCTTAACACAAGTTAAAGGCTTCGCATAGCGGTTAAGGGGTTGCAAAAATTCTTTAAGATCATGGGTTCAAACGTAGGTCACGATATTTCTACATTTTTTGACACCCCTTAATATGAATCCTGGCTCCGCCACTGACTGGCGCGTGACTATAATATGAATCCAGTAGTGGGTCAACAGAAGTGAAATGTATGTGACCCCGATATCATATTAAGGGAAAAAGCTTAACTCAAACTCAAAAGAATTAGCTTACGAGCTGACACCAAGTAGCAGGGAATAGTCAAAGGTTTTGTCTTAGGTTTTGTTTAAACCGTTGACGTCAAGTCTAAACCTTTTGTTTCCTTTTGGTCATTATTTAATATTTGGTGATTCCAATTCTTTCGTAATCGGAGAAAGTGACACCCCGTTTTGCTTGCCGCTTTTCGTAGCTGTTATTTTCGACTAATTTTTTTACTAGAATAGTTACTCATACATAAAGACACTTAACACATTACATTTATATAAAGTCGTGTACTTTGAAATAAAAGATAAGGTATAATGAAAGAAAAATATTTATATATGCGTATAAATAAAAATTCGTAAGTGGTGTCAATATTTAAAGAAAGCATAAAAAAATATGATACTGTAACATCATATAATTACAAGACACAATTCAATAAGTACATATATGACGAATCTCCTTCACAAGATTTTTCATTTGTTTTTAAATATATGTATAAATATTACTACTGAAGATGAAATATCTAGTTGAACTTCATTTATGGAGGAGGTCACTGGTTCCATTCTATACAACCGCTGCAATATTGACAAATGACTAATGAGGCCTAAAAAATGTAATTAAATCACATTTCCATGGAGATTTGAATCGATGATCTTAACCAGAAAAGCGATGTGCCCGAGCAGTGAACTAGTAGTTGTTGGCCGTCAAATTTCAACATTTGATATTAGTATTCTACAATTTTGTTTGCATATTTTGTATCTATATTACGACGAAGCAGTGTCTCATGACACCACTTCCCCTAAGGTGGCTACTCGATCCCTAGAGATACCTATAAATTTTAGTTATGTTAGCATTTTTACTTTACGTTCTATGCTTTTTAAGAGTTATTTAGTCTTAATTCAGAGATTTAAACATCGGCGAACAATATTAAAAAACTTCAACACCTAGTAATCTTTTATTTTTATTTTTGTTAGTACTCCATATTTTATTTCGTATTACATTGGTAGAGATGAGTTAATTAATGAAATAATATAGTTAGTGAACATTACATAACTAATCCAATTTATTTGAAATGACGCATACTTGTTATTGTTGTTTACTGGGAACTGGCATTCCCCACAAGAATATGATAATATGGTCTATGGAGTTCATTTTTTTGCGCGGAGTGCCCTTCGTTTGGGGTGGTCTTTAAATTTTGCCCCTCAAATTTGAAATCTTTTTAACACCCATAGGTTCCGGGTTCGAACCCGCGCGATCAAAATTTTAAGGCAAGTTTAAATTTCGCTATATACTTTTGTTAAGGAATTACCAAATAGACACATCTTATGCCTTGTGGGCGGACTTGGCATAAGTATGCGGGTTTCCTAATCCCGGCTGCCCATTAAAAGTATGCCCCCACCGCATAACTTTGTGAAGGAATTATCAAGTTAGAGACAATTTATTAACTTTGAATTCCTTCACAAGTTAATAAAAGTTTGCCCATTAGTATTGCATAACTTTGTGAAGGAATATAGTTATCCAGAACTTATGCCAATTCCCCATAAGGCATGAGTATGACGCATACCGGCATAAAATGTAATTCCTTAACAAGTGTATCTTGTTTCAATGAAATATGAATTTTTTTTAAAATTTTATGGGTTCGAACCTGGAACCTATGGAGGGCAAAATTTAAACATTTCAAATGAAGGAAAAAAATTTAAAGACACCCCAAAAGAAGGGCCTATGGAGTTTCATTAGGTTTTATGGAAATAAAAGGCATAGTACCACTTGATTACCTCTCTCCCAAGAAGGTCAAAATTATTAATGAAAGGATAAAATAATTTGGCTATTTGTATATAGTCTTCGGTAAGTAATGATTTCAATGTATGATGTACATTACAAGCATGCCAACTTGAATAACCAACAAAAGAAATAGTACGAATGTAATCAAATTAATAGCCTATGCTGTTTTGGGCATAAAGTATGAATAGTATGATTATTGTTTCATCAACTAAAAATCCGTGTATATGGCTTACATATCTCCTTGTAGATCATTGCTGGACCTTCACTTGCATGGAGGCATCTGGAGGCACACGCCACACACGATACAACCGGTGAGCAGAGTCAAGCCCAACCATTATAGTCAGAAGACGCATCATGAGCTGGCGTGATTGAATTTAGCAAACCAGCTTTTGCAATCTCAAATAGATCCTTGATGCATCAACCCCTAATCTTGTAATTTTCACCTGCAAACAAGAGATAACAAGAAAAACATTGTTAGTTTAATTAGTTGTCAAAATTAACTAGCTTCGTACGTTATTTTCCATCATCTTTCACACTACTAATTTAACGTATATTCCATCTATTTCATTTTATGTGTCTTAATTTGACCGTCACATTAATTACAAAGTATACGAGAAACTTTTGAACTTGTGGTCTAAAACTAACTTTTTGTATAATGTACCTAATTGTCTCTTGAACCTTGTGGTTTTTAAACATGTCATGTACGAACTTGGAGTTAAAAAATTTACTAATATAGAAAGTCATGACATTCTTTTTCGAAAAGGCTTAAGAAGAGAGTAAAACACATAAATTGAAACAGACGAAGTATGTGAATCACCTGAGCGTGGATTGTATAGAGAATCGTATCGTCAACTGTTGAATAATTAGCAGTAACAACTTGAGCACCTTCTTCCTCTAAGATGTTTATAATCTCTTGCATGGTGAAGTTCTTTTGCAAACCACTAATTAAAATCACCTCTAGAGTTGAATCCAACTCTCTAACTTCAACCATAGGTGCTCTTAAAGGACAAGTGCCTTGTGCTATAACCATCTCCTTCCTTCTCTTTAATCCCTCCACTCTTTCTTTTAATCTACCGATGTAACTAATGGCTTCATCAACTTGGTCTTGTTGTGACATCATCTCCTGAAATTGTTTCATCACTAGGAAGTCAAGGAGAAGTAACAACCTAAGACATTCAAAAAAGGCTATAGCATATATATATATATCTTAAGACTTTGAAATTAATTAGGCACGTGCTTTCAAAGAACATTCATGAATAGGTAAACAGTACTCTGAAATGTAAAATCTTATTGCAAAACCTAATGTTGTTGGTAACATTTGCTAAGTTTTTTGTCCATTATGATTCACGGTACTGGTGTATATTTTCATAAAGCATCCAAATTCTTTAAAAAAAACAAAAAGAAACTAAGGGTTCTATTCATTTGCTATAAACAGCTAAGTAGCTCCGATTCAATTGATTTCAAAACAGTACTGAAAAAAAAGTACGTTAACCAATCAAAATTGGTAGTTAAATAGGATCATGGTACAGCCTATGTATGCAAGAAGGTTTAAGTTATATACATCATCAGTATAAGAAAAGTTTTACCCTATCAGGTCGCCCAAATATTTTTAGGTAAGCCTCCTCATAATGTGAGATTTGTAATCTTGAAAATAAGATAAGTTACCTAGCTACTATAACATGTAACGATGACCTAATGATATAGAATTCTTTATACTAACGAATTATATACCTTATATGCGAGACATAAGCTTAAAGGCATTTATACTAGAAATTCATATATTGATGTAAAGGATTATATCAGCCGAGGAAATGTTAGTACACCAGGACAATTAGGTTGAATAAATTGTTGGCTCGTAGAAGGCAATGATAGACTGACACAGTGGGTTCGGAGCGCTTCTGCTAAAGAAATTACTGAACAAGTGCATATTATCCTATGTAGAAATTTTTCAATCAATTTATCCATTGAAAGCATCTGAATACAAAATTTCCACACGCATTTGACAGAAGAATTCCAATCTGTTCTTTTTTAGGAAGAATCCGGTACACGATTTATTAACAATCATCAGATATTTAAACTTCTAAAATGAGTTAATACAAATTAATGATATGTCTCACACGGAAATATGCAGTTGGCAGTTCCTCCTTTGTTAACCCTTAAATCTTTTAGACAGACAAATTAGGAACTTCTTTTACTAGGATAACTTTGATTAGCTAGCTACGTTTCTACATAGATGCCTTCTGATAACCGTACAACTATTCAGCAAAGTACTTTTATAAATAGCACTTCATTTTGTAATGATGCATATCAATCATGTACTATAATATTTTTCTTTTGACCAGAAATTAAAGTAGCCTTCAGATGCCTTATAGTAGTACTAATTAATACTACAAATGATATAGTAGTATATATAGGCAAAGGTATAATAGTGATTCATGGCGAATGTGTGGACTAAGTAGAATTAATTAATGTCTATGGAATCATTCTAGTTTAATTTGCTCTTGCTTGGGGTGAAAAACTGGAGGATCAGAAGTTCAAGTGAAATGTATGTAGCACAAATAATTGTTGTCAATCTGTATTCGGAAAATAATCTAAAACAGAATCTGGAAAGAAGGAAAATAAATTCGAGCCCACTGAATTCACAGTGTGTCCTTAAGGAAATTATTCCCCTCAAGTACCCGAGGTTATGGAATATATCCTCCCATGATAGAATAAATTAACACCAGTGTAGCAGTACCTCAAACCCCGGTGAACAGCGAAAGCAAAAGACGGCTGAAATCACACACAGAAATTATAATTTGAATTGCAGAAAAGAAGGAAGAAGAAGATCAGAATGTTTTGTTAAGTAAAATCTGATGTAATGACTACGTATTTATGGCCAACAAAGTAAAGGAATGAAGAAGTGTGAAGCCTTTTCCATGAAATGTGCAAAGAATCATTTCCCATTCACACCTATTCGTAAAATCCTAACAATAATTGCACACCTGAATTCGGAAAGGTAAGTTTACTGGCGCAGAGAGCCTTTTAAGGTCTTTTAAAATGTAAAAAATTTAAAAAGGTTCTTAAAATTGGACAGGTTAATGTTGAAAGTTGTATAGTGAGAAAGTAAATGAAGTTGCTAAAAGCAATATAGCACTGTATCATCATGCTTATATCCCTCTCTTCGTTTCTCCGTTTGAGAGCATCTTTACGACTACAAAAAAGACCTAGACTTTTTAAAATTGAAGTAGAGCAGAAAATGGCACAATTCAATAACTTTGGTCTAGACCTTTGTATTTATCTTAAAAGATTCATTTATTCAGTACAATTTATTAATTTAAAACTCAATAACTTCAATGGCTAGAATCTAGAACATATAAACTTTATATTCTGGATTCACCTCAACGTGATGCTAGCTTGATCCTATCCTCGAACTATCTTTTTTCTAATAGTAACACTTGGAAAGAAAATGTGGATCGATATATTGGCCAGTCTAACAGTACTCACTCTGCACTTGAATCTGAAAGATCACGGTGGCAATAGTAATAATTAAAATAAGTAAGAAGAGAAATTTCCTCCTCTCACTTAATAACCTACATCTATACTTGATTGAGAAAATATAGATTAAGTTGCCATGGTTTGTAAGATGGATAAGATCTTGTGTGTCAGTGTGTGTGTGTGTGTAGGAGAGAGAGAGACAGAGAGAGAGAAATAGGGTTTATACCTTTGACTGGTTGGGAGGAATTAAAGAAAAAAGCTTAGAACAAAGATACTTCATTTGTATTCTTCTGTTCTTCTCCTGTGTTTTCCGGTCAGGTTTTTCTGAAGCACTAACAATATTGCACTTAATACTGCCTTCCATTTCAGTTGTAAGAAAGCTAGCGATATGATGAACAAGTGATTGATTGTAGAGATATGGCTGCTGGTAATTTAGGTATCTGCTAAAGTTTGAAGCATGTTCATTTCTATTATATAAAAGAAAATAAAGGAAAGAGGGAGGAATTATCAGTTTGTAGGGCCCAAAGAAGAAAGAGTATGTGATACGTATCAACTTTCAACATACGCACAGCGAGCGCTTACACCGTCCACTCCTAGGAATAAAATGTGCAATCAATCAATCACTCGCTAACTCTTCCCATCAGTGGCGGAATTAGAATTTTCACTTAAGGAGTTCAAAAATATGAACAAGTAAATACACGAAGAAGCTAAGGGGGTTCAACATATACTATATATACATAAAAAAATTATTTTAATCTTATATATACACTGTAATTTTTCGCCGAAGGGATGAACCCCTTGGAGCCTACCTGACTCCGCCCCTGCTTCCCACAGTTAATACTTTAATTTTATATATATAATAAAACATCTTTAGAAAATCATCGTTTAATTTGTCCCGATATAGTTTAATTGTTATTGTGAAATATTATTATCAAGAACATTAAATACTCCCTCCGTCATGTAATACTTTTCGTTTAGTTAGTTTAAAATAGAATTACACTTTTTTAATATTAGTAACAATTTAACTTTAAACTTCTTATTTTATCCTTACCAAAATTATTTATTTTCACACAAATATCTATTGCTTGTTTTATAAATAAGTTTCAAAAGTATTTCTTCATTCCTAAACAAATGTCTAGTCAAACAACTTCACATAAATTAGGACGCAAGGAGTAAAATATAATGTAAAAAATCGATTCCAAAGAAAACTTGATCGTTATAATAAAATATTGTTATAAAGGATAACTGTTATAGAGAACTCTAACTATACTTGGCATTTATATAAAATAAGTTTTATGTAATTAACGGACTTTTACAATTTATTTGATATAAATATAAGTCCTTCCTGCACAATCTAAAGGACAATTTTCACGATTGCCTTATTCAGGGTGGTCTTTAATTTCTGCCCCTCAAATTGTTTGTCTTTAAATTTTGTCCTTCGCCTAATATTCCGAGGCTCTGAGTTCGAATCCCGGCTTAGTTAAAAAAAAATAGCAAGACAGAGTTTCGTAGCAAAATTAGGCCTATATGAGCAAAATTAGGCTTTAAGGTAGAGATTTGCCTTAAGGCAAACTTTTGTCCAAAATATAAGCCTCAAGGCAAACCTCTGCCTTAAGACCTAACTTTTGCCTGAATAGGACTAATTTTAGACAAGTGTTAAGCCTTCAGGAAGAGGTTTCGCAAAAGTCTTGCCTTGCGATTTTTTTTTTTTATTGAGCAGGGTTCGAATTCAGAATTTCAAAATATTTTAGATCTTTTTTTAAATAAAGGGCAAAAATTAAATACCAGTAATTTGAGGAGAAAAAAATAAAAGACCAGCGCGTTTGAAGGGCAATCCGCACAAAAAAAATGCAATCTAAATCGCTTTACTGTTAGGCCCACCCGAATAAGGACAATCGCGGAAATTGACCTTAAGCATATGCTTCATTGTTGGTAATGACGAGGCCCAGGTGACAACAGAACTTTAGCAATGGTAAAACTATTATCACGTCTGTTAATGACAAAAGAAAAATATCTGCTATAAAATAAAGAAAAGTGATTGCTTATGACATGATAAAAACATAGTGATTATTTTTTTGTTATAAAATAAAAGAAAAAGTCAATTTCGTGCACAATTTTTTTTTAATTAAGTGCCATTACCAGCAACAAACTCTATAAAATAATTAAATTCAAGTATAATTAATCTGAATGTCGAGGAACTACCGAAACAATCTCTTTGTCTTCCAATGTAGAGATAATGTCTGTGTAATTCTACGCTCACTATACCCTACTCTGTGGAATTTCACTGGATATGTTGTTGTTATTGTTACTGTTGTACAATTAAGCTGAATAAGAAAAGACTCACCTTACTCTTTCAATATTAGTACTCCCTCCGTCCCAAAAAAATTGTCCTCTTTTGACTTGGCACAAAGTTTAAGAAATAAAGGAAGACTTTTGAAATGTATGGTCCAAAACAAGCCTTAGATATTTGTGTGGCTATAAATCATCTCATAAAGTTAAATTATTTTTAAATATATAAAGAGGACAATCTTTTTGGAATAGATTAAAAAAGAAAAGAGGATAATCTTTTTGGGACAGAGAGTATATAATCTTTCATTATTCGATGGACTCTATGCGGGTGTACGGTGTACATGCAAATCTTTGTCCTAGCTTCGGTCCGCTGTCCTGCACTAGAGCGCTACACTTGTGTAGATTTGAGGATCTAATTGGAGACCGCCATATTTATGATGGTTTTGCAAAAAGTTGAGGATTTCATTGGATTTGAGGCGTTTTCTCAACTATTATATGTTGTGAGGAAGAGGAACATCTTTGGTTGCAAATTGGATTATGGAAGACAAACGGGAATTTAACAACAAATTAGGAAAGATGTTGACTACTGTCTTGAAATTAAGGATTTTCAAAGTTCTCCATAACGACGGACTACAACATTCATATAGAGTCAGATCCCTATAACAGCATTAACATATAACATCTCTTTATAACAGTTAAATTTTTTCGGAATTGATTTTTTATGTTATATTTTACTTCTCTATAACAACAACAATCAACTTTATAATAGTACGCTCTTTGTAAAATTACCTCCCATATAACAGCTATCTTCTTTTTTTGGTAATATAATAATTAACTATCTTTATAAAAAATAGAATATTTATGATTACCAATAATAAATGTAGAGATTTTAACTAAATATTTGATCATTTAATACACTATTTATGGCATATATATATATATATTCATCATTAAACGATTTTCCTTCGTTATACAAAGTATGATTAAGTTTAGAATTTGACAATTAAAAATGAAAATTAGATTTTATGCATCTTTTTTGCCTATAACAGCGAAGTATTAAATGTTAATGCTGTTATAGGTATATAACAGTCATTCGCTATAACAGCTGAAAAATTTCGGATCCAACAATGCTGTTATAGAGAGGTTTGACTGTAATTAAAATTTTGGGTTAGAACCTTTAATATTCAAACTTTGATAAAACGTCTCGACACCATCACCAAATTTATACCTCATGAAATAATCTAATTTGCCCTTTGTTCAAAGTTAAGGCTAAATATACTCATATTGTTATGAGATTGATCCAAGTATGTCTAAGCAATTCGCACGATTGCCCCTATCATGGGGTGGCCTTAAATTTTTATCCCTCAAGTTGTTGGTCTTTAATTTTTGTCTTTCGGCATTTTAAGTAATAAAAAAGTGACCGAAAATATCCCTGACACTCTGGTTCGAACCCAGCAGAGTAAAAAAAAATAAATCACAAGGCAAGATTTCATAGAAACTATGCCTTTTTCTATAGAATAACTTAATTTCTACGTAACTATGCTGGAAAAGACATATTTCTATGTAACTTTGTCTGAATAGGCATAGTTTTTATAAACTTATATGTTGGAAAACTTAATTTCTACAGAACTACTTCGGACAAGACCTAGTTTCTATGTGATTTTGCTCGAATAAGCATAGTTTCTATGAAACCTTGCCTTGCAATTTTTTTTTTTTTTTTTTTTTTTTTAACTGTTGAGGTTCGAACCCAGACCCAAAATATCTGGTTGCGTAGATAAGCGAATAATGGTACTTTGGCCCACAAATTTTCATTAAATGATATGTTGGGCAAAATTAACACTACAAGAAAGTATAGAAATGACAATAAAAAATTTAATATTTGGCAACAACTTAGTTTTATTGTTGTCAAATGAACTTTTTTTGTAGCCAAAAAATTTAATTTTGTTGCCATAGTATTGATTATTGTTGCAAAAAGTACTTTTGGCAACAACAAAAAAAAGTTGTTGCACGTTGTTGTAATAACAGCCGTTGGGAAAAGTCTATGCAACCAAAAAAAATTGTTACCAAAAGTACTTTTTGCAACAACAATCAATCTATGACAACAGCAAAAAAAAAAAATTATTGTCAAATATATTTTTTCTTGTAGTGTAAAGACCAGCGATTCGAAGGACAAAAATTAAAGACTAGTCCATACGAAGGGAAATCCACGCAAAAATTTAAATATACTATTATACACTAATAGCAGAAGCCCTTCAATACAATAAGCTTTTTTTTCTTTTTTCTTTTTTTTTTAACTCGTACAAAAAAAGAAAATATATTTGCCCTTGAGCTATGAAGAATAATTCACATTTGCCTTCGAACTTTGTGAAATTGTGCATTTTTTTTTATTTTTTTTTTGGAACAACCGTCCATCTGTCATTGCTCTAAATCAATCATTACCACAATTAATTCTCTCACTCTGGAAAAACAGCAATGGAAGACCACCACTTTTTCCTATACTCGGCGCATGTACGTTTCAGTACTATCGCTTAGCCCAGCAAACGTTCACATTATTAGATGCTCCATTTAGATAGATGAAAAATCTGAAATATACTATGGCCCATGAGAACTTATAACGTGAACACTCAACTCGAATATTTGACGTCAACGGACAACATTAGTGAGAGTCAATTAAGAGAAAAAGTCATTATTACCCCCTCTTTCGTAATGGATGATGTCTTAACGGGTTGGATCTAGTGTTATAGTACCTCTTCTATATGTTTGACCGTTGATTAGTATTTTTCAAATTTCAATCCTCATGCAAACTTGTAATTAGCTAATCTACGATATACTATATATATCTATCTATATCTATCTATCGACATCTATCTATCTACATATATTAAAAGCTCTAATAATTTTCGCTAAATGTTGGAAGAACAAAATATCCCCGAAATATTGAACTACTTTTATATCCTTTACTAATTAGATATCTCTAGAATATTAATGGACAAAAATGTAAAAGCATTCCAATAGCTATAGAGTCCCAAGTCTTTTGTAATTATAAAAAGCTATTCGTGTAAAATATGAATTTGAATAGAATTATGATATAATCAATTAGCAATGCCGTACTAATTGTCGAAGTCGTAAAGGCATACTCATCACACGTGAATAAGAACACTTTATGACTATTTGATTTATAAAATAGGTTTACAATGATTAGATGTTGCAGTATTTGTTGGAAATCTTACGGAAAATACTTGATCACGAATACTTGTAGGAAACTCTTGATACTTGATCACGAACCTTGTCGAAAAATACTTGATCACGAACCTTGTAAGAAATTCTTGAAAGCTCAAGGCATGTCAATTAAGACACTGTCCTTAAAGATATTTCACCCGATATGGGTGTATCCCCCAGGATTCAACAAGCTCTTCTAGTTCAAAACTAGGAGCCAAGATCTAATAAAGATTTCACAAGGTAGAAAATCCAGCACACTATAATCTATAAGGAAAAATATGCTTATGTCTCTCATAGAAAACCCAACAATACAAAATGAGAAGAAGTATATTTTTCCATGTCATTCCTTCTACCAAAGATAAACCCATAATGTTATATATCTATAACTTCGAATCTTCAGCTGTACAAAGATTTAAGAATAATAAATGTCATAAAAGATCGTAAAGGCAATTGGTCAAATGACCAGATTTAATTTATAAAACCGTTTTGCAAGAATAAAAGTGAGGTGATTAATGGCTAGCAAAGAATAAAGAATACGATAACTTATTTTTGAGATATTAAATAGAAAATAATATTTTTCTAACAATCCCCATATATCTCAAAAATAATAAAATAAACAAAAAAGAAGTTTTGCTGGGTCTTCACATAAGAGTACAATGCGTCGAATTTGGTGTTTCGTAAACTATGAACCAGACCTAGATAAAACAAGATTAAACTTACAGAATAATTGGTGAAGTTTAAAACTTCTATGAACCAAGAATTCTTTTATAAGCCTAGGGTCTTATTCTATCACATTATACTCGCACAATCTTTGTCGTTATCGCGGTTTTACGCTAAGAGGTCATCTTATTTGTCACGGTATTCATGAGTGCTCTAGAAATCGTCACAATTTCATAGAAGCGGCACCACTCCACACTCATATAGGTCCACTCATTAAGTGTATTCTGTAGAGCAATACACCACCTATAAATGATATGGTAATGGATTAAGAGTTTATAACTCAGTCTCACTTTGCCTTGCAGAACTGCACTATGTTCACATACCATAGGAAGAGATATAATTTTATAGTGCATACTTGATCAACTAATGACTTGTTATTACCCATATGAACCTAATTCGTGGGATCTCCAATGACATAGGTTGGGTTACCATCATTGTTGATCTTCTCAAATTAACTTAAAAATCTCATTCCCCTCGATGTTTCTTATAGTATGTAAATTGATCAGATTCACCTCCGAGTTCACATAATTTACATAATTAATTTCATCTCATAGCAGCTGCTTTAACACATTATGTCTCAAATAAATGTGTCTATTTTTGCCATTGAAAAAATTATATTTCACTACAGTTATTGTCGCTTGACAACCACAATGTATAGACACAAAAGATGTTGGCTTTATTCCAATTGGAATACTCACTAAGAGGTCTCTTAATCACTTAACCTCATTACCAACCAACTCCAAAAATTCACTATATTTAGTACCATAATTATAGTAGCTCTCAAATATATATTTTTCCAAAATCGAGAAGTATAACATTGTAAGACACCCCCACACTTTCAAATATTTCAGTCTAAACATAAGTATATATAGATGAAAAACAGTGAACATTTTATCATCTCAAAATGTCTGGTAATATTTGAATATAATGAAGACCATAAAACTTATCAAATGGTCATTTAATCTGTCAAACTAAAATTCAACAGTCACCTTTTCTCATATTTAATAAGAACCATTAAGGCTAATAAAGCCAATCGTTTCAAGACAAAAGAGTCAACATGATCTGAACGATATTCTTCTCTTCTTTGAATTCAAATATATAACTTTTACAATTTTTTAAAAACCATTCAATGGTCTGTCCAAAGTTTAACGTTACAAATATATTAAAATTTGGTATCAATTGTTTGTTGGAAAAAAAGTAATTCTTTCAACATAACTCTAGTCAGACACCATAACCCTCACATTTTCAAAATTTTTACTGTGGGGAGATATATCTCATAACTCATAAGAAGTATTACCAATTTTCTCAAAAGACATTTGCATCTTAAAAAATATTAGGCACAGACAAAATCATCACTCATCACCACAAAAATGTTATTTTTGTTAACATCTTATCCAACTCAAATAAAATTTTTACCCAACTTTTCCTGATAATCACATAAAAATCAAATGAATTCAAATATTAGGACCATGTACCACCTCAGTTAGCGCTAATCTTTTTTCAGGTTTTGAGAAGAGCTTTTCCATTCCTAGAACTTGAGTGGTTCTAGAATCACCCACATAAATAAAGCATTCTTCTTCTTCAACTTGGATGTAGTACACAAAAACAATTTGTTAGCACAAAGATGCTCAGTAGCACCAAATTCGCCTAACACCTAATGTCTCACATTAGCCACAAGATTCGTTTGAGAAATGACCGCAATAATTATATCATCCGTTTAATCCACTTTATTTTTACTTAGCGGGATTATCATTTTCTCCGAATCTTGTTCTACATTAAGGAATATATTGGCTAAATTTGCCGCACACAAAATACTTATTATATCCATGAAAGATCTGATTATGAGCTTGCATCATAGACATAAAATGGTCAATCAACAATAATCGAGTCTCATATTAATTTTTTCCATTGAGCGAACAGTGACAGCTACATTCCGAATGGACATTCATCAAAATCCAAGAGCCTATGTATGCTTTAACAGCTTTGTCTAATAAAAAATGATGAGAGGAGATTTATACGTACATATTTAATCACTTCACCAAATAATTCAACACATTAATTATCATTCCCTTTTTCATGAAAGGATCCATCAAATTTTATTTAACAAGAATAATATTAAGTCATAATAAATTATTCACTCTTCCATGCTCAAACAATTAACAAAGAACCTATTGGACATGGGTATAAAATCAGGCATATTATTATTTCTAGCTTATTGATTTTATCCCTAACCATTACCAATCACATACAGTGCTATAGAGATCTATATATCTTAAGACTCAGGTTTATGGAAAATTGGACTATCAATTTAAACTCAATATGCTGATTTCAGGCTTTCAGCACACAATTATATTGCTACTATAAGATTACAATAACAAGAGCAGAAGAAAATCATAACAGATTACGTATACCTTGTACTCTTGATATTATGTCATACAAAAATATAAGCGTCAGCAGAAATTTGTACCGTCCGTAATTGGTATTTTCCATAAAATTATAGTGCATATATCTTTAAGATTGTTGGAAATCTTATGGAAAATACTTGATCACGAACACTTGTAGAAAATTCTTGATACTTGATTACGAACCTTATCGGAAAATACTTGATCACGAACCTTGCAAGAAATTCTTGAAAGCTTGAGGCATGTCTGTTTAACCTTAAAACGGAGAACAATTAAATTTATGCGTGATGCCAAAGATATGTGGCTAAATTCAATTCAAGATTAAATAGCGGGATAAGCCAATAAACGAACAGAGAAGCAGATCTGACCAACTGTTAAGTACGTCTGGCCTCGGGTATAGAAACCGAGGTTGATACCTTTTGTTAAGAACTTACACGAAGTATAATAAAAATGAACTTAAGAATAGATGGGAATGGTTTTAAAAAGATTCTTATGATTGTTGATGTAAACTGTTTCTCTCCTTGCTATTGTCAACCCCCTTCATGAATGATAACCTCCTCTTTATATAGTAGAGGAGTTTCAACCTTAGTACAATTCTAAATAAAGCAAATAAATCTGGTGACAGCTGTTTGTCCGAGATCGACGCCAAAATATCCGATTGAGGACGGATATTTCGGTCTTCCGCTGATGGCAGTCAATCACCCTTCTTTTATCGCCTCATCTCGGCCCGAACTCGAAGCCTTGTTCCCGGTGAGATGGTCGTATCGTGACCGAGCATAACCATAACAACGAGAAACCGAGCGTGCCTGTATCCTCGGTTTTACCCGTATACAGATAGTCCCCCCATTTCCCGAGGTACAATTACTGACGGCGGGGAATGGACCCAAATAAGCTGAACATCCGCCTCCAATTACCTAGGACGGGACCTTTAAGTCAAATCTCACTCTGCCCGATGCTAAGTCATTATTAGCCAGCCGCCAAATTATTTTGGGGAATCCTCCTTGTATCAGAATCCTTGATACGCTACAAGATCTCTTGAATCTCTTTCTATATAAAGCCCACGTCTTCTTTCTTTTTCATGCATCTGCACTTCTTCAAACCTCACTTTGTTCCACCTCAAAACCTACTGATATTCCTATATTGAGCCCATAATACTCTTCGGATCTTCAATCTTCTTGTTCCAGGGTGTGAATACTTATTATTAAGGAAGACCTTCCACGATCATGGCTTACGTACCGTTATTGACTCAGGGTGAAGATCAGCATTCGTTCATGCCATCAACTGGAGCCGCTGGCTCTAATAGGGAGTTAGAATCTATTGCTACTGGTATTGTTCCGTCGGGTTTTATTTATACGAACGACTGTGAAGTTTTTCGTCATCTTGACCCAGTGGAGGATTTCGAATCTTGTATCGGTGATAGCGCCATTACTACGGTCAGGGAAGATTGCCATCTAGGCACAGACGTCGACCTCTTCCCCATTGGGGATGGTGTGAAAATAAATCATCACGTTGCCGGTTACTCGTTATCTTACACTTATCCCTTTGCCATAGTGTTCACCCTCCCTGTTCATAGAATAATCGAGGACTTCTGCTGTCGATATCGAATATGTATTATGCGATCGCCCCGCAAATTTGGAGGCTCGTGTTGCAGACAGAAGTTGGCCAATGCGGCGAGGAGTAGCTTTTACCCTCGATCATTTGCTTCATTTATATGTACCTCGGGTGATCCGAGGGGAATTATTTAGATGCTTCCGGGGGAAGTCGAAGCCTAATCGACCCGAAGACGATTATGATCGAGGATGGCTTCGGTTCGTGATGATACGCACGGTTTAACTTCGCGTCTATCGTCTGTCGATTTTCTCAAAGTGTGGAACCCTTCACCGGATCCGGTTGAGCCCACGCTTGAAACTGCTATTTTTGATTGGGTGATTGCCCTTCTCCAGGCTTCTCGTAGCTTAGGCCATTCTTGGAGAAGAATGGCACCTGAAGGGTGGAAAGGCAAAGTCCATGGTAACTTCTTAATCTGATCGTTTTGACCCTCATTTCCCTGTATTATATCCTAACTCAATACCTTTGGTTTCCAGGGCTTCGGACGAGGAGGGCTACCAAGGGAAAGTCGGTAGCTGAGGACGTAGTTCGGGGAAGAAGAACACCTGCTCCATCAAGGCCACCTAGACGCAGGGAGGTTGGAAGTTTTCCCGTTGTGCATTCGAGGGTTGGATATCAAGTTCGAACTCGCCATATTATGGGGACCCGTCGGGAAATGCTTTCGGGCAAAACTCCACCAATGATTGTGCTCGATGAGGAAGATTTACCGGGATTAGATATCCCCGGGTCATCCGTCTCTGGTGCAAGTCACGGGGATATCTAATCGGTATCACCCATCATTGCCGCATCCCGTGGATAGACTCGGAGATCTCATCCTCCGACTTGTTAGGTTGAGTAAGGGCGTGGTTGCCTTACTTTTGTTTTCCAATTACTGGTCGTAGAGTAGGGTTTTTCCCCTTTTCGATGTATCGATGTATCCGACATAGTCGAAATTTTATGAAATGGAAAAAATCTTTAATGGAATTTTGCAAATTGGTTGTTATTAGACTTCATTGAGCATTCCATGTGTATTGTTTGTAGCCAAACCTCTGTATGTGCCCTTGTTATATTCGATCAGCAATCACTTACTCCATAATCCCAAAAAAACCCGATATGTTTTGCTACCAGCCACCGTAATCGAGCATCTTGTTATTAAACTCGACCACGACTGGTTCGAAACCATATCCTTTGCGACCTATTCGGAAGCTTTACTCGATCATAGAGGTGTTCGCACGAGGTCCCGATCTAGGTCTCTTCGGAAGGTCGACCCATTTAAGCACGATCTGTTGGTTAAATGAACGCCCTGGTTCCTTCTCGCGTACGCTTCCTATGATTAGATAGGATCAAGGTCACATCCATCTGACATCGACACGTGTCGAAGCCCTGTTGGCTCTGAGGACGGTTGCGGAAGGTAGAGCGTCTCGGTCCCACTCTATAAAAGCAAGTTTTCCCCTTCTTTTTTCGTTTTTTGACTTTTACCAAAAGGAATTTTACCTTAGTGTGCTTTGGATACGTTGATCTTCATATCTTCAAAACTGCATACCTGCATATCTTCATATCTTCTTATTAGTTTCCTGTTCAATCTTCATACCTTCATTCAAAACCTTCTTATCCTCATAATTCCGAAATGACAAGCAAATATTCAAAGGCTAAAGCTGGAGAGACCTCTTCGGCTCTAACCGAGCCACTGTCTTGGTCGACTTGGTTCCTCAAGACTGTTCGACCATTCGGGACTTCAAAGTCGAGAAACCTTCTCAACAGGGGGATCGAGGTGTAGAAATATCAGCCTATTTGTGCACGATATCCCCGAATAAACTCGAGCAAGTCAAGGAAGATTGTGGGCGGAAAGGTAAGGAGGTCGTTATTCCCGACCAGGATGAAGCCATATCGATCTACGTGGAAGGGTACTTAGGTGTTTATACTTACTCTTTCACATTCAGCACACTCGACCCCGTGGTGGTCGATTTCTACAAGCGGTACGAGATTACCCTCGGTCAAATTCACCCGTCATTTTGGAGAATCGTTGTGCTCCTCCGTTATTTTGCTACAAATATGAACATTCCGTTCACGGTGCACCACCTACTCCGGCTATATAGCCCCCGTGTCTTCAGAAGAGGAATGATAAAACTCTCAAAATGAGCTGCAAAAGCGCCCTTCTCTGTTCTGGACGAAGATAGAAACCGAGGCTGGTAAGGCAGGTTTGTCTGAATCAGGACAGCGGATCTGATTGCCGCTGACAAATTATCGTTTCCCGAGAAATAGAACCCAAACCGTAAGTAACTTTATGTTGATACGATTCGGCCACGTGCCTTCACCTATACTGAACCTTTTATTTGTTCGTGTGTATACAGCGCTTATCCGAACCCTTGGTGCGGTTCCTAACCTCGACCGATTGGATTGGGGAAAATGCTCCCAACTTACTTATGCTGAACGTACCTGGAGACGTTTGTCCAGGTCCCGTTGGGAGGCCGGAACCTACGGTAAGTCTTTCCCTTAGAGCGTCGTCCTTTCTGCTCTACGCAATACGCCACGTTAATTAGGTAATGACTGTTCCTCTTTTTCTTCACAGGTTTGTCTAAGGCCACCCGAATTCGGGGCCAAGAAACTGCCGAGGCCTCAGCTGACGAGCAGGATATCGAAGCTCCCAATCAGAAAGACCTAGTTGAAAGAAAGAAAAAAAAATCCTCCGAATCATCTCGAGCTCCTTCCAGGCCAGGAAAAGATCGAGGGTCGTTATTCGAGAGACCTCATCAGAAGATATCTCGGCCCGTGCTTTGGACGCTGAGATTGTTGATCAATTATTGGACCATTCTAACGATGACGATGATCCGACATTGGGTGGGTATCGTCTTATTGACGAGCTCCTCGAGCATGATCTGACCGGTTCTGTTACAATCACTCCACCATTGGTGGAAAGCTCAGGTCGAATTCCGATTGGGTCGAGCGGCATCTCGAGGCCGACGGACGCAGGGATTATCGGGTCGAAGGTCGGGGCCTCCGATCACACTTCTACTCGATGTATTAAAATCGCTCCCGCCGCGGCTCGCCGGATCGAAGGCAACTTCATCGGTATCAGGCTCTAAGGTACCTACTATTCCGCCTTTGTACGGTATTTGTTCCGTCTTTTCGATGCAAGCTGTGGCCTCATCTGAAACGATAATTTGCATATAGGATTCTCCGCCGCCATTGGTGGATATTCCCGCCGATGACGAAAATACCAAAGGCAAGGTGATCGAGCAAAGGGCAGCCGGTCACGAGGGTTATGAAATACCCGCTCCGGGGATGTCGAGTTTTGAGCATTTATCCATCCCCGTGGCCGATCGTTTCGGGTTAATTCGCTACCTGAGGTTGGAGAAAGCGTTTCTCGCCCCTAGTTTCGACCCGATCGAAAAGAGGCTAATAACCTCAAGTGCCGCCAGAGCATGAACATCTTTGCCGAGGTCGGTCGGGGTGACCAGCTATTTATACCCTCTGGTGTCCCAGAAAGACCGTCGAAAAATGGATGTAGTCAGCGAATCATGCCTTTTTAACGAGGCCCAGCAGGCATTGAATCGGGTAAGTTTTGTTCTTGTGTTCCTTTCATTTAGTTTTAACTTCATGTCAAATTTTATAATCATTCCTCTTTCTCTTATAGGCCTCCGTGCTTAATCATGCCTGCTTTCACCGGCTTAGGAATAAAGTGGGCCGGCTCAAGGAGGAGCTTAAAAGCAAAAGTCAAGAGGTGGACGAGCTCATGGATCTGTACGAGCGTAAATTGCACACATCTCTCTCTCCCCGACCTTTTTATCCCGAAGTCGGACTTCGGTGGGTCGAAACGAGGGCCGTCGAGGCTGTCGAGCGCGATCGACCACCGAGAGAGAAAGGTAAGGGTTTTGAAGTTTTCAATAAATCTTTTAATGTCTAACGCTTAACGCCCTTCCTTCTCAGGCCCGGGCTTACGTTAGCCGGATCGATCAACTCCGAGCAGAGCTGGATGGGATCAAGCCTGAGTTTAACGTCCTCCACGAAATGACCGTCGGTGCTATGGCCGAATGTGATGTTCTCCGGGAGCAGCTTCGAGCGTCGGTAGAACAAATAAATGGCCTTAGCTCATCCTTGCCGCTACCAAGCTCAACAGGATCGATTGAGCCGGTCATCACCGATCCGCAACCGAGCATGGGTAGGCTGCGGCCGGATCTCGGGCTACGACGATATGTTGTGCGTGAGCAAGGCCGATGGATCGGCCGCTTAAAAAGCCGGATATCTTCGGTGAGTACGAGCGGTGTTTATCCCGAAGGAAAACCCTCGAAGAAGTTCAAGTCACTGGTGTGGACTTATCAGATCTGATCGAGAAAACTAAGAAGCTTGAAGCGGAAGCAAAGGCTGCATTTGACCCAGAGGATTTGGATATCGACCTCGAGTCAGCCGATGAAGAGGCCGAGGGGTCGGACTAAGATTAGGTTCGGGGCCTTGTGTCCCTTCTTTTATTTTTACACCTTTGTTTTGAGGCCACTATTCTGAGCCTTTGTAAATCTACTTTATGTATGTATGAATCAAAATTTGTATTTGATATTTGCAAAGTACTCCTCGGTTCAGTGTTTGTTCGGTTTATGCCTTCATTATAATTTGTCATATTGTTTCGGCCAGGATAAAATTCAAATGGTAACGGCTCGTGATTGGGTTTTATTCCGTATTGACGTTAGTCGTTGCTTTATTCATAATTTACAAGACAGACCCGATCACGACATTTTTGCTTTTTTAGACCGTGGTCTTTAACCGTTTTAGGTTACAACTCTCGAGCTTGCATATATTTTTTAGACTGTGGTCTTTAACTGTTTACGCCATAGTTTAGACCGTAATCTTTAACTGTTACGCCATAGTTTTTCGGTATTCTGCAACATTGGATCCTTTTGATCGAAGTAAGTTTTTTATTGAAAAACCGACCAGAGATGCATTCGCAATTGTTGCCGTGGCAAGAACAAACTAAGTGGACACGATTCAATCGATCGTTTCATCCTTACATCTGATCCTATCGTTCAGGCCTTGGCTTTTACATAGTTATCACTTAACTCAGGGTATAATAGTCTCCTAGTATTCGAGTCCGAAGTATGAGGGCTCGGGTACTATTAGCCCGGTATGTGCAGTCCCCGGTCTTTGATCGGTATGCTCTATATGTGTAGCACGCTGTTCAACGCTGCCTCATTAAAAACCTTATCGAAAACCCACTTCGAGACAAAACGATCGAAGGGAAAAAGAGTGCAGCACGTGCTTTCAGTCCTAAGTATATGACTTCCGAGTATCCGCTGTGCTGTTTCGTTATCCCTCGGGCTTTAACAGTAATAGCGTTTTAGGTGTGCTACATTCCAGTTGTTTTTTAGCTGTTGTCCGTCTTCATTCTCGAGCTGATAAGAACCTTTTCCGGTTATTCCAATGACTCGGTACGGTCCTTCCCAATTCGGGGCTAATTTCCCTTCGTGAGGGTTATTCGTATGAAGTGTGACCTTCCTTAGTACCAAGTCCCCAATCTGAAAATGTCTGAGGTTGGTCCTCCGATTATAATACCTTTGCATCCTATGTTTTTGTGCGGCTATCCGGATATGAGCAGCTTCCCTTCTTTCGTCCACGAGATTCAGATTGACGGACATTGCTTCATGGTTCGAGTCCTCAGTGGCATAACAGAATCTTAAGCTTAGCTCACCAACCTCAATGGGTATCAGGGCCTCGGCTCCGTATACTAGGAAAAATGGAGTCTCCCCGGTGCTTGATCTTACAGTTGTGCGGTAGGCCCATAAAACCTCTGGCAGAACCTCCTTCCATCGGTGCTTAGAGCCGACCAGTCTTTTCTTTAAATTCTGCAGTATGGTTTTATTGGTAGACTCGGCCTGGACATTCGCGCTCGGATAATACGGGGTTGATAAGATTTTCTTGATTTTATATTCTTTGAAAAACTTGCTGACCTTGCTACCTATGAACTGCTTCCCGTTATCACACGCGATCTCCGCTGGTACCCCGAATCGACAGATTATATGGTCGTAAATGAAATCAATGACCCTTTTTTTCCCGACTTTCTCGAGTGTTCGTGCTTCGACCCATTTAGCAGAAATAATCGGTCATAAGTAAAATAAATTGCGTCTTACCCGAGGCCTATGGCAAGGTCCCACTATATCCATGCCCCATTTCATGAATGACCATGGGGAGAGGGACCGGATGGAGCTCTTCCCGGGTTGATGTATTGACGGGCGTGCCTTTGGCATTCGTTACATTTTCGAATGAAGGTTTTGGCGTCCTCCTCCATCTCGTTCCAGTAGTATCCCGCTCTAATCAGCTTGCGGACCAATGAATCAGCTCCCGAATAGTTTCCACAAGTCCCCTCGTGAACTTCCCTCAGAACATAGTCGGTTTCCCCTGGTCCTAGGTATCTCGCCAAGGGGCCGTGGAATGACCTTGATCCTGAACTGGCCATCGACCAAACAAAAAAATCTAGTCGCTTTGGTTCGGAGGGCTCTTGATTCCTTGGCATCGGATGGTAGCTTTCTTGTTTGGAGATAGTCCGTGTATTTGTTCCTCCAATCCAAGTGAGGCCGGTCGAGTTTTTCACGGCGTGGCCGGTCTCTATGGACCGATTTTGTCAATCGTACCACGGCTCGAGGCGAACCTTTCGATTCGATCGAGGATCCCCATTTGCTGTGTGGCATCCGCTTCATTATTTTGATCCGGGTACGTGTTCCAACGTCCACTCCTTGAACCGGTGAAGGACAACCTGCAATTTTTCTTGATATCTCCGCACTCTATCATCTTTGATTTCGAAGGTTCCATTCGTTTGGTTGACCACCGTAGAGAGAATCGCACTTGGCTTCTATGATCTCAGCTCCTAAGCTTTTAGCCAGTTCTAAACCTGCAATCATGGCCTCATACTTGGCTTCGTTGTTAGTTAAATCAGCTGATCTAATAGATTGTCTTATTATGTCACATGAGGGAGGTTTAAGAACAATCCCTAACCCGGACCTTTTTACATTAGACGCACCATCCGTGTAAAGGGTCCAGACTCCCGTGCTAGTCCCCAAGGCAAGGAGCATCTCCTTGTCAACCTCGGGGATCATGGCCGGTGCAAAATCGGCCACGAAATTCGCCACTATTTGGAATTTGATTGCAGTTCGGGGTTTGTATTCAATATCATACCCGCTAATCTCCACAGCCCACTTTGCTAGTCAGCCTAAGAGTTCGGGTTTATGCATGACGTTCCTTAGGAGATACGACGTTACAACGCATATGGGATGACACTGAAAGTAAGGTTTTAATTTTCTAGATGCACTTAATAAAGCCAAAGCGAGTTTTTCCAAATGTGGGTACCTGGTTTCGGCGTCACCGAGGGTTCTACTTACAATCGGGTATTGCAAACCTTTCTTCTCTCGAACCCAGACACTGCTCACCGCTATCTCAGACACCGCCAAGTATAGATACAATTGCTCGTTCGCTTTTGGTGTGTGGAGTAGAGGTGGGCTTGATAAGTACCTTTTGAGTTCTGCCAAAGCCATCTGACATTCGGGGGTCCATGCAAAGTCAGTCTTTTTCTTGAGCAATGAGAAGAAACGGTGACTCTTGTCCGAGGATCTGGAGATGAATCGGCTTAGGGCAGCTATCCGTCCCGTTAATCTTTATACCCCTTTGATGTCGTTTATCACGGTGATATCTTCGATTGCCTTTATCTTGTCCGAGTTGATTTTGATTCCCCGATTTGATACCATGAATCCGAGAAACTTGCCCGATCCGACCCCGAAGGCACATTTTTTCGGGTTCAGCTTCATGTTGTACTTTCTTAATATGCTGAAAGTTTCCTGCAAAAATTTCAAATGGTCCTCTGCTCGTAGGGACTTAACGACCATGTCATCTATATAAACTTCCATGGATCTCCCTATTTGGTGTTCAAACATTCGGTTGACTAAACGCTGATAGGTGGCGCCGGCATTTTTTTAAGCCGAAGGGCATTACATTATAACAATATGTGTCAAACCTAGTTATAAAGGAGGTTTTTTCTCGATCCTCCGAGTCCATTTGTATTTGGTTGTACCCGAAATAAGCATCGAGGAAACTCAGCGTGTTGTGACCCGCGGTAGCATCGATCATGCGATCGATGCTGGGCAAAGGAAATGAATCCTTCGGGCAGGCTTTGTTTAAATCTTTATATTCTACACACATTCTAAACTTAATCCCCTTTTTAGGCACTACTACAACGTTAGCTAACTAATCCGGGTATTTTACCTCTCAAATGGATCCTATATTAAGAAGCTTGGTTACCTCGTCCTTGACGAATGCATGTTTTACCTCGGGTTGTGGCCTCCGCTTTTGTTTGACCGAGGGAAAACTTGGATCCAAGCTCAACTTGTGTGTCGTCACGTCCGGTGGAATACCTTCATGTCTAGATGGGACGAAACAAACGAACCGAGTTAATTTTAAGAAACTCAATAAGCCCTTTCCCCGAGCTCGGGGGTTAACCCCGTGCCTGTGTATACCTTCTTTCTTTGGTAGATGAACGAACAATATGACTTGCTCGAATTCTTCAACGGTGGACTTAGTGGCATCAGAATCATCGGGCACCACAAAGGTTCTCGATACTCCGAATTTTAGCTCTTCGTCTAGTATGTCTCCGTTTCGATCTTTCGAAAATTCCGAGATCGGGATCTATGATTGCTATTTGGCATTCTCCCCTTCGCTCCGATATGGCGCCTTTATAGACTTAACAGATTCTTCAACCGCGAACATTTCTTTTGCGGCCATTGCTCACCACCACGGACGGTTTTGATACCTTCCTCGGAGTCAGGAATTTCAATACCTGATGCATAGTCGAGGGAACCTCTCTTACGAGGTGAATCCACGGTCTGCCCAGTAATGCATTATATCCCATGTCTCCCTCTATCACATAAAATTTGATCTGCTGCGTAGTTCCTGCCATACTGATCGGTAAAGTGATCTTACCCTTCGTCGTTTCGCATGCCATGTTGAATCCGTTGAGGACCCGTATTACCGGCACGATCTGATCTAGTACTCCCAGCTATTCGATAACTCTCCATCGGATGATGTTAGCCAAGCTACCTGGATCAATCAGCAAACGTTTAATTCTAAACTTATTGACAAGGACAGATATTACCAGTGCGTCATTATGCGGCTGGGAGATGCCTTCCATGTCCTCGTCATTGAATGTGATGGGGCCATTGGGGTCATCGTTCCGGATACACTTTTCCCTCGTTATGGAAATTTTGTGCGCTTTATAACCGGCCCAACGGGAACGTTAGTTCCTACCATGATCATTTGTATCACCTGTGGAGGCTCTTCCGATCTATCCTGCTTGTTGGAGTCCAGGTTTTTAAAATGGGTTTTTGCTCGTTCACTTAGGAATTCTCGAAGATGTCTCAAATTGAACAGACGGGCGACCTCATCTCTTAGCAATCGACAATCCTCGGTTCGATGGCCGTGAGTATGATGATACTTATAAATAAGACTTTTGTCCCGCTTCTCTGGGTCGGATTGGATTGGCCTAGGATGTCTTGTTTCTTTGTTTCGGATAACGGCCGCCGCTATGGTTGCTACATCGACGCAAAAGTTGTACTCGGATAACCTTGGAATTTCTCTGTTTCCCGGAGCTCTATCGACAGTATTTTCGTTTATAAAACCACGGCTATTTTGGCCTCGATCATTCCTCCGATCGTTTCTCCTATCATTCTTACCCGATTCGTTGTTACACCCGTTCCCCCTTCGATCGAGCGGGTATGGCTGGTACCTAACATATGAAGATATGGAATCCCGATCTATCACTCTCCTCGGGCGTTCACTCCCTTTACCGGAATGCCATGACACCGAAGCAGCCCTCAGAATCTTATCATCTTCGACTCTGATCTTTGACTGATACCTGTTGCGTACATCAGCCCAGGCGATCGCCTGGTATTCTATCAGGTTTTGTTTTAGCTCCACAGATGTGATCGAGCTCCTCGAGTTGAGCCCTTGGGTGAAAGCCTGAACGGCCCAATCATCAGTAACTGGAGGTAAGTCCATGCGCTCCATTTAAAATCGAGCCACAAACTCGCGAAGGGTCTCGTCATCTCGTTGCTTAACGTTGAACAATTCCGACTTTCGAGTTTCGACCTTGATGGCCCCGGCATGGGCCTTAACGAAAGCATCAGCGAGCATGGCAAATGAATCAATCGAATGCTCGGGCAAGTTATGATACCAAATCATAGCCCCCTTTGACAAAGTCTCCCCAAATTTCTTAAGTAGCACTGATTCCCTTTCGTTATCGGCGAGATCATTGCCCTTAATAGCACACGTATACGCAGTCACATGCTCATTTGGGTCCGTTGTCCCATTGTACTTCGGATATCGGGCATGCAAAATCTCTTGGGGATTTTCATCGGTGCCGCACTCGGTGAAAACGGCATTTGAACAAAAATTTTCGAATCCGGTCCCTTCAACTCCGATGGAGCCCCCGGAATCTGATCGACCCTCGATTTGTAGTTCTTCACCTTCTTGTCGTTAGCCTCTATCTTCTTTTCACCGAACTCGACCCCTTTGGTCAATTCTTCGAGCATTCTTATCAATTCGCTGCTTTGCCCGGGGTTGTTTTCGTTTCCCCGTAGGATGTGTCTTTCCTCCGTATCCTGGGTCAGTTCTGATGGGGCAATGTCGGGTGCCTGACCCCGATTTTGCAATTGTGCTATGATCTCTTGTTGGGCCTGCAACTGAGCCATAGCCATGTCTAACTGGTTTTGGAGCTGTTGCAGCATGACCTCGTTATTCTCGCCGGCTGGTACGTTGCCCACCGATGATCCGACTTGAACAGGATTAACGGGGGGTGCGTTATTGTTTGGTACGTCCCCGTCGTCATGCTCGTGATGGCTTGGTTCCACTTGGAAGTTGACAGAATGAGAATCCGACATTTCCGGTATACCTGAAATCAAACCTTAAAAAATAAGTGTAAAATATCGAGCGTAACCAGAATATTGTATTGAACCGCCACTACTATGTAAGGCCCCACGGTGGGCGCCAAACTGTTTAACCTTAAAACGAAGAACAATTAAATTTATGCATGATGCCAAAGATATGTGGCTAAATTCAATTCAAGATTAAATAGCGAGATAAGCCAATAAATGAACAGAGAAGCAGATCTGGCCAACTGTGAAGTACGTCTGGCCTCGGGTATAGAAACCGAGGTCGATACCTTTTGTTAAGAACTTGCACGAAGTATAATAAAAATGAACTTAAGAACAGATGGGAATGGTTTTAAAAAGATTCTTATGATTGTTGATGTAAACTGTTTCTCTCCTTGCTATTGCCAACCCTTCATGAATGATAACCTCCTTTTATATAGTAGAGGAGTTTCAACCCTAGTACAATTCTAAGTAAAGCAAATAAATACTGGTGACATTGTGTTGTTTTGCCGAGATCGACGCCGAAATATCCGGTTGAGGACGGATATTTCGGTCTTAACGAGCGATCAATCGCCCTTCCTTTATCGCCCTCATCCCGGCCCGAACTCGAAGCCTCGTTCCCGGTGAGACGGTCGTATCGTGACCGAGCATAACCATAACAATGGGAAACCGAGCGTGCCTGTATCCTCGGTTTTACCCATATACAATGTCAATTAAGACATTGTCCTTAAGGATATTTCACCCGGTATGCGTGTATTCCCCAGGATTCAACAAGCTCTTCCAGTACAAAACTAGGAGCCAGAATCTAACAAAAATTTCACAAGGTAGAAAACCTAGCACACTATAATCTGTAAGACAAATATGTTTATGTCTCGCATAGAAAACCCAACAATACAAAATGAGAAGAAGTATATTTTTCTATGTTTTTCCTTCTACCAAAGATAAACCCATAATGTTATATATATATAGCTAACTTCTAATCTTCTCACTTTGTACAAATATTTAAGAATAATAAGTGCCATAAAAGACCATAAAGGCAATTGGTCAAATGACCAGATTTAATTTATAAAACCGTTTTGCAACGTTAGGAAAGGAGTTCAAGAATATATTCTTGATAATGGCTAATAAAAGTGAGGTGATTAATGGCTAGTAAAGAATAAAGAATATGGTAACTTATTTTTGAGATATTAAACCGGTAAGTCCTAGATCGAGAAGTAGTTACATGATCAAATTATTACTAATTTTTTGTTAGCAAACAGTTTGCTCGTGCTTCTATTTCTTAGTATTTCTTTTTCAACATATTTGCTCCTTCCTCCATTCTTTGGAACCGGACTATTCGAGATCCAAGCTTTGTTGTTTATGGATTTTTATCGCAATCTTAATTACAGTAATAATAACTAGGTTTACAGTCAAATATTTATAAATATTTATGGAATTTCTTAATACATGTGCAGAGTTTAGCAAAAGCTACTAAGTTTCTGTGAGCCCTCAAATTACATTTAGATCCATCTCTAGTCATTGCCATGAAATTGGAGAAGATCCACTACAAAAAAATTGGTAATTTGTGCAGGTTGAAAGTTGCAATTCACAGAGGTTTTGGCCTCCGCTAGTTGCTAGAAGAGGCTAAAACCTCGGTGAATTGCAACTTTTAACCTCCACAAATTACCCCTTTTTTGTTTGTAGTGATCACAAAGGTAATTTGACTCAAATGTCTAAATAAACAGGTATTGGGTATGAGATTTAGTTCCTTAACATATAATAAGGGCAAATCTGCCCTCTTTTTGAACCGACGGAAGTATTTGCAAGTGAAGATTTATCACATGAGTTTTATAACAATTGATAGACCCTAAAAAAGAAGTACTTCAATGCATCACAAAGTATTGCTTTACCTGTCTTGATCTCTACAGTTTTTTCACATTCCCGTGGTAAAAGATGTGCAACATATTTAATTACGTATTTATTTACACATGCACGGAAAATTTAGGGAAAAAATAGTCATCAGTAGGGTATAAATGGGAAGTAGGGTAAGGATTACAAGTTCTCCAACCTCCCGAGTCTGTACTTGAAGTCAACTTCCCCGTTCAGGTTTTCAGGATTACATTTGGTAGAATCCCCCTAAATTAAATCCAATAAAATATTTTATCCATTATAACATTAGTTGATGGACCTCTTCGATTTATTTCATAAATCTATATATAATATAAAGCTAGGCATAGACAAGGTGATGTGGCACCTCTCTATGGCCTCCATTCCTATTTATCTTTTTTCTCCTTTTTTTGACAATTTCTCTAACTTTTCTATTTTTTATTATTAAAAAAAAAGTGTCAATTACTACTCCTTCATTTACTTCATATTCTTTAATGTAAAAATTTAGTGATCTTTATTTCCATACTCCCACAACTTTTGGAAGTGCAAAAGTCCTCATAATGTTTGTTATTTCATTAATCATTACATCATTATAAGTGCTGCATTCTCCGGATAAAAGGTTGCCATCTTCGATTCTGTTAATGTGTCTTTTTTTTTTTTTTTTTTTTTTTAATGCGTTAGTTTCATGATAGTAGGTTGTTTCCTGTGTTTTATGTGTTGCATTGCATGATGCTTTCCTCTATTTTTATATGTTAAGTTCTTATATTTTCTTATTTTTATGATGCTTTCTCTCTTTAGTTTTTGCCATTCTTTGCGGTTGGTTTTTTTAAAAGGTAATGTCATGAATCTGATATCTTTGGTTTATTGTAGTCTCAGGTGACTATAGTAGTTGCGGAAGTTCACATTCATTATGATGCTTATGAATCAAAAGACATATACGTACCGAGAACGAAAGGCAGTATAACTTCTTCTTTTTTGTTGGTTTCTTTGTGATCTTTTTTATTCATTTTCTTTAAGCTTTGCAAGTAATCTTTATATATTATATAAAGCTAGGCTTTGAAGAGGTGATAGATCTCTATGGCCGAGAAGATCATGCATCTTTTTCTCATTTTAAAATTAATGTGTTGTATATTAAAAAATTCAAAACCACTCCCTTAATTTTGTTAGTTATATCTCTTAATTTTCTTAATTACACTTTTTTCTCTTCGTCTATCATCCAACTGGTGGAAAATATTGTTTAAGATTTTCTGGGATTATAAAGGTTATATTTATTAATAATAAAAAAAGGGGGAGATTCACACTCTTTTTCATGAAAAAAATGAAACACAAACTACCCATTAAAGCTCCTGTCCGTTTGCTTTCCATATGAGATACAAACTTGATTTTATAGATCTTTGATCTTCGTTTCAAACCATTCACCTCCCCCATTCAATAAATTTTGTAGCTTGGTATAGGCTCAAAGTAGGAATGAGGGGCGACTGTTAATTAAACTTTGAAGCATATGTTTAGATATAATTTTAGGAGTATGAGAGTTATTTATAGTATATATGATTTGTATAAATTTGGTCTTATTTCAAAAAATGATCTTAATTTTCCTCATTTTTCTTTTATCCTATTGGTATTATAAATGTTATCTTTGATGTCCTTACTAAAATGTTCTTCATATACATAATTATGAATTTTATAAAAGGGAAGAGACGAGATTTTGAAATTGCATTACAACTTTCACTATAAAGATAATTACGAGGAGGAGGAGGAGATCAATTTTAGTTTGGTCATAAGCAGTAGCATTCAAATTAGTAACGGATTTGTTTCATTTCTCCAACTGTTAAAAGTAATTACTATACAATTATGGGTATTGAATTGTATTATACGATTATGAGTATTAAATTGTAATGTAATTTGTCATTTATCCTTTGTCCCTTTCAATTCTTTACCTTATCCCAAAACCAAATTCCAATTCAGCTTTATATATATTGCGGTCACTTGATTTATCTCAACTACATTTTGATGAGTTTCCAAATTATTTTTGTCTTAACAATATTCTTATTACCTATTATTAAGATATTAAATATTTCAAGAAATGTACCCTCACGGCCTCACCTATACATATCAAAATAAATGTATGCATGTAAATAAAATTAAATATTAGATCAAGGTGATGATATCATAAATATCTCCGTATCAACTTCTATTAGGTGGTGAACAAGTTTGGCAAGCTTTTATTTAATGAAATTGATTCACTGTTAATTTATAATTTGTATATACTTTTTACTTTCATTTCATTTTGTTGTTGTTTTTTGGTCTGTGTTGCAGTATATTGGTCATATATAGGTGTGTTGCAGTGGTGTCAAAACATTTTTCTCATCTTTGTTGTCACTGTGTGAATAATATGGCTTGTGTCGGATTAGTATAGGGAGATCACGTGGGTCATGACACTTTTGTAAAATTAATTATTATTTTGAACTCTTTTATCATTTTACCCAATTAAAAGAATAATGTTTTTAATTCTTTTCTCTTCACTATTTAAGATGTATATTATGTAACTCTGAAGATTAGATCGGAAGAGGTAAAAAGATTTATTCGCCTCTTTAACGTTTTTGCACGGTAATTGCAAAAAGAAAAAAAGAAAAAAACATACGACTATACGAGCACTCTTGGAGACAGCATACTTATAGAGGAGGGGTAAGGTGGGAATAGGAAGAAAAAGGAACCAAAATTAGTGAATTGGAAACGAAAGAAAAAGATAAACAGTTAAAGAAAAAATTTACAAGGAAAACCAATAGGGAAAGAGTATATGACTTGAACGTAATCCTCTTTCTTTACTTTTCATTTCATATTTATTTTATTTAAAAGATCTAGAAAATATTTTTTTACTAATATTTAGATTAAAAGAAAAGACCAAAGGATTTACTACGAAAATAGAAATGAAATGTATTAAAGAATATATATTTTGGCTTATTAGTTGAGAATAAATTCTCTCTCATTTGTTCGATGTTAAATTTATTAAGTTTGATTTTGTTTTATCATTTGGTATCAATCTTGATAATATAGTTCGAACAGTTGATAATGTTACAATTGGAGAACAAAGAGAATATGACATTGATCGGAGAGTAAAGATTATTTTCTTAGTTAGAAAATTTATAATTTCCTTTAATCACTGCGCGAAGCGCGGGCCAATTCTCTAGTAATGAGTATAAAATTGTACCTTTTAAGAATTCAATGGCGAAAAATGTGAATCCAAGTGCTCCTTGCAGTCCATTTTATTTGTTATGTTTTTCTTTTATACGTTCCTTAAGAAAATATTAACTTAAAAGCTAATTTGACTAAATTATTCTTTGATCTCAATTTAATACTACGTTCTTTTTAACCACATTAATCTCTCTCAACATTTGATGAGCAAAGGTAAAGGTAGAAACTAATAATTAATTACATTTTGAATTTTTAAAAGAAAACTATTTTGGACGAGTTATTTTAGTAGGCACGATAACTAGAACCAACCAGAGGGAGTAAAAGAAATATTGTGTCTGTACTTTTAGGAATCCAAGTTCCAAAACTAAGCTCCTCCTCAATTTGCTACTTATTGATAAAATAGGTGTGGTTTTCTACTATTCCAAATATGACTTTAAATTTTTGGAAAAGAACTGAAAGTATTCCAAAGATGAACAGTTTTGACATTAAAAGTGTCACAAGGGAAGATACACCAAAATTTTGCCTATAAAGATATATTTGGTAAAATACGTTAGCGTTGTCTATAAAAGCACAAATATAAATCTTTGGTTGACGAAAAGATCCTTCAAATATTGGATGACTTTTTTGCATCTCACAAAAAATGTTCTATAATTCTAAATTCGATAAAACTGTAATATTAATACTTTGCCTAATCTTTAATAAGCTTGATCTTTACTAGAATACGTAATGAAGAACTATAGTAGCTAGAGATATGACTTACTAGAAAGAGGTAAAGTTATGAAGGAAACATAATTTAAATAGAACACTAAGCTTTCACATTGGAATAAATGTATGTCTCCTGGATTATTTTTGCTATCGATCTTCATATTCTTATTTTCTGATGCTGTGTGTTTAAAAAAAAATGACAATTTCCTTTAACTTAGAAGTTCTATTTTATTTTATTTTCCAATTAAGATAGGCGATATTCTTGATCCAAACAACTGATAAAAGAGGTCCGAGTGACCTATATTTATTGGAATTCTAATGAGCATAATGTTTGTTTTGCCATATAGTTTAACTTTTGGATACAAAATCCCTTAATAACGAGATTGTCTTTTTGACTAAATTTCCCTACTCGCACGGTTGTTCCGCTCATCTTGGTCACTTCATATTTCTTCTCCACAAATATATCGTTCTCATCTTCAGGTCATCGGAACTAATTCTCTATCTTGAATCTCGATCAAAAGTACGGTCGTTTGACGTGCTATTTCTTGTCATGTTTTATCTTCTTAGTTTGGAATCTATTAATTTCTTCTCCTTTTTCTTGGTTTAATTTATGCCAGTTTATTTGATTTCAGATTATAGGGGTTATGACTAAATTTCTCTACTCGCACAGTTCTTCCGCTCATCTTGGTCACTTTATGTGTCCTTTCCAGAATATGTTGTTTTCATTCTCAAGTCATCGGAGCTAATTCTCTATCTTGAATCTTGTCCTAATTTTTCCTGTCGATATTTAGCTGATGCTGAACGTTGATTTATGTTTATCTGAGATGACAATTTATACATATTACTAATAATAAGTATTTTAAAAACATTATATCCCAATAAAGAGCTTTTCTCTCTCTCTCTCTCTCTCTCTCTCTCTCTCTCTCTCTCTCTCTCTCTCTCTCTATATATATATATATATATATATATATATATATATATATATATAAAGTTATTCATAAATTTAGGGGTTCAAATAAAATTAGCAACGATAGCAACGACTAGTTTTTTAAATTTACAACGGCAAAGTATTTTTGAATTTGACGACGACTAAACTTTTTTTTAATTTAGCAATTTTATCATTAGATGTAAATGTTAATTTTATTATTATTAGTAAATGTAAATGTCTATTTTTGTATTAGAACTTTCACTATGAGAAGAATATCGACACCCTTTTCCCTCTCAAGCCGGCCCCCGGCCCGCCCCTAAACTCACGACCAAGCCCCGCCCCGACCCGGCCCCTTGTGGAACCGCCCACTTGACACCGATGAGAACGTTGATTTATGTTTAGCTTGACAATATATATATAATTCTCTCTCTCTCTCTCTCTCTCTCTCTCTCTCTCTCTCTCTCTCTCTCTATATATATATATATATATATATATATATATATATATATATATATATATATATGTATATATAAAGCTTTTCGGGTTTACCGGTCAATAATAATGGGGTACTTTCTGAGAAGAATATAGTGGAACCCGAGAAATCAGTGCTAGCTTCATTTCAAATCCACCATTTTTACTGCTCGAAAATAGAACTGATTTCACTTAACAATCCCTTTAAAATCGAAGATGGATTCGATACAATTCAACAGAATCTAAGAAATGATCGAAAATCATTTCTATTTTGATTCTACAAAAATTAGTCAAATTTGTCTAGGCTCAAATTGATGACTTCCACCACGTCAAGGTGACACTCTACCGCTGAGTTATATCCCTCTTCGAAAAATAGAACTAACTAAGTCAAAGGGTCAAGAAACTCAATACCACTATTCTAGCATTTGGTTCTTAGGGAAGGAAATTATGATGGATCACTCATATGTGGATGAACTCATAATTCCACTAAATACATATAAATTTTTATATATATATACGTAAAGAAAATAAAGTAAAGATAAAACTCTTAGAAAACTCTTGTGAAAAGTTGTGTCTCTTCTGAAAACAAAAACGAAGTCCTAATATATATTACGAACTTCTAACACTTGTGTTTAGCTGTTACCAGTTTAAGCATAGTTTTGGTCATGAAAGAGCTACCAAACATGAAGATAGAACTGTCTGCAAAGAATTTTAGGTAACATATGACCTCATTGCATTTTTCTCACTATAAGTACAAATGCTATCTAACTTAATTAAACGGTCACGATAAGTTCATATTATAATCGATCATTTTAAATTTATGTATTATGTTAATGTAATAACATTTACTTTCAGCAATTAAGAGATTGTTGTGTTTTTTTAACGTCAGTTGCTTTATAACAATTTTTTATTCTTTAACATAATTTAATAAATTTAATTTATTGTGATCATTTCATAAAAAAATAATTACCGTACAACAAAAAAACCTGCGCCTAAGAAACATGAAACATCCCAACCAAGCTTCCTACTCCTAACAGTCACAACCATTTGAAACGTACGTTTCAAACTCCTTCGTTACCGGCCGTGATGTTTGATCAAAAATGCATATATTTAGGCAATGCTGTCTTACATTTTAGTACGTTTAATCATCATTTGAGTATTAATTATATTAATTTGTGCTAATATTATATTTTTAATAAATAGTAATAAATCGGTGTGAAGATGAAGAGATTCAGAGCAAAATTAAATAATAAGCAGAGTTGGTAAAAATGAAACAGAGAATCAAATGAGCATTCCAGCTCACGTGGAAATTTTTACAAGAAAATACAAATGCTACATTGCTAATGATTGAATGATGATTGGAAAATTATTAGTGGATGATGATTACATGATGTTTGGAAGTTGATTGGAATTGGATGAAGTGCAGCAAACAAATCCAAAAAGTAAAACAGATGCAGTCATTAATGTGACCGAGCAATCCCGACGTAGCAAGGATTTCGGGATTTAACTTTTTATTTTATTTTGGACTCAGTTATTTTATTTGGGCTTTTTCTTAACACCTATAAATATTCCATAAGCCACAATTTTTACAACTTTGGATAACTTGAAACTCAGAGTTCAAAACTTTTGACCTAGAGAGAGGTTGGAGCCATTTTTTAGACTCGTAGTTAAGGTTTTACCTTCTCTTCTCTGTAATACTCGTTTTTACATTTTTATTCGGATGATTTGTTGTTTTTCCTCCATGTCTATGTGGAGCTAAACTCTTTAGTTCTAGGGTTTTGACAAAAACATGAAAGTTGACGTTTGATTATCATTTATATCTATTGATTTTCCATCTTTGGGTTATTTATTTATTCTTGATCTTAATTGTTTGATTATTTGACAAAATAGTTGAACACTATCTGTTGCATGTGAATTGAACTAGGGATGGGGAATTTGCATGCGTAATAAGAATAAATATAGCTTGTTTGATTAATCTTTTCGCTAATGAGGATAGAAATATACCTTTTAGCCTTGCTTAATTGAATACAGAAAAGTAAATGCGTTCTTGTTACCTATGGCGACCATAAGAATATAAGAGTTCTAGTAGCATCTACAGGCTTGTAAGCAACTCGGAAGATACTCATAAAGTTAACTTCAACCCATCAACTAGTAACCCATAGGTAGAACGATTTGAAGACTCAACTGGATTGTTAATGGTCATAGCCCTAGATTTATCTTTTCTCCGATAAAAATCTGATTTTACTTGGTTGAAGTTCATTATTTGCTTTCTTTTATTTTTAGTTAGTTTATAAACATAACTTTGGATTTTATTTCTTGTTAGATAATTAAAATTGGTTTAATTTAGTAAACAATTAATCATAAGTCCATGT
Organism: Lycium ferocissimum; assembly: GCF_029784015.1. Lineage (NCBI taxonomy): Eukaryota > Viridiplantae > Streptophyta > Magnoliopsida > Solanales > Solanaceae > Lycium > Lycium ferocissimum. The sequence goes on along the minus strand of NC_081346.1, from coordinate 8,712,400 downwards.
GGATACGATATCTGAACTTCATTACTGTATTACTTGTACGACCGTGTATACTTGCGTGTGCATTGGGAGCAACAGGTCGCAACTATTCCATTCACTAACCAATCTTCTTTCTTCCAATCACCGATATCTCCTTCCCCTAATTAAGGATTCGTTTTGGGGGACATGAATTGCAGTCTTGCTCCGGAAATGGTGATAGAATTTTTCGAATTCAACAATCTTTACAGTTTCATGTACCCATTAATTTGATTGTTGGATATATATATATATAGTACGTACGAATTAACTTTCCTGTTGCTATTGTAAAGTTTATGTTTATGTAGTTTATGTTTGCAAAGATGAAAACCAACGCTTCAAAAAAAGCAAAAGAAATGCTTCATACGCATGAGTTTCTCTTCACGAAGAAACAAAAGAAATCACTCCTTCGTCAATAATCAGGAAATTATTTTCATAGGTATGGTGATTTCTTTCAGCTTGTCGCAAACTTTTGTCCTTTCACGTGTATTTTGTAGTCGTACGCGTTCGGTTATCTATACTGATAATATATACAACATATTTTCAAGGCGACAGTATATACACTATTGCATCGATTCAATTTGTATGTAAACAGTTGTTGCACGTACGTGATGCAACAAACTTATGAGAGACAATTATTTTGATGAACAACAGCAAAATCAAATCAACAAGAATCATATTTAGGGGTGCATTATCACGTTAGATACGATCATTAAGATTGTATTCAATTCTCCAGAAGTTTCCCAACAGTAAGGTTCATACAGTGACTGCTGGACATGCTCATGTCCTAATCACCTAAAGTTCAAGACACTTGGGATTTTCAATTGGCACATTGAATTAATGTTGTAACAATATGTTATTTTATTTGGTTTCACCCAGTGGTTGACATCCGTATTAAGGTCCGGATTGGAAAGCCTCACATATTTCATGTAAGTTGGTTAAATGATATTTGATTGGTTATAGTAAATTTTATCTGCAAAGGTGTTAAATTTTTAATATATTCTCCTTGTAGTGATATTGGAATGCACAAATTTCTTCGATTTATGGAAAAACATTAGTACCAAAGAAAAATGTTCGAGCGAAGATTGAGGATTTAGAAATTATTCTTTAATTTAAGGAGAAATTACTTAATCATCTTGATTATTTATATTGACGAGGAATCATCTATATCTATATCTATATTATTTTAAAAGCATGAATATAAATGTTAGTTGACCAAAATAACTTTAAAAGATTATACGGCTCTTATACCCTTCCTATTACTACTAACATTTCTAATTACTGCTAAAATCCTATTTCTATTGAACTACCTATGAGCCGACTTTTGTACCCTTACTTTACTATAACTACTAATGTTACTAATTATTAATCTTTTTTTTCTTAAAACTAATTAGGAGCCCGTTTGGATTGGCTTATAAGTTGCTTATAAAGTGTTTTTAGCTTTTTTAGTGTTTAGCTAGCAAAATTTACAAAAAAAGTCATTTTGTGCATAAAATAACCTCAAAAAAATAATTGGACCCGTTTGGCTTAGCTTATCTAAAGCAGCTTATAAGCTAAAAACAGCTTATAAGCCAAAAAAAATAAGTTAGCCTACCCCAACTTATTTTTATTTTAATTTTTTTTTTACTTATAAGCTGCTTATTTTAAGCCCATCCAAGCAGGCTCTAGGTAATCCTCTTTCAATTGAACTACTTATTGGCTGACTTTTAAGGTCTACTACTGCCTAGTTTTGTACCCTTACTAAAATATTATTACTACTAACTAATGTTACTAACACTAGTGCTTTTTTTTACTGTTGCTGAAAATTAGTTACTAATTGTATTTCAATTGAATTACCTCATATCCACTTTTAGAACGTCTATTACTACTAATATCCTAATCCTATTTCCGTTGATCACCTTTTCTTTTTCAAAATTTGAATTGTACTCTCAATTTAATTTGATATGGGAGATAAATACTTCTATTAGAAAAATCATTATTCAACATTTTCTATTGTAAGCTTTGGATGTACTGCCACTTCAGAAAGAAGATAAGAAAATTCAGCAAACTTCGCTAAAGATGTTATTTCTTCTTATTATTATACTTTTTATTTTCAACTTTATTATTTATGTTTAGAGGTCTCTACAGCTTTTTCAATAGCTATTGCCAGCACAAGTTGCCTCCCCTCATTAGAAAATTATTAGATAACGTATTAGATAATAAAAGATAGTAATATGTATTTAGAGTAGATATTGTTTTGTAACTTTTTCTTAGTTATTACGGGTGTTCTGAAAATAGCAATGAAATTAGATTTGGCGAAAGAATATGTGCCTATAAATAATTTTAAAAACTGATGAAAACGTGCTCATCCATTACAACAACAACAAACCTAGTGTAACCCCACAACATGCTCATCTATTAAACATCCAAAATAGCCTTAAAATATTGTACAATTTTTTCGTCCTTCAATGAAACTGTTTCTTCAAAAATAATGTTATATTGGATAAAGTTGTAATATACATATAATCTTGGCTAATATTTAGAGTCGGAACCAACTAAGGTTTGCCATATAATTTTTGCTAAATATAATTTGTCATTTCCTTATTGCATTTTTTTGAACCATATATAATTGTCTCACAAAGCTATTCAAATTTCAAAGTTGGAAACCATGTTGCTTTCGAATCAATTGATAAGCGTTTAAGTTCTTTACGGAATTAAGTTCTTTTACTAAAAGAATTCCCAATCTCTAAAGTCTTAAATCCTTTCCAAATCATATTTGTCAGCTTAAAACCAATAATTTTGACCACTTACCCAAGATTTTCTCGGATCTAGAAATCAAGCTTTTGATGAACAATAGAATGAAGAGTTAAATTATTAATATGGAAGGGACGTAACTAACATTAGGATTAAGAGTTTTCGTAAAAGAAAGACTTGGGAAGATAAAGTAAAGGTAGGACACGATAGATGATAGGAATACTTGGTAGGAACTTCAACGATATAATAGATCTCGATGTACCGTTTTAATCAACAAATCGATGAAAGCAAAGACCGTAAAGGCTAGCTTGGTAAAATCATATTTGTGGCTCCAAATGAAAATATATAAGCTATTAAGAAATATGAGAGCAAGAACAAATTCTTCATTCAATGATTTCTTGCCTTCGTGTCGAAATTGGAGAAGAGCAGTAAGATGATTTGGTCCTTCTCCTAGAACGATTGATTATCAAGACCAATGGTGATGTTAGTGGTGAAGATCGCTAAGTAACGAAAATAATTCATCATTTAAAGAAAATGAAAGTGGTGCAAAATTACATGACATAAAGAGCTGTCTTAGGTAGCAAAAATAAATATGTTGATCGCCTGAATGAGATGTAGATTTTCAAGCTTCATAAATATTTTTTAGTTTCGACTTAGCAGAAGATGATACTACTGACTACAACCAGCAAGAATACTTAGATACTTTAATAATGTATGGCCAAGTAGCACATATGTTTGTTGTCAAGTTCATTACTTCTTATGTATATTAGTGCGATGTATGTAACAGACAAAGTATTAACTAGATATGATCAAATTTTTGTAACTCATATAACAAATAATATATAACTTAAATAATATTACCTCCCATTTGTTATGATTGACAGGGGATAACATGCGAGGCACGTTAATATAGACTAGTGTAATTAAAAAGACGTATAAACATATTTAAGGAGTCTTGATACATCTTAACCCGTATAATTGTAATATTGATAAAACTAGAAATAGAGATGTTAAGAAGAATACCTAATCATTACTAAGTTGCATTAATATACAATAAAAAAGAAGAAAAGTTTTGCATGCGAAAATGTCATTTATGGGCACGAACAAAAGATGATGTCTTCATCTCCGTCTTAATACGGGTTTCTATTTTCTCTCACACTACTTATAGATTATTTATATATTAATATTTACCCCTTTGTGTTTTGTGAAATTCATTCTACAAATATTATGGTAGATATTTATCGTATGTGATAATCTCAAGATATATTTTAATTGCGTACATGTGATGAATAGGAATTAAATGTCTTATACGTTAATTTTCTTATTCCTTCTATTTAATGAAATCGATTAATTGGTACACAATTTATTAGCACACATGAGATTATATGAATGCTTATTTTCAAGGTTATATGACCTGAATTAGATTTACATTAATACTTTAAAATATAGTTCATGAGAATAAACGATATTTATAGTTAGATATTGTTTAAAAGTTGGTGACCTTTTATTGTAAATTTGATGTCTTGAGAGAAACATAACATATTGATGTTTTATGCATTATGCTATAAAACCAACAAAAAAAGTGAATAATTTGAATTTTGACAATCCATATTGATCACTCACAAATACTTGTACTTTATATTCTTTATGTATAATTATTACTCTTTTTTTTTTTTTTTTTAATAATTGATATTATTTTATAAAATTGTATATTACATGATTCGTAATACACGTATTGAGAATCTAAGTTTTAATTAACAAACACAAACTTCTAATGTACCTTTAAAATACCAATTCTCGTAATTAAAAGTTCAAGGAAACATCTTCAGTAGCCTTGGATTGTTTTGGTTAATTTTATTTTTATTTTTCCCCACCCAACCCCATCAAAAGGATCAATAGTGTTCCCATTTGGCCATTTATCCTTACTCAAACCCTCAATCTATGGGTTGATGGTGGAGGTGATGAACCACTATAACAAGATCACTTGTCGGATTGTTTTGGGTAGTTTCGGGAATACTCCATTTTTCTTTCTTTTTTGCAATGTTTGTTTGAGAAATAAATATCTTGTATGGAAGGAATCACTAATTTAATTAGGATGATATGTTTGGATGGGAGTGATCACAAGAAAGGAAATCGTGAGCGAGTATAAATATGCTACTCCCTCCGTCCCACAGGCCACGAAATTTAATAAATAAAGGATTTATTTTTTTATTTTTATGGTCTAAAACAAGCTAAAGATATTTGTGTAGTTATAAACCATCTCGTTTAGCGCCGTAAAACGTAAAGTTTAAAGTGAAATTGTTGTCATTTTTTTTAGTCTAATTAAAAGAAAAGCATCTCTGTAAATTGGGACAGTGGGAGGAGAAAATAGAAAGATTTGTTGCGATTAGATGAACCATAAGAATGTTTCCATTAGGTTTCTGCAAATAGTCTTTAAATTTTTGTAATACTTTAAGGTGCCATTTGGACATGGTTTGAAACCCAAATCATGTCTTTTTTGATGATTTAGAATTTTATCTTATGAAATTATGGGATAAAATTGCATGTCCAAACACTGATTTTAAATTGCATGTCCAAACGCCTACTAAGAAAAACCTCTCAATAATTCAACAGTATGGAAATCAAATGACATTTTATGTCCATTTCAAAAATGGAAGCCCAAAATTTGTCGTATTACTTTCGGCTATAGCGTGGAAAGCTCATAAACTTTTAAAAATTTCGGCTAACTCCACTTTCCCCTTGTGTTTCTGATGGAACTGGTGCGCGTTGTCCATTTCATTATGGAGACACATTTCCAAATAGGATATAGGATATAGGCTATAGGCTATACAGCCTGGCGTTTCTAGAAAACTCAATCGTATTACGGAATATATGCTACATGTACACACATTTTTCTCTGAGTTTGAACCTTACTTTAGATTTGTGACTTCCTTTTTCAAGTAAACCAAATTTCGTAAGGAGAAAATTTGTTGAAAATGTAATATTCAATCATTGATATTGCAAAAATGAGTAGTCATTGGATAATGTCCATCACCGTCTCTTATGGAATTTGTCATGTATACGGTAAAAGTCGGATTAACGCTTGACCGGTGAGATCGGGGACCAAGAAAAGGAAGAAACAAGCACGAGCGCTGCATCGGAAGTATTGCATCGGTAGTGGTTGATCGGTAAGTCGGAGGAAAACCGAAGGTCCGATTTATCCGGCAAACTATTTATCACGACCTGCCCGGTTCCCCACGGACCGAGCCGATCATGGCCGTTAGTCGGTTTCTTCATGGGCGAGCCGATCCCGGCCGCAGTCCGGTTCCTTCATGGCCGAGTTGATCCGGCCGTTAGTCAGAGATCGCTTATTCAATCGCCACGTGTGAAGACCGTTTTGCCACCTAATGCGCGACGGTGTCCCCGGGTGTCGGACCGTACGACCCAACCTTATCCTTATTAGGGTTTCCTTTATTCAAAAAATTTTATGATGTATGAAAGGCACAAAAGCAAAACTATAAATACGGGGCAGACTTCCCTACTTTTAAGGATAAGCTTTTTCAGATCTAAAACATTATAATAGAATTTATATTGAAGCTCTCTCTCTCTCTCTTTCTAATTTTGGTCCGGATTTGTAGTGTTCTTTGGCTCAATTCATCTATCCAACACGATAATACTATAATAATATATATACGTATATTTAGCTTGAATCCATAATATTGACATATTCATCCAAATTATCAGCTTGTATGTTCATAAGTCACTGTAAACAGATCCGCATATACATTTACCAAAAAATCAAAATAGATCAAAGTGTCCACATATCCTATACCTCACTTACAAATTCAACTTATTACCTAATTTCAGGATAAACATGTCAGATGACATTTTTCACGTTCTTGGTAAACGGCTATATTTTCCTATTCCTATAAACACCCTTTAATTTAC